>NC_135167.1:4182453-4782453 GCF_041146795.1 Maylandia zebra
TACAAAAAGAGCAACCAACTGGGGTTGATGAAAACTGGGCACAAAGGATAAATAAAGCATATATCTATTTAAATGCTAATTCTGTTAATATAACACTTAAGAGTGCCAATTTAGCTGGCAAAGGCTGACATATTTTGTTCGTTAAGTAGAGCCCCAGCAATCACCAAAGTCATTACAATTCATCCTCTGGAGACCCCGAATTCCTGTTAATTGGCCATGGCACTCAGAATAGCCAAGAGGTTAAAACCAGATTTGGTTGACTTTACAAGCTTTGGACATATTCAAAGAAATCCTTAGACATGATTTTACATCAATTGTGTTTCATTGTTGAAAGACATCTTCATGTCTTACAATCTGAGCATTTTCCCCCCAAATTTGCTAATGTCCTTAAATAAACCCTTGCTTTGCACTGGTAAAGGCAAACATACTAACAGCAGAAATGGCGTATGTATGTATGCAGATTCCTGATATCAGAAAGTGGGACTCTTTCAGACCGTGAAGTAAATCTTTCAAAAACATGTATACCAATGCGAAGGATGCATTAAGAGTGTAAGCACTAGTCCACTCTTCTGTCTCTCTTTCCACCCACACTGCTCCAACAGTGCTGCGTAGTGCACTCATGCTTAATGAATTGCGACAGAGGGCCAGATAAATGTGACCAGTTCAGTAAAGGCAGCGGGCAGACACAGAGAGAGGCTATAGCTCGCTCACCATGTTACACGTATAGGGATCACCGGAGGCGCCCCTTAGTCTCATCCCTGCTTTACTCTGCTTTGGGTTGGCATAAACATCTAATAGGGTCTAAAAGCCTCAGATGAGAGAAACACATGCTGGGTAAGTGGTTGAAAATGGGACATGGAAAAGGTTTTAGGACATTCTAAGAACAAAACATACAGTGAGCGTCTGTTCTAATCTATGAGATCTGTGTCCCTGTGCCATTATGGGTAATGGCAGGGTGTGCATGTGTGTGTCTGGTAGTGTTCACTGGCCTGTATGTAGATCTACACATCCTGAACATTCATACATGTAAACATCTGCACATGTTCAGGTTTGCTTATATTGCAGTTATGGATTTTACCATGCAAGTATATGTTTGTCAGATTGGATCTTATTTATTTTATATATTGTTGTACATATACACAAATTGTTTTATGTACGTGTGCATGTGTATTACTCAAAAAACTACAATAAGTTTGACACTCTCTGCATGTGTGTGTGTTTGCTGCCGTTAACAGGGCCAGCACATATCATAGCCTACTGGAGATGGAGAAGATGTTTCCTTGTGGGTCAGTAAGCATCCGTCACTTCACATGAAGGCAGCCAGGAGGGAGGAAGGATGAGGACGAAGCAAGGGGTGAGTGAGACACAGCAGACAAAGGACACAGTGGGGTGGGGAATGGAGGACAGAGGGAGAGAGGAAGCACTTCCTCCATTCAGCATCATGCAACAAAATCCAGGCTGGAGCCAGGAGAGATAAAAAAAAGTAGAAGCTTTAAAGAAGAGTCAGATGTGGAATAGCGAGGGAGAGAATAACAATATATTTGCCGGGGGGGACCAGGGAGAAGAATGAGGGCAAAAGTATGTGGGTTTGTTACATAAAGCTGGGATCACACACAGGTCAGCGAATCAGACCCAACACAATAGACAGAAGGCAAGCGGTTCAAGAGGAAAGAATAAATAACAGATATAAAACAAGACAACACTATGACACACTTACCTAAGAGGCTTCACTGAAAACAAACTCAGCTACTGAGTTTCCTTCTGTAGGAAATACTGTCTTCCAAAATGCCATAAAACTTGTGAGGGGAAAAGGGAAATGATAGAAGCATGTTTATTGGCTGCAGCATTTCCCCTCAGTTGTCAATAAATAGTTCCTCCCATCCAACAGAGCGGGTGTTTTAGTATTTATGGGTTTTAATAGGAAGAGCGTGATCATCATATTGACCGGCCTGCTCACATCCTAATGGGTGTCTTAAATCTCAGGGAAACACACTGTATTCTGGGGTGAGTTACAGGCAAATTAACATGAAGAGGGAGTCCGCCAAGGCTGCTCCTGCCGGAAGGGAGGAAAATAATCACTTGAATGATTGTCGGACATTTAGGATAGGTGGTGAGAGGGGGGAGCTGGCAACAAGAGGGGAGAAGAGGCAATAAACGATTTTCATCAGTAGCCGAGGGAGAATGAGATGGGCTGGAGAGGGTGGGCGGAATCCAATGTGCTCGCCTTCCATTATAAGAATCATAAAATACTTTTAATGACCAAATATTGGGCTCTTTGAAACTAGATATTGGATCATATTACAAGCATTATGGTTTCACACTTTGGCTCACACACTTTGGTGCAGACAAACTGTGTAATGTCATAGTGTGGATCTACTGTAAATCCATCACAGCTAAAGATGGGCTTATTAAAGGAATGTAATATGATAGTGACACAGAGGGACGGACACTGCAGCATGCTCAAAGCGAGTTGGATTTCTGCAGAAGAAAACGTATGTTACACCTATCCCAATCTTACAATCCATTGGCTATTGTCATATGTGTGAGCTTCTGGGCGATTAGGCCCATTTTTTAAGCCCATTTCCACTTTAGGTTTCCTGCTCTGTCTGCTGGTCACCATTTATGAATGCAGATAAATTTAAAGAGCTAAATAATTTTCAGACAACAGCTGACATCACATTGTGCTTCTTCTGTTTCCACATAGCCCATATGGCAACTTAAATGTCAGTGCTACCCTGACTAGAAATAGAACACAGTCCTGAAATCTTCCAGTAACAAAAGTCTTGCCTCTTGCCTATAATTTCATCATATTCATATGGAGAAATATGTTCACAGAGATTCCATGTATACTGACTTTTTTTTTTTTTACATCATTTATATGTTGGCCAACTGTCTAATTAGTTTACTGATGCAGAATGCATTTTTCGATTTTTTTGTATATGCGATCCAGGTAATTGCATTCCTTCTGGTAACACCTTACAAACGATCTGATTCTCCACATCCCCTCAAAGATTTGCAGAATGATGCTGAATATGACATTCTGAAGATCAGAACTAAACTTGAAATAATGACGTCAAACATAAACTAAAGATTTTCTGAAACAATTTAAAGCGTGGTTTTAGCATGGATATGAAGTCAAACACTGTCTTCCTGCTCCAGCTACACTCGCCAAATAGCATCCCCATCCTTAATGTCCCAAAGTCTCATTTATTCCAGCCACTAAACTGGTTTTACGCAAGCAAAAAAAGAATGCTAGACACTGAAAACACATTCCAAAGTAATGAATTACTAAATCCAGTAATTACATTACAGTTACAATACTGTCTTTGCGTTACAAAGGTTCTTATGCTATCTGCATGCTAGGTGGATAGAAAGGGGTGATCCGCATTAACTCGCTAACGGTGATTTGCCACGTTAATGCGGTTATGGCATTAACGTCATTTTAACGAGATTAACGCTGACAGCACTACTTAAAATATGTTTGTACTTGAGGAAATTAAAAGAATGCATCAGTAAAAGTTCTCTCAAAGGGAGAAGATGAGTAGCAGCTCTAAACCACTCGGGGAACTAAGGCCAGATGCTTGGGGTGGGTTGAGATGTGCCAGCATGTCACAGCATTTGAATAAAATTAAAGAAGAAAAAAAAAGAAAAAAAAGTATATGTAACCATGCATAAAAGGATATATAAAGGAGACAGAAGGAGACTAAAGTAAATCCACAGTGAAATTTTGTAGTAGGAATGTTCGGAATCTGGGTGTGCTTGGCTACACTAGGACTCCTGCACCAAATCAGTTCCATGCAGACCAAGGAGAAGTCTCTCTCAAGCCATACACCTCATACTTGTGGAAAGGGATTGATACTGCAGCAGGATAATGAGCCCAAATGCCCCAAATCGCTTTGCTTCACTACTTGAAGGCCAAAGAAAAGTAGAGAGTGCCGACCATTATGGACTTTTTTCCACATTCACCTGAACTCAACTCCACTTAACGTTTTCAGCGATGCCTGAAAACTGGGGAAGCCAAGGACTCCTGACATCAGAGAAGCTTCTGGAACATTGCAAAAGAATCCTAGCTTAACATGAACGTATTCAGTGAAATTTAATGCCTACCGAGTTGATGCTTTCAACCAGTAAAAGCCAAAAGGTGGACACACCAAACACCATCATCATACTGTGAAAATGCATGTGCATTTTCCAAAGATTTCCTTTTTTACCTATGATGCTAATATTAGTACAACTTGCAAATTGCAAAGAAACAAGCTTTGAGAAGGACTGAAATAAAAAGTAAAATCGATAGCATACTGTATTTCTAAATCACAAAAACAAAAAAAGCAAAGCAAAACATCTTCACATCCACGAAGGAGTCAGTGCATCTTTGTACTAGAGTAAAAATGTTGGTAGTGTAAGTTAGTTGTATCGCTCGGAGTATAAGTGCACACTTATAATAAAGAACATGATTTCTATCATTTTACTGGTTATTTTAGGAACGTGGAAGTATGGAATAATAACAGTGTGCAATACACATACACTTATTCGTCATTTGATTACTAATTTAAGTTACTGTGTTGTGATGTGTCGTGTCATGTTGTGTTGTGTCGTATGTAGTGCCGACGTGGGACAGTTTTCCAATTTCATTGTACTATTGTACTATGTATGACTGTGCAATGACAATAAAGAGTTATCTTAATCTCATCTTAATGTGTTTGATTTATTTTTGTAACTTTATCCTTTGATCGTATCATATTTATCAACTCTCCCCACCTTTAGCCTGAGCAGAAGCCCAATGTGCCATAAACTCAAATTCAGATAAAGATCCAAACCCTAGCCTTTTCTAGAAAAACATTTTGATACGTTTGAAATTAAATCTGAAATCTGAAAAGAAGCTAAAAACAAAAAAGAGAAGACTGAAAATGACAGCTATCGCTTCATCTCTTCAGCTGAAGGTCCTGAAACTGCTTGTGCTGGTTTACAGTGACAAGTATAAATGTGTGCTGTGCCGAGTAGGTCAGCGAGCAGCCTCTGATCAGAATGACCTTAAGAGAAGAGATGAAAATGAAGAAACTGATAACGGCTAAATTGATCAGTATATGCCAACTATAAATAATGTGTATATGAGACATTGGCATCTATTTTGCATGAAAACAGGTTAGCTTGAAGGGCACTTGGGAATGAAATTCAGCTAACACCCCTTTTTGTCAGTTTTAAGGAACATGATCCCGGTCTAGAGTCTTCCACTGTCCATGCACGTCTAGCACGTCTTCACCAAGTGTCATGAATTTGGCTCAATTAGTTTTTGCGAGGTGTCAACATTAACTTTTCCCATATAGCAAACCTCGCACGCTGTCAATTTGAGAAAGCCTGAAAGAAACTTGAATTAAAAAGTAAACTTTTGATGACAGGCAAAAATTAGGTCAGTGTGACAAAACCCGAGCAGAGCCAACAATCTAAATGGCAAAGAGTCATCTTCTGATAGGTGACGAAATCGAGTTATTGCTACAAATCTTTTCTTTGCTTGATAAAATGGCCGCTGCTATCAGCTGACAGTGAATGTCATTGCAGGTGAACAGAGGAAATTGCGCCTTGAAGTTGAGTAATTGAATTTGTAAAAGTCATCGTATTAGCCTGTGATGTGAAATGCAGATTCAAAGGGGGTTTCAATTTACAAAAAGGGTCGAACCGCAATGAAATTGCCACTATTACGGCTCCCGGACACACACAAAACACACACTGTGTCATTAACACAGCTTCCCATTTCATATTGCTCCTGGCATTACTGCACCTGCCTCGGAGGAAGTTGAGATGTGTGACTATAAACCTCAGATGGTATTTTGTTACTGAGGGACTGTGAAAATGGTCTTCACACTTTGGCTGGTAATTCTAATGTCTTTATGAGACGACCTGTCAGAATTTCAATATCTTTTACAAAGCTGCTAGCAGTAAGAGGAGCGCCAGTGAAGCATCCTCATCCACTGAACAGTAGCTGTGGTGAAGGACATTAAACCAAAACACACACTATAAAGCATATTTTCAAGACCCCTGGGGCCACACTTGACAAAATACAGAGCTTTTATATTTATATGGTGTATGTAAATAGAGCAGGGAAGAAACACTGCAAAGCAAGGTGAAAATAACTGTGGAAAGAGAACACTTTGTGGATGTTTCAGGGTTTGTGCTAAATGGGTGAAGAGCAAAATAATAACAGAGCCCCAAGCAGCCTGAGGTTCTAGGATTCTTCCCCTAAAATCTTAAGCAGCAAGATAAAAATAATTCATCATGCACCACCATGGAGCAGGTAAATGTATCTCAAACATGTAGTCTCCTTGAGCTTTAAAAAAACAAAAAAAGACAGGCAATGAAACCGTCACTCACATTCACTCGCACATTAAAACCTAGTGGCAATTTGGATTTTCCCACAAGCTGCATGTCTTTGGATGGTGAGAGGAAGCCGGAGTATCCGGAGGGAACCCACACAAACACGGGGAGCACATGCAAACTCCACAGAGAAAGACCCCGGCCTGATGTTGGAATTGAACTCAGGACCTTCTTGCTGTGCGGCAACAGTGCTAACCACCGTGCCACCGTGCTGAGAAAACTCATATGAAACACATATTTGAAGGGCGGGGTGTTTGCACAAGTTCTTAATTCTTCTCTGTACATAATCTACATGTAGAAGACAAAAAATATTCTGCTTTTCCTTATTTTCTGTTATGTGTCTGCTTTTAAACATAGATAGTTTGAAAGTTTCCAAGAGTAAGGCATCTCTGTGAGGTAAAAACTGTTAAACTTAAACTGCAAGCCAGATATCCTTAGACAGCTCTGTCAGTCAGCACAGAAGCCCCACCCACTTCCAGTTCCAACCTCCTCTTTTCTAGCTGCAGCCTATCAGAAGAAAGGGGAGGGGCAAGATGAATAAACCATTTTGCTCAGACAGAAGATGAACTGAGGGGCTGCAAGACGGCCCAGTGTAGGACAAATAAGGATTGCTTTTGAAGGATGAATCATGTAGCAGTTTTCAAAAATACAAATATGGAGTTGGAAACAAGCAGTTGTTAAAAGAATATTCAACATTAATGATCGAATGAAAACTACAAACAGTCCAGTTATCAAACCTTTTTGGTTGTCAATGACAAAGTTGCCCTCCTCATTTCCTGTGGTGATCTTATACGTGATCCCATCACCATCGGGGTCCTTTGCCAGCACCGTAGCAACCAATGTGTTGGGGCCTGCGTCCTCTGAGACAAACGTCCGATATCTGATAAAACACACAAAAACAAGAGCACAATAAGCACCTCAACTACACACATGGTGAAAATGAGATACATTCAACAGCTGCATTGTCAATTTTCAAATCTATTTCATCTAATCCATACAGGACCAGCAGTTCAATCCGCCACGTAGAACAAAACAGCTCATAAGGAAGCTCGTAAAAAATATTGACTCATATGAATTGTAACTGTGTCACACACGGTCTGTATTATCAACCAAATGCACCACCTTCTCTACATATCATAGATCTCTTATTGTATTTGCAATTTAGTTATGAAAATGATGAACCCTACTTGCCATAACTGCTGAGGAAACACTAAAAATCGCAGGTTTACTACATTGTTGTTTAAAGAATGGAGACAAAATTAGAGCAACAATTGGAAGAATGTGAAGTTAAGGAAAAAGTGCATTTTCCATTTTTTCCCCAAAACATTTTGTCTATATTCGACTGTATAATAAGCAAAAATGGCTCATTCCTCCTGCCTGGCATTACGTCATCATGTGTTGCCTACTGTCACCAAAGAGAGCTTCATCACATGTTTACAGCTACATCCATAAAGGGCCTGACTGTGTAAGTGGTTCTCAGTTTTAAGTCAGCAGTAATAACAGTGGAACATATCTGGAGCCACTCTCAAACACAGTGAATCAACAACATGTAACAGAGGTGTGTTAAAGGCTGAATGCAGCTTTGCACATTCCATGTCATACCAGATAGTTAATTGCTTCCTCCTTGAGCCCCAGGTGTTAATCAGTCCCTGAGCAGATGCAAATATGTAAGCCAGCAGATTCCTGAGCAGCAGCATACAGGGGAAGAGAAATAACTCAGAAATTCACTTTTAGATGCAATTCGCATAAAAAAAAGAATCGTATAGCAACTTACATATAGAAAGTAATCTTATGATTATTCCTACAATAAAACAAGACTGAGCAGGCATGAGTAGCTGTCAGCACAGTACTCACAAATTCTTCAACACTCCAGAGGACACTCGTGACTGAACACTAATCAAATTTCAAAGGTCTGCACGTCTGTCGCTCAAGGGAAATGGCAAAGAAGAGATTCTTGCAGAGGTGAAGGGTAAACATCACCTTAGACAGAAATGCTTTCACAGTTCTGCTTAAAGCTTTTAAACATTTAAGGGTGCATCCCTTGTAAGCAAGTGTGCATATCTAACCATGAGGTCAAAGACAAAGGCCTCATCTAACATATCAATTAATATCATACAGGGATGCGATTAAGGGAAAAACTCAAAAAAGGGTCTCTCTGTACTGTGCCTTTGCTGTGGCACTTCAGAATCTGGCCTAGACACATCCCATTTGCATGATTAATCCCTGAGATGTTGAAAACTCTCCTAGAGTCCATCTCTACTGCACATCTGTATAAGCTACCTCCCTGACCTGCATGTTAGGGCCAACACCTAAGCTATGAAGTCCAAAGAACTCTATTTACACGTCCGTGACAAACTGAGGCAAAACACAGATCAGTGCAATAGTATGAGACCATCTCTATAGCTCAGAGTGTTCTCAAGAACACTCTGGTCTCAATAATTGTGAAATGGAAAAAACACCAGGACTCTACAGAGATGGCCATCTGGCCAAACAGACCTTGCTGGAAGGATAACCGTCTCAGTAGCACTCCATCACTCGGGCCTTTGTGGTGAAGCAGCTAGACGGAAGCCACTCTGCGTTAAAGCCACTTGACAGACTGTGTGGAGTTTCCGAATGAATTTAAAGGACTCTGAACACAATAGAAATGATTCTCTGGTCTGATGAATCAAAAACTTTTTGGGCTTGGTGTCTGGCTGATAATGTCTTTACTGTGAAAAGTGGTATGACATCGTAGCGGTGCTTCTCTTGGACACAGTCACTGAGAAGGCAAAAAAAATCTGCTTTATAGTGCACGTGATGACTGCCCCAGACCGCTCATCCCCATAAAGGAGCAATCCTTTTAAGGAAACACTGATGCAAGTCAAGGCATTTAAATCAGTTTAAAGCGTATATTTACATGTGCATGTATAAGTTATTAATTTGATGTGATGTATATTTGCTATCAGGCTTCACATACCAAGCTCAGTGCAGCTTTTTGCTATGAAATTCTGCTTCAGTTTTTATCTTTGTAGCTTTGTGTAACACTGTGAACTTCAGCTTTGAACTCTTCTATGGCCTTGCTCATACATCTCTAAACCACTCATGTGCTTGAAAGCAAAACTTTTCTTTAAAGGTTGACCCTTTCAACTTGTTAAGATGAAACTGACCCTCTACATTCTTTAAACATATTTCAGCTGCCTTTATGTAAATAGCTGATCATTACATAATGCATGCCACCTTCTCTGGATGGTTAGTGCTACATAAAGAACTGCCTTGGCATCAAGACTAGAAACATCTGAATAAATAAAACTGCAAATATTTAATGGAAGACCTCATGATTACTATAAAAATTAACCATACTGGTGGTTAAATGACGACGATGAGTCTCAAGTAGGGCTGCTCGATTATGGCAAAAATGATAATCACGATTATTTTCACTGAAATTGAGATCACGATTATTTGACGATATTTATTTAACCCTTTAAGACCTACTATAGAACCAAGTCCGCCAGAGCTTATATTATTTTTTTTACATGTTGTAGTGCCGTTTGTGGGAGCATTTCAAGTTGCTATACATCAATACAACTGTTATAGCCCATATTTTAATAATATGTATGCATTAAGTCCATAGTAATTACATAAATTGCAAAAAAGTGCAATAAACTACAAAAAAAATTGAAAATCGCTTTTGTTTTGTTTACATATATTTCTACTTGGAGAAATTTAAGAGGCTTATCCCTCAAAACTTTAAATACAATAAAGTTGCAAAAAATAGTTTCCCACCACAGGAAATTTATTTTGAGTGTCTTCATAGTTTTATTTTGGAGATACAGCAATTTTTATATACTGCAGGAAAAACAAAAAACAATCCTATGATGCAAATTTGCAAAGAAAACAGCATGTGCATCATTTCACTGTGGGAAGTGTTACGAACAGCTGATAGGATCGGCAAAGCGTGTTTCTGGAATATTATGTTTTTGTTCCTGCAAGCGCTTTTTATGCAATTTTTGCAAAGCTATATGTGGAACGAAACCGTGACCGAGGACAAGCTGATGGCATCAGATGTAAGTACAACTCCTCCGGTTTCATATGCAAAACAAATTATTGCGCTAGCTTACACGGTTCAGGTTCTACAGGGATTTAAAAATAGTTACACAAAACGGAGCGTGCTGCTCTGACCGGCTTTAAAGGGTTAACAATGACTTTAAAAAAATAATATAAAATAGTGTGCAACACCACTGAAGTTTTTTTTTTAAACTCTCTTTTCAACCAACGGCAGTCACTCTCCTCTCCAAATAACTTCTGCTTAGCTTTCCGAGCTTCCCTCGGGTCCTCTTAATCAGCGGTCTCCACCCTTTTTTGCGCCACGGACGGTTTATGCCCGACAATATTTTCACAGACGGCCTTTAAGGTGTCGCGGATAAATGAGGGAGGGGCTAATAATCGGCTCAGTCATTTTTAATGATCGTTGAAAGCCCAGATCGTAATCGTGATTAAAATTCGATTAATTGAGCAGCCCTAGTCTCAAGCAAATTTTTAAAGATGAGTTACATTTTTCACAATGTGAGTTTACAGGCTTGGCAGCTTGCTGAACTCAGATTAAAACAATACAATAAAAATTAAAATGGGAGAAATATGCACTTTTCATTTAACTGACTAGAAATAATAGTGATAATTAAAAAAAATCATAATCTCAGCCTTTAATCTGTCTGAAAATCGCAGCCTGTAATGTGTGAAAAACCTGACAAAGTACTTGGTTGTTGAGTTTTACTGGTGTTCTGACATGCAGACAGTTTTATTTTAGTTGTTTGAGTATTTTCAGATATTAATTTGTGTGACTTCTGTCACAACCAAAATACCAACATGGTATTTGGAAATCCAGATGGTGTGATTTTCATACAGACACTTCTCTTTCTAGGAAAGGAAAGATGAGATGCAGTATTTGCAAACAGCTTCATCCGTGTTCATCCTGTTTGTCTACAACTTGCAAATACAGAGCACAGCAGCATTTCCAAGTTGCGTCTTAGAAGAGTAACGTTTAAACTGGATCTCCATTCATCCGGTTGTGTCAGCTGCAGAATCAGCTATCTACAGGTCTTCAGAGAATCTATGAAAGAAGAAGAGTGTTCCTAGCAAATTATTTCCTATTCAGCTAAACAGAAATATTCAGAAACAATATGGGCGTAGCCTTGTTTTGTTGCAGGTTAACACACACATGCTAAGGTGACTGGGTTATATGCCAGTCATATTAAAATACAACCATATTTTCATTTTCTAGAACTTCAAGATTACTAAAAAGCCACTCTGGCTTTACAAGATGCCATCTGTCCCACTTTCACGCAGCTGCTGTACACCTCAGGGAATTAGTCAAGGGTCTGTTTTAGCTCCAGTGTAGCATAGACTGTCTGGGCTGCAGATCCAGCTAGTGACAGGTTGCTGTGCAGCAGAAAGGTTAAATAGCATTATGATTTAGTAGTTTTATTGTTGCACTTGATTAATGTCGTCCAACCAGTTGCAGTTGCTAATTGTGCGGTGGCTCTGACAAAACAGTAGAGCTGCATGTGTGCAAAAGAGAGGCGAGAGGAGGGAGATGGGCACTGTGACATGCATCAAATGATATTTACTCATATGTAGCAATGGATGTTTAAAGTTACCTTAATTAGTGGGCATTAGTGGACAACAAGTAAAACAGTATAAAGTCACAATTTAAGTCTGACGCCATTTAAATTGATTTTTTACAAGTTGCCCAAAATGAGCAAAATGATTGCTTAATCAAACGTATTAGCTTGCATTAGCTAACTTACTGTAACAGCTAGAGCTTGTCTCTTAAAGAAGTCCATACACCTGGCCAACTTAAAGTTAGTGAGTGAACTGGTGGACCCTTGTTTTAGGAAGGTATGAAATAATAGCATCCCAGACTACCTGCAGCACAAAAAATGACATTACGTCACATTGTGAAGTCCTTTCATATATTATTTACTCACTCGGGATATTTGACATACACTTTTCCCCACAGGGCACCATCTCTGCCAGAAAGGAGCAGACTAAGGAGAAGTCCTTATCACCACAGACTGCTAACCAACAGCTACTGCCTCATCTGTGTGTGCACTTAAAGGCAAGACTCAAAGATCTGCTATTTCTGCTGTCATTCATCAATGACTCATTGCCTGCCCACATGAGTGTGCACATTCAAAATGCAGGTCTAGTAACTGTGACAGGCTGATTTAAAAATATATCCACCTGTCACTCTAGTGGTGGACTATTTATTTTTCACTGAAAACAAGGTACTTTTATTTGGAGATGAACACTGATCATATTCTGTCAGTGCAGTCTTTCTGCCTCTGTTGGACTAGTTCTGCCTGGGGAGATGTCTGATGTGCCACTCATTTGCTCGTTTGTAAAGTGTTGTTGCAGCTTCTGAGTAATTTCAGCTCATACTCTACAAGCCGTGCACTTCCCTACAGATCAATACTCAAGTCAGGTAAGGGGAGATGCTGTGCTTTGTTTCTTTATTATGCAGTCTCTAAGAGCACATAGGCCACATTGATCAACTGGCTTCCACTTGTGGTCTAAGGAAGCTATTTGAAAGATCATTAGATAATTGCTTGTATTTATCTCACCTGAAAGCCGGAAAGAACTGAGGCCTACTTGTGCAATTCTGTCTGCAATTGGATGTCAAAATTACAGCTGATGTCTGTGCAGCTGAATTTATGCATGACTCCTTCACAGAGTCTAGTAAACCTCTTTTGTCCTGACTCCCTACATGAACTCGACTTCTGCATTTCAGATACAGACAGAGTAACCATTATGGATTCAAATGTAGGCAGCTTACAATCAGGTTTATGATTACAACAAGGCCGAAATGGTTACATTAGCTGATGTCGGTGTGTATTTGACAGCACAGCACATCAGCTTTTTGAAACTTCAACCATCTGTGGCTACATTTCCATAGAGCCAACCTTCCAATTGCAATCAGTTTAAAAGCACTAACAAAACAAGAATACTCTATAAATACATCTAAATTAGAATAAAGTAGACCAAATGATTTTGGAGGAATTAAATAATCATTTGGATTAGAAGAAAAACAATGTAAACAACTGTGCAAATCTTCAATTCGGCAACATTTCTTTTCATGCTAAGAAGTTAGTATTAGTACAGACAAACAGGAGTACATTTCTTGCCTTAAAAAAAAGCACTGAACTATTCCTTTGTGGAGAGTGTTTAAAGGAAAACCAAAGGATTTTATTGTTTCTAGTGCAAAACTGAATATGTTTATAGGGTTCAACCTTTATTGAGAAGAGATTAAGTGACTTTTAAACTTTGTCAATTATCATCTTGCAAATGGAACTTGAGAAAGTAATCTCAGGAGTAAGTTTATTCAGTAGTTATTTCTTAGCTTTTGATGATTATTTTACATATATTGAAAACTTGTACAGAGGTTTTTGATGAGACAGTGATCATCACTAAACAATGCATATCCCTTTCCTCCTGGACAGGATTAAAGAATGACCTATATGTACATTGCGAGCCATTAAAGTTAATATATTGAGCTAAGAATGATGTAAAGTTCATAAATACATATAGAAGTAATATTCCACTGTTATGGCAATTTCTGAGTTTTCTTTTCAGGACAAATTCTAAGCTGATCTTTGGTGACACTTAAATCAGTCTAACCCTAAACGCTTTCAAGCAGATGCTCGTCCACTGCATGAACAACTGCCTCTGTGAGTGTTGTAAAAAATATAGGGCAGAGAAAGGAGAGGCCAGATCACTGCGAGGGAATCCAAAGAGAAGCAGTTATACTACAATAAGATGCATTTTGCAATCATGCTGGGGCTCTACCACAACTCTAATTTGGCCCAATCGATGTTTCAATTAAATGAAAAAGGCCTCACACACACACACCGACACACTAATTACTTTTTAAACTTTTTGTTTTACAATGTGGTTTGTTTTTATTGTGTTGATCTGGGGAGAATAGTTGGCGTCCCTTAGGCTGATGCCTGATGTCACTTGTGTAAATTAATTACAGAATTTAATTATAAAATTTTATTTTAGTTTATCCAGATAAATCGTAGATGAAGAAAGGAAGGGGGACATGGGGATAATGGAGAGTTTGTGTGTGTGTGTGTGCGCGCGCTGATCCCTCCAACTGCTGCTTACTGTGTGTTTATTTAGCCCACTGTATAAATTCCCATTCATCTGTACGTAATTATATTAATAACCACTCTGTCATACTGCTGTATAGAAATGCAAAGATGAGCAGAGCTGATACCTGAGTTCTGACAGCAACAAAAAAAGCTGATTTCCAGTCAGAACCTCAGAGGAAAGCAGTGTTGAATGCATGGCTGATGGTCTGTTGCAATCCTACTGGGTTTGTAATAACATGATGTAAGCAGGATCTCCAACTGCTGACACAAAGATTCTGTTTTTTAATAAATATAAAAGTGGTGGATTAGAAATGGGAATATGTTGTATTAATATTCCTCACATTTGCTGTGTTGTGGTCCAGTGTTTGAAAGCACACTTAGCTCCATTCTTACTACATTTTAGAGTCAGGGGGAAAAACAGTGATGAAAGGCAACTGTGAAAATGTAATGCATAGGTATAATTACAGGGGGACTTTTACTTTTAAAAAAGATACCTGATATCGAAGCCTACTTACACTGGTGACTGACAATGATCTGAAACCTGTTTAAGTGATTTCCTGGTACCCCACATGCTTTAGGGGCATATTCAGATCTCTCAGCTTGATAAGCTGATTTTGAATCTGAAAGTAGAAATGTTTATACCCATTCAGTTAGATATATCTTGCTAGTAATGGGATAGAAACTACATTTGCTTTATGAACTGCCTTAATTATTCATGGCATAGAGTCAGTGAGGTATTGAAAACATTCATCAGAGATTTTGGTAGCGTCACATAGTTAATGTAGAATTGCTGGCTACACATCCACGATGTGAATCTCCTGTTCCAACACATCCTAAAAGGTGCTCTATTGGATTGAGATCTGGTGACTGTGGAGGCCATTTGAACACAATGAGATCTGAGACATGGTATGTTACCCTGCTTCAAGGAGACATTTACATTTTCTTCATAAACAGGAGGTAGACATGGCCAGCAACTTTTTTGACTTTTCTTGCCTTGATGCCAGGTCTCTCTTGGAAATGAGGTTTTTAATCTCAATAGGATTTTTACCTGGATAAATAAAGGAATAAAACATTACTCTTTTGGGCTCTTAACATATTAAGAGCCCAAAAGTGTCACCACTGGGTAATGGATCCATGATGTCAATCAATCAATCAAAGCTTTATTCGTCACATGCAGGTTGCCCTGAAGTGAAATGGGACCCCCCCGACCTTACACATATAGCACAAACATTACACGGGGATACAGGTCATCTTGTTTACATAAAATTCTGACCCTACCATCTAAATCAAGACTCATCAGTTCATCATTATTCTCTGACCTCTGGCATCAACAGCGAATTTTCACCTAAGGAACTGCCGCTCACCAGATGCTTTCTGTTTTTCATTCTCTCTAATCCCAAGAAATGACTGTGTGGGAAAATCCCAGCAGATCAGCAGTTTCTGAAATAATCAGACTAGCCTGTTTTTGGCACCACTTAAATCACCTTTCTTCTCCATTCTGATGCTCAGTTTGAACTTCCTTAATAAAGTGGTTGATGAGCGTATATTTGTTCTATTGCAAATGGTCCCTTTCTGAGTGCTTTCCTCGGCATGTTTTATTCAATTCAATTTTATTTATACATTTTATTGTCTTTTCATTATTTTGAAATGAGCATGACTAAGTAACAAAAAGATGAGGGAAAGAATAACATTACTACATATAGGATTTAATCATGAATTGCTGTTATTTTAAATACAGAATTCCCGCTGGATGCTTAAACAGCAAAAACAATGTGTCTTCATGTTGACCTTCACAGTAACACTTTATTTCATACAACCTACAGTGAATGTCTGCTTTAAATTCAACATGACCTCAACTCCACGGAAGCACTGTTCTTGCTCTGTGGAGACTCTATCATCATTTCTACTAATTCAATAGGGGAAATCAAAAGGCAGAATGAGAAATAAGTTTGTATAAGAGAAATCTAATTTGGAGGGAGAAATCTCCCAGAACAATAACAGGTGACGCTTGAGCAGAAGCACCAGAGAGACACATCAATATATCATAACAAGAAAAAAACAGCAAGTGCATTTTAAAAAGGAGATAAATTAGCAGTATATCAGTTACTTCACTCATTACAGCAACTTTATATTAAGGGGAAATTACAACACTTTTTTCTGCTCTCCGTGTTATTGACTTTTTCTTAGATGTTTATCTCATCATTCAATAAAATTAACACGGTGAAAAAAAAACTTTGCATACATCTCACACCCTTTCTGTCACTCTCAGTTCTGTCTAATTATCTCTTTTGGTAATATAAAATGGTAGCAGCTTGCTCGCTTTTCATTCTTTGCTGAATGACTGTCTACTGTGTATGCGCATTGACTCATCACTTGGAACTTATGTGGAGGAGTTTTTAATCATGAGGGAAGTCTATGGGGAGTCTCTTTAGCACTTGGGACTCTATTAAGCAAATTTGCGTGTGGACATTGTGAGGACCGTCCACATGATCTCCTATTAGGGCTGTGCGATATGACCAAAATCTCATATCCCGATATAAGAATTCTATCGTCCGATAACGATATAAATCACAAAAATGTAACATTTTCTGTAAATTCTGTGAACCTCGGGCAGCTCGACTTGCGGGAAGTGTTTTCAGCTGCGCGTCATGTAGCTGGAGTCGAGCGTTTTAACCGATGCATGAAACGATACATTTTTAGACATAAGTTGTAACAGCCGCCGTTTTCTTTGTGAGCATTTATTACACGGCGTGCTGCGGGGAAAGGCCTGTTCTAACGTTTGAGTCTAAGGGTTGTTTTTTTTAGCACCTGGCGGCTCTTTTTTACTTCTCATCCGGAAATAATCTGCTCTTTCACGTGGTTCAGTTTATTTTGAAAAGTCTCAACAGGATCTTGAGCTTTATTGTGAAAGGTTTACGTGGAACATAAACAAGCGGACGCGCTATGGTGTTACCGTCGTTGTTGCTAACCACAACACATAAAAACAGGCGCTTGTCCGTCAGTAGTGTGGTTATATAAAATATAAGAGAAAGAGAGAACTTTAAGAAATGAATTTAGCCACTACAGTGACCATCAAAACCATAAAAAATATTGCCATAAACAGCTTATTTTGCGACACCACGAAACAAACGATAGCGTAAAATGAAACGATAGATGTTTTTATATCGTCATCCGATATATATCATTATATCGAACAGCCCTATCTCCTATAGCCACAAATTACTCTTTTTTTGTTCAACCACTGGTGGTGTGTAATACATTCCATACATTCCCTAACCAATATGAAGTAAACAGTTCAATGCTGCAGAGTGTAATATAGTCCAAAAAGCAGAGGGTGTAGGGATAGGTTCAATGCAGACGAAGCAAGAGATACAGTACCAGCACACAAGACAATAAAATACAGACACCATGTGCTACAATTATGTCCTTGTGTTATGGCTCATTACCTGGCAGCCAACAGGTACCGGTATTGGCTTCTGTTTGGAGCAAGCTGTCACTACAGTGCACTCAATTTTTAAACTTTTATTTTCGCAGGAAGTCCTTCTGATGTAAACTCTCCTTTGCAAGAGGTAAAGCAGTGCCACATAAACATCTGCCAATCTACAAGTGTATCGGTAAGTGGGGAAATCAAGAAGGCTGAACAATGAGATACAAGCTAAAACTCAAACCATTTTTTGAATTAACATCTTAGACGTGTTAGCTGATTGATTGCTTGAACTAATCTCAACTACTTCAACTAAATCAGCTAGAAAAATATTTCTTTTTACAAGCGGCAACTTCTGGTGCCAAAAAGGGTTTCTCTATTAGCCAATTCAGGTTGGCTCCAAAGATCACCAACACTAGATTATCCTTCCAGGAGAATGAAAATTCACCCGAGCTAATTCAAGTTACTAAAGCAGAGTCAGTTACACCACAGCGGTAGTGTCTTTCAGAGCATTTTTAATGACATTTTGTGACTAAATATGATTTATTTAGCATTTAATTACACTGCCAGCCTTTCCACAAAGCCTCTGTTTTTCTTGAGTAAAATACTAGGTTTTAGTCATGTGGAGCTGATAACTTTCCACCGTCTCAGCCAAATATGCTCAATAAAATAAACTAAAGACTTCAAACTGAGTGGGTGACATGATAAAGCTGCAGCCACTTTTACATATAGAATATGTATATTAGGATCTTGAGGTCTAATATATAAACATGAAAAACATATCACATTCTTTTTAGTAAGTCAATAACAAAGATCAACACATTGTGTAATTAAGAAAAGAAATTCAAATAAATTCCACTTTTAAGTGGTCACATCATTTTTCGAGAGCTGCAACCTAGATTCATTATAAACTGGCAAAACGTGTTGAAATGAAAGCTCATTATCGCTTCCCTTTGACTCCAAGGATCAATATAAATAGGCCACATTTTCTGCCTGGATAATGATATATTTAATGACCCCTCTCTGTGTCGTGCTTTTTTTCCCTTTCTGCTCAGCACATGTAACTAAACATACATGCACATTTTTCCTGCATGCACACAGGCAAATGAAACATAAGTAACAGAGGGAAAGTAAGCAACCTTATCAAAAGCATAATCCCACTAAACTGGCCCTACTGTATTTGTTTCATCAAACACATAACAGATGTCATCACGTGTGCACATTTAAGTGTATTTGTACCAGTGTGTTTGCCTGCATGGATGACTCTGGAGCTCTGTTCGTGCCTGAATGATGAATCATAGATTGTCAAGTACTGTTTTTAGGGCAGTTGTGACAGAGGGTTCAGGGTTACAGAGGAAGAACTGATGGATTATTTGGCTGTCGCTGACAGTAAGTCAATACAACCCAAAACACACACACACACACACACACACACACACACACACACTAGTCCCTTTCCTCTATAAACAACATAAACACATGCATATCAGATGCACGATGGATGAATGCACTTTATAACCACATTAATCTGTCCATACAAAAACCTCACTTTCTTGGGACCTTCTCAATTACTAAACACACACATATATAGGCGCAAGCATACGCACACACAGAGTTAGGGTTCAGGACCTCCTGAGGGTGCTGGTGGGCATGGTTGATTGACCCTGCCTCACCAATCTGCCCAGCTCTCTGCCAGAAAAATCAACCAATTAAAAGATGCAGACACCACAGCAGCACGAGCGGGAGGGGGGAGTGTGCTAACAGCAGCTGTGATGCTGAACTGGGAAGCTCTCCGCTCACTCAACTTCTAAGAGAAGTAGTTCTGGTTGCCTTATTTACTTTGGTATCAGTGGACTGTGTGCACAAACAGAAACACCGGTGACAGATTTAATCTAAAATGACTTGATCACAGATGGCTTCAAATCAGCATGTTTAGGAATGTGCAATAGATATTTTTGCCAAAGAATTACTGCATATAGATCCATTTCTATTTGAAATCAGCAGGGAATTGTGGAGCTGAATCAATGCAACTCAACCATGAGAGGAGAGTTATTCAAAGAGACGTGTTGTAGATGTGGCCCTGATGGTGGATCAGTGCTGACTGAAAACCTCAGCCCACAGCTCTTTAGTTCACCTCATTTAATTCTACTTTGTACAGGTGTTACCAGTTTAACTGAATCTGAAGTGTAAATTCAAGTGTATCAGAGAAAGGAGGACAGGAATGCTTGCATTTAATTAAACCGAAAAAAGAAAACCTCAGACAACGGCCATATTTTTGTCTTGGCCCCAAGAGCTTCAACAGGTTTGTTTCTCATATTTTTAAAAAATGTAATTAAATGCATAATTGTTTAGAAATTGCTTGTTTTAAAGCCCCAGAGATATTCACGTTGGTGCCATAAAAAGAGGAAAAGTAAGAAAATATGTGCATTCGTGAGGATGGAACAAGGGAGCAAAGAGCAATTCAAACATCAAGCCTTTCCTACGTTCAATTCTTTGACTATTTATTTCAGCGCTAAATAAAATCCTCTGTTGAACAAGTTGCAGAAAGAAAATGCAGAGAAACTCTGTGCCCCTGTGCCAACAATACAACTGAAAATTCAATTGTATGCAGCACCTCAAAAGAGTGAATGGCAGCTTGCACCTAAAATATATGTGCAGCAGCCTACACTCAACAACTTAACCAAGAGACACTGCAGGAGATTGTTTGCCTTTGGCAATGTAGAAATGAGTACACAGCAAAGTTGGTCCTTCGGTATCTGCACCAAACATCATGCTGTCACCAGAAGACTGTCAGCCTCTCCTGCCTTCACCCTGACTGGCAGGCAGGCAGGAATCAGCCACAGAATAATATAGAGCTTATCTCTCTTTCTCTTAAACAATAAAGCACAAGTCTTACTTACATGTGTTGGGAGAACTCAGGTGCCTCATCGTTGACGTTTGCCATCCTAATCCGTACCGTAGTCGTGCCCGTACGAGGAACCTCCCCCTTGTCAATGGCCATGACTACAAACTCATACAGATGATTAGGTCTCTCATAGTCTAAAGGTCCCGCGGGGAAGATTGTTCCGTGAGGGGAAATAGTGAAGTCTGGACTCAGGGTGTAATAGGTCAGCTCTGCATTCTCTTCCGAGTCACAGTCATTGGCCGAAACTAAAGATGAGAACACAGAGATGGAGAATAGAAAAAACAGAGTTCAGAAGGACTAAACAAAGACGACAAAGGTTGGATTTACCACTGGTGATTTAGCTAGACTGACCGTACAGACTAGAAAACCAATTTGTTAAATATCCACAAGAGGAAAGGAGGGAAGCTGGATGGAAACTGTGTTTTCTTGCTTTCTCATTTTTTGTGACATATATTTATAACTTACATTTTCATGTATCTGCATATATGTTTGAGATTCAAGCAGCAGTAGTCAGTTGTTAATTTCTTCCTTTATACACAATAAAAATGAACAAGAAAGAAGATTTGTGTTTTTGTTCATTACCAGCAAGTGGTTAAAGTATCTTAATCATCTTAGTCGGTTTGTTTATGATCCTAAAAGGATTGTACTGCTACCTTCAGGTCTCTACAATGATATTCTCACTACCGAGTTCAGCTCAGGACTCTAGCTGGGCCACTGCAAGAACTTCACAGCATCTTCCCAAAGCTCCTCCTGTGTTTTCTTGTTGATATGCTTCAGGTCTTTAATTTGTTAAAATTAAATCTAGCTCCATTCTGAGACCCTGAAAAAGGTTTACTCAGGATTGCTCTATTTTTTCTGCAAGTTTTCAAGAAATACAACATAGCATATCAGCAGATGTCTGACTTTGTTCACCAGGTTTATTGAATTCAATAACCTTCAGAAGCAGGATGCATAAGATTTCATCTGTGATGTTTTATATATATAACTGGATTATTTCAATATTTCATGTTTTAATTCATTAGTACAACACATAAAGAAAAAACTGCTGTGTGATTTAAAAGTTCTGCACTTCTATTGCTAATGGGAAAAAAATACAGTGAATCACTTTGGAGATGTGCCCGAAACAACAAAATGTGGAAACCTTGAAAGGGCAGAAACACTTTCTGAATACACTATATATTCAAATGTAAAAATATGAGGACTTGCAGAAGATTTATTTCACAAATAAAAGTTGTACAAATCGAAAAGTTAAAAGATGAAGGCCTTTACTAAGTCTGTAGTATTAGTGCACACGTTTATAATGAAAGTTGTGCAGGAGGAGCAGGTGCTTGCATATGTTGCTATTGCCCCAAGTTTGTCTGTGCTGCCTTAAAAATAAAGACGGACATACTGCCTGCGCTGTCCTGTGGAAACCAACACAGATAGTAACGTCACATCACTATGCTTTAGCTTTTTTCATGGTTTTTTTTGATGAAAGTAGAAACTTCCATCGAAACTACTACTTATAACAAACTATCTTTAGCTAATGTACCATATTGAATGAAGTCGCCAGAGAAACTGTTTGTGCAGAACGAGTTCTCTAATTATTTAAAAGTTTGTTTCTGGTATTTCATCCAAACCATATGCACTTGATATCTCAATTCTCATGCTACACTATGTGTTCAAACTGACGCTTCCAGTGCCACAATTTTAAGCCACGGGAGTAAGCGTAATTTGCCCAGCATGCACTGAAAGGACTGTCATTTTGCAACATTTCTGCTTCCACATCACATATTGGGAATCCATGGAGCCAGGACTCGCCTGGCCACAAATTGACTGCCTTGCTAAAACTGAAAAGACCACCAGGGATTTGAATAAGCATATTTTACACTAACAAGAACATTCACCATCAAAAGCTCAATTCCCCAATTCACCTTACATTGCATTTGGCTCAAGGGCCCATACAGAAGTGCACACACACATGCGTGCGCACACACATATGCTCACATGAATAATAGATGCACACATACATAAAAACAATGCCACTGTTTGCTTCCACTAACAAACCATAATTCTTTATTGCTATAAAGCCTCGGGGAACTCTAACTAGCTTCAAATTAACAGTTTGAAGTGCGTTCAATTAACAAAATGCCTGCAAAACAAAGTATCTGGGTTCGTTAAGGAGGTATATAAACTTTGTCAGTGTTTATTTGCATGATTAGTTTCACTTCATTATTTCAGCAGAGACATTTCGTATGTGAGTACACAGGATTAGCTGAATTTTCAAAGTGCTGTGGTAATATTCAAAATGTTTGTGGGGCTGTGGCCTTCAATGTGTCCTTATGTTGAACTGAATGAAAAATATTTCAGTTCCATTAAAAAAATAAAATAAAAGCCACAAAACACAAATGGGAAATGTGATGCTTTGGTACAGTTAAAGTAAATTTAACAATGAGAGTACAACAGCCAGAGAAAATCAGCCATGAGGTTCCATTTACACCATCCTGTTTGTGTTTTTGGTTTTGCTATATTTTCCCATTAAGTTTGATATATTTGTCAATCATTTCAGTTTCATTTCATTACAAATGCACTATGACTTTGAAAGTGTAAAATCAAACTACCAAAGGCATTAATCTTGCTATCTGAGCAAAGTTTATGGATTCAGTTAAATGATGTCATACCACTAATATCACTAAGGCCACTGTTGAGAGAACGAGATTGAAGTCTGATGAAAGAAAATAATGGTCAAACGAGAAATCGCTTAATACATGAATGGGTCTTCGTATATACTTTCATTCTTATTACTTCACACACGCAGAAATAAATAATAAAATAAACATTACACAAAAATTGTGAATACCTAGAGATGAGTTTTCACTTACAGATGGCCCCATATAGATTTAACACTAAATGGATGATTGTGTCACATTTTAGCATAGTCAGTATTCATCATTAGTGGTTTCTTGTGTTTTGTTTTATGTCAGATTGATTTCTAGGAATAATCTTTGATACACAGCTGAATCAAGTGTGGAAAAAACCATTTCTGTCCAGACAAATTCTACAATTCTTCTTCTTCTTACTGTTGTTAATATGATCCCTTTTACCAAAATGTTAGTCTTTTATTTAGATTTTTCTACACTTTACAAGTTGGATAAAAATAAATGTGTGTTTTTCCTGCACCTGGTTCTGTAGTGCAGTCTTCTGAAGAAAAACTGAAACACAGCTGTTTTGCTTTTTGAGCAGCCTCTCATTCAGTGATGATGGGTTGAAAATGAACTGCAACACTAGTAGCCAAACACATGTCACATATGAGTCAATATTTAATTTACTAAGTAGAGATTTCTATTCTTCAGGAAAACATTTAAGCATCTATTTATCAGTAAGTCCTCTGTAATCTTGAATCAGCATTGTTGCACTAGCATCGCTACACTGTTTAACAGGCCTCTATACATTCTTAGCTGCATCCCTCGTGTCTTTCTGGCATATTATGATTTTGTACAGAAGATGGAGACAGCGGGATCCTCAGATCTCTATGGAAAGCAAGATAATTGGCTTGCTTGGTACACTGTGCTGCAGTTGATTTCCAACTTGGCAAAGTACAGATTTGTCCACTCTCACGATGGAAATGATTATGGGATTACTAGCACATGATTTAGCAAAACGATGCTGGATGCCCATTTCTCCCTGCTCATTTAATTTATACTATGCCTTTTAACCCACTTAATTAAGTGAAGGGGGAAAAATGTCTTTATTTCAGGAAGTTGGGCTGCTCAGTCTTAGATGTACTCAGAAGTGGATTGGGTAAAATTAACTGTATTAATTATACCATGTATTGGGGCAATTTTGTTCATTATTTTGGGAAAGCTACAATTTGTACGACACATTTTTCACCCCACTAAATTTAGGCAGCAACAGTCTATTTTTACGACTGAAAATTGCACAGGTCACATAGATGGTTTGCTATATCATAATCCTGAAGCATTTTGAAATCACTGGAATCTCTGTGCAGAAATGTGATAACTGTTTTTGTGGGTTTTTTTCCCCACTCACGGAAATATTGACAAGTGTTCAAACAAGCATGGAAATGGGTGGGAACACAGCAGCACAGCAGGAGGAAACTTCTCGCCTCCCTTGGTGCACCTGTTAATGGCAGCGAGCTAAGGGCCTGCTGCGTCTCTCCCACAGTGCGCACCTCACTCCCCCATTCACTCATTTACTTTCTCCATGTTCGCTAGAAATAAATAACATCTGCATGTTTAAAAGCATTAAAAATATATAAATAAATAAAAACACTGTCTAAGTAATTCTCAAGCTCTGGTCCTGTGAGTTTCAGGATTCTGTACATTTTCTGAGCTGGACTGCATGTTTTCTACACCACTCTTCCATTTTCAGGGTTACAGCTCCCAGTGCTCCTACTGTATAATCACTGGGACCACTTTGGAAATCTTTCACATGTGCTCCAGTTGTTGCCTCAGCTATTTTCTTGTGGGGCTCCTTCCCAACTGCCATAATATTTCATATAAAACTTGTGGTGATCTCAGGAAACTGGACAAGTGAATCAGACAAGGAGAAAGTCGCGTCCTCAAGAACCAGGAAAAAAAATTCAGCAATGATCTGACACAAGACCTACAAGATCAGAAAGGGTGCCAGGGGAAATGTGATTATCAAGAAGCCATTCTTAAGGAACTAAAGCAGGGAGGAAAGGCTGAAGTAGGCCAGGTTACACAAGAACTAGACTGAAAGTCAGTGATAACTTATCTAATGAAGCGAAGAATCTAAATCTGACATTTTTGGTTTAAAATGTCATCAATATGTACATGGAGGTCAGGTGAGAGGTACAGCAGTGAGTACAGCCATCTGTAAAACACAGTGGAGGCTGTGTCATGGTTTGGGGTTGCATTCCAGCCAGTGGTGTCGGAGATCTCAGCTGCATGTGGGTAAGTAAATTAATCTGAAGACCAAAGTTGGGATTGCATTTGTCAAAATGTATTTTTAACAATGACTCAACTTTTTATTAGCTTTTAAAATTATATTCACACTCATAAATCAGCAAATGGAACAGGATTCGTTGGCCTGGATATCAGCCGGGGAGTGGCAAAATTTAAAAATTGCCCATTGCCTCAAGATGACAAGTAAGCAACAGGTTAACAAATTAATATCATTATAACCATTGAGACTGCATTTCAGTAGGCTAGCTGGAAAACAGATTAAAGTTGTAATGGCTATATTATTGTTTTAGTTACATATAAAATTCAGCTTGTTTTCTCCAGGACAATGTTGCAAATTGAAGCATAGGAGCAAAATTTCCAAGCAATGTAAACAATTTTAACACCTCTTTTGTTTATTCAAACAAAAACCATGTTTGCTGTTAACTTTCACCTGAAAACAAGTAACTTTTCTCAGAATACGGCATGATTTTACAGGTCTTAGCTGTTCTTAGATGTTTAGAAAAAACACTAAAACACACACAGTCTTGTGTTTGTTTGTTTTTTTCTTTAATATGAATTCAATCCAAAGTCTTCCCGCCTGCATTCACAGCTAATGGACATTTCCAAAACGGTGTCATACCTACAGTCATTTTCACACAGTTCTTGTAAGCAATTAAAATATACTTGCATTTTCATTCTTGCCCTGTTTAAAGTTTACCTGTTCAAAAAGCTAAAGATTGATCTGTTTAGCGCTATAAACAAACAGATGTCTATAAGTTTTAATAAAAAAGCAACAATGTTTTAGAGGAGATAGTAAGAAACAGTCTCCGAGAGAAGACGGAAAAACTCTGTTGTCAGTTGTGTTGGCAGCGTAAAAGTGTCACTGTGACATACCCACAACAGTTGGCATCACCATTTCTTCACAAAGAGATGAAACATAAGCGTTCCCTTTGGGTTATTACAGGAACGGAGAGGCTGCAGCAGCTGCACTGATGAAAGTAGCAGTGATGCCGGTGCTGACAAGTACCTACTCTGTTTCCTGACCAGTCAAAATACATGAATGTTAAAGAAGCGCAGGCACTCTTGTTTTGTTCTGAAAGCTGCTACAGCAAAGCTTCTCAAACATTTGCATATCACAGCTCCCACAGAGGCACGTGTTTGCCAACTGAGCTGCACCTGGCTTAAATTTAACTGGTAACACAAGAAGTAAAACACGGATTGTTATTTTCTTCTTTCACTTTTTTTCTTTTAAAAGTCACCAAATACAGGCACACATAATAAAGGTCCTTGCAATTCTGAGAGTTTTACTTGGAAATATTTAATTCAGCCCAGTGAAAAAATGCACAAACACCATTTCAGGATTTCTTTAATAACATTAAAGATTAATAACATTGTGATTAGTGCATCAGAAATTACATAACCGGGAGCTGTTTATCAGTGAAGATGAGTTAAAAAATAAGATGAACCTACTTCTGTAGGTCAGGGAAGGCAGTGCAATGTTAAATTTCCTTTGCATATAAGAAACTGATACAGAGTAGTAAGTTGAGCTTTAAATTAATAATGTGAATCTAAAAATAAAGAATGCACTCAGTGAAGCTGGTGGGTTATAAATGGTACTCAAACAGGTATTTTGAGACTTGTCTTACCTTGCAGCAGGGAGGTTGCTGTTGTCACAGTCTCTGGTACACCATCCTTGCTGTAAATCGACTGGAGGAACTCAGGAACGCAGTCGTTTTCATCAGTAATAACTACCCGTACCTGAGAGGGTGATGATGAGGGAAGAGGAAAAGAAGGAAAAAGAGGCTAAGATTAAATTAATTTATGTGTTCAAATTGTTTCTGAACATTTAAACAGTCAATAACACATTTTAAAGAAATGAAACAGTTCTTCTTGTTTTTATTTCTTGTACAGAATTCCCCGTTTTACTCACGACTGGTCATATGTAACAAATGCTTATGCTCCTGTAAGCTCTTTTGTTCATAACTGAACAAAAAAAAAAAGAAAAGAAAAAGAATGCCTTGCACATCTTACATCTTCTCTAGTAGGCATCAGGCCAGTAAAATGTGTGTGGCATGTTAAATACTCTCAGGGAAAAAGTACAAGTCAAGTCCTAAAGCAAGTTAGCATGTCCACATGAACTGGGTCAGACAGTTTGTTATTATTCGTGTATTTTCTGCTATTTATGTTGAAATTCCTTTCAAGCATTCTGGTAAAAAAAATTAATTCATGAAATACAAAATAATACAACATAATTAAAACAATGAAGCATTTGCATTTCTAATCTCAGACTGCTTCTGTCTATGAACATGTAAAAGCTGCTCAGCCAATCAGCAGAAATGCTGCAGATTCAAAGTCATACTGGCACAGTGTCATGAAAATTTGAAATCTGGGATTACTACTTCAGGCGCTGTCCAAAATTGGTTTTCTTTGCATTCAGAGTCATTTTCATGTGTGAGTGACCCAAATTAACCCCATCTCCAACCAAAAGGAAGCTTCATCTCAACCTCCTCCAAATCCATGCCCTGACCCTGATTCCTGTGGTTTATTGACCTCGCCACAGGGAAGAAGCTGCAAGTGAACTAGCGTTGTGGTCCCTCTTGTTGGTCAGTGGAGAGCGGAACCCCGTGGAGCTTCTTGTAAGCACTGAGCAAACAAATGAGTAGTGTGCAAGGATGAATTTATTTAGCGTGAGCATGAAGGCATTTGCCTTGCTAAGACACTGTAATACTGCTCAGTTCGTTTGGGATATAAAGGCAAACAAAGCATCTCCTTCCAGATGTTGACTGCCTGCTTCAAGTCCAAGAGCAATAAATAGACATGGGCTGGCAGGCAAGCCTCTGACCCTCAGTCCCTCTTGTGTTTTTTCCCCAAACAAAGCTGTACGTATACACACTCACCCTACAGACACAATCGCATACACACAGTGAGTGCTTTGTAAATACCACTGGTATTAAGTCCTGGTAGGTAAGATGAAATTCTGTAATATCAGTTAATCCTTCAGCAAAGATCAGCCACAAAGCAATGAACAACAAAATAAAATCTGCCCATGTCAACTCCCTGAGGTGATTTGTGCGCATTTGCCAATAACTGTCAACCTTTTTTTTGGGTGTTTCGATGTGTGCGTTTGCATGTCCTAATGAGCAAATCTATGCCCTAGCTGGACAGGAAATAGGCAGGATATACAATGGTAGAGTATGTGTGCATACAAGGCTGAGGAAAGGCAAGATTGAATGAGAAGAGAGAGGAAGTCAGCTGTAATAAAGCAAGATGGGCTCAAACGCACGCATACAGGAATGTGCACACGTGCACACACTTGGGAAGCTGCAGGCAGGTCTCAGGCTGGTTAGGTAACTAATGGTGCCGATGAGCTATCACTCCTGCAGGGAGAAACTTGGAAACTACCTGCAAATTAAAGTCATGCTCAGTGACTCCAGTGCACAAAATACGGCACGTCTGTTTCTTATTTTGATAGAGGGCGGCAGATTTCTGAAAAGTAGAATAAAATCAAAAGCAGAAAAGGGCAGTCCTCTATGGAAAACAAATTAATAGGTGATTTTTTTTAACCTGCTACTGGGAAACAGTGTCACAGAAAAAGATAAAAAAAGAACAACTTCCATCATAAAGTTCTATACTTTATACACATGAAATTTTTTGACTAACAGATGCCTTTCTGTGGATAAGTATTTGAGTTGCTAGGCACTATTTTTGCAAGTACAACACATGTCTGCAATCTCAGGACAGCTTCATACTTGTCTAAACTCAAACAGAAGGCTTACAACCAAAATGCCATCAGAATATGTTTATTTTGGCATGGTCACAAGTAGCCGTATGCCATTCGATTGGTTACTTATCTCAAGAGAACATGTCTTAATTAATGCAAAATCCAATATGGGCCTTCCCGAGGCAGATGGCAGGGAGAAAGAGCAAGAGTATATTATGAACCTCTAAAACTGACATGCTGCAGATGAATCCAGTGAGCTGGAGTTTATCACTGAGACCATGACAGCCACTGCATGGTGACGCTCGTGATAAACTTTGGTTAGTTTTTGTCTGCATCTCTGTGATAAACTAAATAAACAGAAACATAGTGACAGGTTAGTGAAAATATTTTGATTACATGTTCCACTATAATAAAAAGTGACAGTTACATTTAGCAGTCTGTAACACAAACCCTGAACTCGCCCTGAAACCGTTTGTCTGCCCTTTGCCATTTTAGCTGTTTTCACTTTTTTTCCCCTTTCCACATGAGTGCATCCTTTGAAGATGCTGACTGCTGCATGTTTGCCAGTGTGGGGAGAGTCACTGTGGTATCACATCCAGGCATGCATTCAATGTCAACAGCAAATTCCTCTCTTGTGCAGCACTTGACAAAAATGAGCACATGAACATATGTGGTGTGATATGTGGTATACTACAATATACCCGAGTTTAACCGTATGTAAACAGATAAACAGGGGTTTATGGTGGCAGCCAGCATTTCATCCCCCCTCAGAATGTACAAAACATCCACTCCAGTGTTGGATCAAAAATAATTGGCTTGTAATTGACAGCCGCGATCACTAGATAGTGTTTGCATAACTTCATTTTATAACTCTGGAACTTTTGATAAGTTTTTAAAAAAATAATTCTGACAGCTACTGTCAGCCAACAGTCAGCCACTCAGAGCCCCGCCTAGCTTCGCTCTAAACATGCCCCCTTCATTTAATTGCACGGTGTCACCAAGAGATGGCGCGTTCTTCAAAAAAAAAAAACCTTTGAATCGGATAGTTAGCAAAAGAAGAGCTATTATTGCAAGAGCTTTACTTTATAATATAATATATAATATATAGTTTTTCAATAATAGGCTATTTTCATACATTAGATAACCTACTGGATCTGGGGGGAGGGGGGGGGGGGGTGGCAAGAAATTTGTTCTTGCGATGAAAAAAGTTCCTTCAGCAAATTCCTGGATCCAGATTTGGATTAAGTCAAGCCCCATAAGCTATAAACAAATGATAATTTCACTACAAAAGCTCCAGATCCTTTAAAAAGAAGAAAATATAACGACAAAGTCCTCATGTAGTGGCCTTCAAAAGTACTTGCTGTCTTTTAATCTTAAATTCAAATACCTTAAGTAGCAAAAGCAGAATTTTTTCTATACTGTTAACATGCTTTTGAAGAGCTTTTTAACGGAGCCAGACAGAAACTATGCTTTGTGTGATAAATGGTGAACATAATGCCGGTGATGTGCCCACATTTGATTCAATTTCCGTTTTAACCCTTTAAAGCCGGTTGGCGCAGACACGCTCCATTTTGCGTAACTATTTTTAAATCCCAGTAGCACTGCAACCACGTAAGCTAGCGCAATAATTTTTTTTGCATATGAAACCGGAGGAGTTGTACTTACATCTTATGCCATCAGCTTGTCCTAAGTCACAGTTTCCTTCCACATATAACTTTACAAAAACTGCATAAAAAGCAGCAACAAAAACATAATATTCCAGAAACACGCTTTGCCGGTCCGATCAGCTGTTTGTAACACTTCCTACTTCCATCAGCGTGAACTATCACATGTCCGGCATGACCTGCCCGAAACCGGAAGTGACGTCATTTTGCAGAAATGTAGTTTTTTTGGCCTCATGAGCCTATACTGGTGTTTTTAAAAGTTATCTTTGACTTTATGACTTTCTGTGTCGTTTCTGGGATGCTGAGGACTCATATTGCACTGCTGGAAATATTTTATTTTGATGCATATGCTGTTATTTTGCAAATTTGCACTATAATATATTTTTTTGTTTTTCCTGCAGTATATGAAAATTGGTGTATCTCAAAAATAAAACTATGAAGACACTTAAAATAAATTTCCTTTGGTGGGAAACTAGTTTGTGCAACTTTTTTGTATTTACAGTTTTGAGGGATAAGCCTCTTAAATTTCTCTAACTAGAAATATATGTTAAAAAAACAAAAACGATTTTAAAATTTTTTTGTAGTTTATTGCACTTTTTTGCAATTTATGTAATTACTATGCACTTAATGCAGACATATTATTAAAAGTTGGGCTATAATGGTTGTATTGATGTATAGCAACTTGAAATGCTCCAAAAAATGGCTCCACAGCATGTAAAAATATAATATAAGCTCTGGCGGACTTGGTTCTATGGTAGGTCTTAAAGGGTTAAACTGCAGAGACAAAGAAGCGGCTGTTGCAGCGTCTAGAAGGCGAAGGCTTTTGAGTGCTGATCAAACTGAACACAGGGAGAGCTCTTGGGCAGACGTGGGGCTAAGAAGGCTGTGGTACAATACAAAACTACCTGCCATTTTCTTCCCTTTTTTCTTTCCAACTGTATTTTTCTTCTCGATAAAAATCCTCTCATCTTCACCCATTCTTTTTCCTCGCTCTCCTTCTCCACACAGGCTTTTGTTGCTCTGTAGGCCAAAGAGGCCCAAAGTGGAGCAGTTTAGGACAGATTGGTTCAGCAGGACATCTTTTAGCCTGAGGCCAGAGTAATGATGGAAACCAGACCAGATGCATCAGCGCCTGCAGCGGTCAGCCGCTGTTTTGTCTCACTTCCTGACAACGTGAGGAAGTCATCGGGAATCCCAAAGCAGTCACTGCAGCCAGACAAATCTATTCGGGTTTTACAGGAAACAGTGTTCACAAAAACAGAGACATGTCTCTCAAGGTGAAGATAACTTTTTTGATAAATTCAGGTGGAGGCCATCCGCCCATCTGTCAGTGCGTCCATCTGTACCCATTTTCTCCAAGTCGGGTTGAGGTGGGAGTGGGCTAAACTTCCTTGCTACTATTTGAAGTTTTTCCTGGGGAATGCCTAGGTGTTCCTGGGTCTCTTTCCAGTTGACCATGCCCAGAAAATTTCAAAGGGAGGCACCGAGGAGGGATCCTGAGCAGAAGCGTCTCAGCTGTCTCCTATTGAAACGCAGCAGCACAAACTCTTTTGCGAACCCCCTTTAGATGTCTGAGCCTTCACACCCATCTGTAAGGCTGAGCCCAGCCACCCACCTGCTGCTTTTATTCCCAACCTTATGCTCGTGGTCGTTACCCAGTATTAACAACCAGAGTCAAAGGTTAGAACATACATCAACTGATAAATTCAAAAGCTTTACTTTCCAGATAGGATTTTCACGAAACAGTCTGGTATATATTCTACATTACTGCTGATGCCACATAAAGAAAAAAACCTTTAATTAAAAGAGGTGTAAATCAGGAAACATCGAAGCACACTATTATTTCAAGTGGAGCATTCACAATGATTACCATCTATGAAGCAACTGGGAATCAATAACTATGGCCACATTTTCACAGCACGAATCAAGTATTCCTGCTCAAGGATGCTTCTGACAGCTTATGAACATGTGTGATGATTTTTACTGTCTGTCTGCAAAAGTATTACACAAATCACAATCACCACAATTCAACTGCTATCTTACAAACTATCAGTGCACAGGGTGTACAATTCTAGTGGCTGTGGCTTGTATATTAGCAGCTCAAAGAAAGCAATACTGTGTGAAGACAATTACTGATATTACATCATTTTTTGACAGCAGATTTTTCAATTTTTTTAATTAAATATTTATTGAAGTATTGTTTACAGACTTTCTAAGACTTAACAAGCAGATGTGAAATGCCTCCAATCTTCTGAGACCATGAAGTCAAGGAATTTGGCATCAAAAAGGTGACTTTTTTTCTTGAAATTTACATCTCAAACTCACCAACATACACATACACAAACCCATACATATATAAATATATATATAGACACAAACCTCGGCTGCACTGCTCATGCTCTCTATCCCCTCACTGGCTCGCACCAATAGCAAGTAGCGATGTTGGTCGCTCTCGTAGTCAATAGGGCGCGTCAGGCTGATTTCACCGGTCTCTGCTGAGATGGAGAAGAGACTACTGGGATTGATAAGCAGACTGTAGCTGATTGGTTTCTTCTGGAAGGACACAGCAGGTGTTGCCAAGAAGCTGGAAAGACATGGAGAAAAAGAACACAGTTGACTTCATGTGCAAAACCTGCAAAATGATCAGGTAGATAAGCTGTTTGAAATAATGTATTCAAAATATGTGTTTTTTATGTTTGAGTGATGAATACTTTTCCATAGATAAGGCGGCCCTTTTCCTGAAAAGGCTAAGAGAGGTATTAGGAGACATACAGCTATAAAAATGCTAGTATTTGCTACCCACATCATCCCACAATCTAAAGAAACTCAAGAACAGATGAGAAACTGAGTCACTTTCACTTCATCTATCAGTGAAAAAAAGGGTTACAAGGCCATTTCTAAAGCTTTGGGACTCCAATGAACCACAATGAGAGCGGTTGTCCACAAATGAGGAAAACTTTGCACGAGTAACTGGGCTACCAAAATTACTCCAATAGTACATAGACGACTCAGAACAACATCTGCAGGCAGATGCAGAACCGCAGGCCTCATTTGCCTCAGTTAAGGTCAGTGTTCATGATTCAACAATGAGAAAGATACAGGGCAAATATGGCTTCCTCGGAGAGTTCCAGTTAGAAAACCATTGCTTTGTCTGGAATTTTGCACTTTACCAAAAAACCCAGAAGGACAATTTAGCCATCGGTTTTAAAGCTCGACTGTATTCAGGTTATGCAGCAGGAGAATGATTTGAAACACTGAGGCAAGTCCAGCTCAGAATGACTCAAAAGAATGAAACAAAATGAAGGTTTTGGAGTGACCTCGCCAAAGTCTGGACTTAAATTCCATTGAGGTGCTTTGGCATAACCTTACACAGGCCGTTCATGCTTGAAAACAATCCAGCGTGGCTGAACTGAAACAATTCTGCAAAGAACAGTGGGCCAAAATTCCTCCATAACGATGTGAAAGACTCACAAATGCTTGATTGCAGTTCTTGTAGCCAAGGGTGGAACAACCAGTTATTATGTTTAGGGGGTAATTACTTTTTCACACAGGGCCAAGTAGATTTGGATATCTTTCAAAATCATCCAAAAACTGCATTTAGTATTTACTCAAGCTATCTTTGAATATTATATGTTTGATGTAACATGTAACATGTAAACATGTAAATGTGAAAAATGTGCCAAAAATCCGGAAACGGGCAATACTTTTTCACACCACTGTATTTATTATAAATGTGCTCATTTCCCCGATGAAGGAAGGAAGAAATATGTCAGTCCCAGTAAAGAGACTGCAGGTGGACCCTGAAGCCAAAATAAGGACATTAGTGCTAATTTGATCAATGAAAGTCAGAACATAAGCTCTTTGTGTGCTTTTTTTATTCTTGCCTTATTTTTAATCAGATAAAAATCAGAATATGAAAATATGTTTCTATGAGTCTTTTTTTAAGCGTATTAAAAATCAGGAACTGAAATCTTTTATTTCCAGTTGTATTTTTGATCCACTGTAGTTTACAGTCATTTGGACTCTGTTAGAGCCTGTCTGTCTCTCCCAGGTTGAAACGGAAATGACTGAAGTGCCACCTTAAAGTCTGTCCACAGATGTTATATGGACTTGACACATTGGATGTTTTTGGCAACTTTTTGTTAACAACAATGTAAATTTTAGACAAAAAAAAGAGAGTTTTGTCCATAACATTTTGAAATTATGGCAAGTATTGATCATGTTGATGAGATAGAGGTCTCAGAAACTCATGTATCACATATGATACAAAGGGCATTACAGGGTTAAGATACCTTTAGTCCTACCCACTGCCTTAAGTTGGGTTGCAAAGCAGCTTACAGATGGACATTACCTCAAGCCAGGCTAAAGAAACATTAATCGAGAGCCCTTTATAAGTGGATGTATTGAAGGGTATTAGCTGAGAAAAGCTGATGTTGGCTGGCATCGAGATGAGCTGATCTGTCAGGATTGCAGCTGAGCTCAACTCAACTCAACTAATGCCATGGTCGACATTTTTTAATTTTAAGGATATTTAAGTTTATCTAAACATATATTTAGCAAAGCTATATTTTTCATCACTGAGTTGCACAGAAGATAATATTTCTATTTTGTGATTGGTACAATGACAAGTTTAATGCTCACTGATGATGATAGATGATGGAAAAAGTTACAGCCCTATGTGGCACCAGAGAGAGCTTTCTGCTAAGAATGCGACTGCAGAAATGTCGATGACTACCTATTCTTACTGTGTATGCAAATAAATATTTAAAGGTAATCCTATTACTGTGCTACACATGCTAAAGGCTAAATGAGCCACAGTATGGATTTAGTCTGTAAAACACGAGTATCTAAGAATAAATAAATAAAAGTGTACACATTAAACATACACATCTTATATTCTTTACATTGGCTCCCAATAGAGTTTAGAATTCGCTTTAAAATTCTTGTTTTAACATACAGAGCACTAAATGGCCAGGCTCCAGATTACTTATCCAAGCTTCTTTTTTGGTGGTCAGAGGGCCCGGTGGCGCCAGTGTCCGGCAGCCTCGCCTCTGTCAGTGCGCCCCAGGGCAGCTGTGGCTACAATGTAGCTGCCATCACCAGTGTGTGAATGTGTGTGTGAATGGGTGAATGACTGAATGTAGTGTAAAGCGCTTTGGGGTCCTATGGACTAGAAAAGCGCTATACAAATGTAGGCCATTTACCATTTACCATTTTAAAATACACTGCTGCTCGTCATCTCCGCTCACAGACTCAGAGTCTCTTAGTTGTTCCCCGTACACGATTGAAGACAAAAGGGGACAGAGCCTTTCAGTCTGTTGCACCAAGGCTGTGGAACAGTTTACCACTACAATTACGTTTGCTTGACTTTGTGGATTCTTTTAAAAAACAGTTAAAAACTCTTCTGTTCAAGCAAGCCGTTTGTTGATCTACATATTTTATATATTTTTTTACATTATTTACATTTGATCTTTTACATTGTATATAATGTCTATTGATTTTATTGTTAATTTTAATATTTTAATATTTGTGTACAGCGCTTTGTGATTGCCTGTCTGTGAAAAGCTCTTAATAAATAAAGTTTACTTACTTACTTACTTAAATGCCCATCATGATTGTGTCGTTTTAGACACATAGTAATATTTTTCATCATGAATATTAATCATGGTATAGTGAAAGGAAAACAGCAGATGTGTGTGTGTGTAGTCAATGTCATGTATATTGTTTCATGTAGATGTCCTGTAAGGGATTTCAGTGAATGAATGTGTGTAAACTCACGGTTGTCCTTCAGGGGTGTTTTCTGGTATTGCAATAGTGAAGGAGGCATTGGTAAACTGTGGTGGCCGGGGTCCAGCAACCACAGAGATGACAGCAGGAGCACTGCGGCTGCCCAGCCGGTCAGCAGCCACCACTGTCAGCAGGTATTCCCTGTCCCGCTGCAGGGGAAGGCCCGTAGTTCGTACCTGGCCAGTCTTCCTGTCCACTTCAAAACGACCATCACCACCTGGGGACGATTTGTTTGATCATATACAGAAGGGTAATACACCAAAGACAAGATAAGCAAATAAGGCAACACACAACAACAGAGATCATCCAGTGAAAAGGACCACAGGGCAAAACACTTTGCACAAAAGTTGCTTTCAAAAGTTGTCAGAAATATTTAAGTGCATGCTAAGCATTCACCAATAAAAAAAGATGACTGGACAATCAGTATTCAAAGTTGCTGAGAGGAAAATGCAAAAACCACAGGAACTGGGGTGTTAAAATTCATGACCTGTATTCAGAATAACAGGATTCAATAAGACCTTGATCCAAAATATACTGCATTTTTAGAAGTTAAACTTTGAGAGGTGGGATTGAGCATTTAAATTGAAAAGTTTAGCATAGATATTAACAATAATATGTCTATGTTTTTTCTTATAATTTTTCAGTCAGTTTATTCCAATGCATCCCCATGAGGAAAATTGAAAAATCATCTTTTTAAACAGATTCTAAAACAGAGACAAGAAATCATTACAAAGCAGACAATAACAAAAGCAATTATTTTGCACAGTGGAAAAAAACCAGACAAGACACTGGAGAATCGTGTGCGCATAAAACTCAGCACTGCAGAGGGCAACAGCTCAAAGAGAGTGTATACTTGAGTCTGCACCATACAGAACATTAAAAAAAAAGCACTGATCAAAACAACAAAACATTTTAAATCAAGCAAATGATTTATGCAACTGAGACTTTTGTTTTATTAAAAATGCCAACACCAACAAATGCCTCTTTGTTCAAAGGTTTTGCATATAATTTGTCTACTTTTTTCAGTGTGATTAGTGAAAAGCCAAATGCTCTGCGGTTTGCTGTCTACTACGGAAATCCCTCATAGCTGTCGGCTATGGTGGCCTTGCGAGGTCAAATGCACTGGACCTTAAGAAAACCACCAAATATAAAAACTGCAAAAGTACACAAAAACACAAGATTCATATAATAATGCAGTTGTATGTTTGCTATTAGCTGCTTACTGTTAGCTTGTCACTTCCATAGCTCCTCCGTCACATTATTGCCTCCCTGTTTTGTGATTGTTGTGACGCTGTAAACAGTCAACCTGATCTTTAACACACTATGCAGGCAAAAAAAGAAGAAGCAATTTAACCTACCGTCAGACAAAAAGTACTCCACTTCACCATTGTTGCCTTCATCTCCATCCTCAGCAAAGAGCTTGTAGACCAGGGAACCTGCAGAGGCATCAGGGGAAACCACAGCAAGGTAGGGAGCAGGAACCATGCTCCATTCTGGGATGTTGTCATTTACATCCGTCACCGTTAACTCCACTCTGACCAAGTACCACTCTGGACCTAGAGAACAAGGAAAATAAGAAGGCAGTTTTAGTTGAAGTCAAATACTAGGTTTAAAATATGCAGTGGAGTATTTCCATACCAAGAAGCTCCCTGTAACGAACAAAGGGCAACAAGCATAAACATACATTTATGTAATTTATTTGCCCTTGTTTCATTGCAGCTCAATCTGAGTGTCTCAGCTGCATTTTACACTCAGCTATGGTTGCGCATCCTCTACTGTCACTGTGTGTGTGTGTCTGTGTGTGAGAGAGGTAAAGGGTAGCGATGACCATGGAGATGAACAGCAGAAGACAGACTGGAGAGAAGAAGAGTGTTTATGACAACTTATTATCCTGGTGTAAGTGTGATGACGCCTTCCAGGAAGTGTTAATTAATCTAAAACCAACCTCTGGGGCTGAAAAATTGCCAAAAAATGACTCCCATGTTAAAATGCCCAACTTAGAGTAACAGAATTAAAAGCAAGTATAAAGGTTGGTACAGAAAACAGTTTCTGGCTCTATTACTACAGCAATTTATTTATTTGGATACTGATAAAATTTTGATTGTCAGATGAGGTAACATAGACGACAGAACCAGGGCCCTGTTTCAGGAAGCCGGTTTAGTGCAAAGTCTGACTAAGTATACCCTGAGTTAACGAAAACTCTGGGTTTTCGGTTTCACAAAGCGAGTTCAGCTGAAGCCTGAGTGAGTCACTATGACGACACACGCCGTGAAGCTAACCTGCCCCCTAGCAGGTTTACTACAACTAACCCTGACTGTCTCCGCCCCTTTGTCGGAAACCTGACAGTAGGAAGTGTCAGACATGGCGTGTCCCTTCCTTGAAGAGCCAGTAGATCGTGAAGCCCAAATTCTCCGCAGAGCTCTCCGCCGGGAGAGAGTGATTAGAGCGCGTTTGGACATTTTATCATTTCCTGATGATTTTCTGTGTGAACGTCACCGTTTCTCAGCACAATCTATAAGTTATTTGGATAACATCCTCAGGCCTAATATTGCTCATGTGACACATCGCGGACATGCTCTCAGTTCATTACATATTATTTGTATTGCACTTCGGTTTTTTGCAAACGGGAGCTTTCTGTATAATATTGGTGACGCTGAGCACGTTTCCAAGGCTACCGTCTGTCGGGCAGTCAGGAATGTTACAGTTGCACTGAAACGTCTCCTGTACTCGTTTGTGGTGTTCCCCGGTCATAGACCCACAAGATTTATCAAAGAGGGATGCCACAAAATTGCAGGTATCAGGATGAACAAAACTCAATTCATGATGTGGTGATACTTGAACTACTACTTAAATTTTACATTTATTTTCACGGTTCCCAGGCGTGATTGGCTGTACAGATGGCACTCACATTCCAATCATTGCTCCTTCAGTAAATGAAGGAGACTATGTGAACAGGAAGTCTTTCCACAGCATTAATGTACAGGTACATAGTTCCCTGTAGCATTTCAAACTAACAAATTATTTCATTATAGTAATGGATGCTAATTTGTGTTCTCTGCACTGTGAAGATCATATGTGATGCTGCCAACATTATCACAAATGTGGAAGCCAAGTGGCCAGGCTCTGTCCATGACTCACAAATATTCCGTGAATGTACACTGAGCACAAAATTTGGACATGGTGAGTTGAAAATACTTTAAAATATATAAAGACCAATTGCTACAGGGACATTTGAACTGAAGTGTATCCTTCTGTCTTAGGAGAGTTCACTGGATACTTGCTTGGTGATAGGGGGTATCCATGTTTACCCTATTTGCTTACCCCTTACCCTGACCCTGAACCGGGCCCACAGCAGCGATATAATCTGGCTCATTGCAGGACAAGAGCCAGAGTTGAAATGACTATCGGAATGCTTAAGGCCCGGTTCCAGTGCCTGCAAAGACTCAGGGTCACCCCAGAAAGGGCATGTGACATTATTGTGGCATGTGTGATTCTTCACAACATTGCCACAATTAGAGGAGAACACTGTCCTTCTGAACCAAACATCAGCAGTGATCCAAACCATGAACATCCTGACCCTCCCACGGACATACAAGATGGAAGCGCAGTCAGAGACACCATATGTCACAATCATTTCTTTTGACCCATCACCTCAACATGTTGAAAGAAGAATAAACAGATTTTTTGTTCAACTGGCTTTATTGGTCACCTGTGTTTCCTGTACACAAAGTATTAAAAGATGTAAACCTCATAAAGTGTCTCTGTTGCTTCCTCCTCTGTAACAGCTGTCAATGTTTCTTCATTATTTTCCTGTAGTAAAGAAATAAACAACATTGCAGTTCTACTGTAAACTCATATAATCTGTGGAGTATTACTCACAACTGCATGTTGGTCTGGCTCAACAGGAGGCTGCACCAGATGCAGTACACCACCACCATCAACTGATAGAATATGAGGTTTATACAGGTCACTTATAACTTACAAGGGACCAAATGGCAATTAACAAACATATACCAATCACCTTACACTTCATTGTCATTATGCTCTCAAAGACAACCAAGACTGAGGGAAGGCAAAATCAGTCGGAAAATAACTTCACTACAAAATAATCCATTATGGTAAAGAGTTTATCAAATGAATGAGCAGCACTGCGAAGGTGACTGTGAAGAAAGGATGTATGCACATCATGTATTATTTTGAAGTTACCCCCTATGTAGGCACTTGTGTCTTGCGGGGTTATTGACTCAGAGGATGCCCCCGCAGAGATGCCTTCAGCCACAGGGCGCCCACTGTTTTGGCTGAGGGCCAACTGCTCAGCCTCTGTGAGTGGTGGTGGTGGAGGACCCCCACCTGTTTTTCGGGCCTCCGCTTTTTTTCTGTTGGCTATAACGGGTCACATTTGAGCATACAGAGTAAGCAAATATGTACTTGTAATGTGCTCAGATAATTTCAATAAGTGCTTACAGAAAGAAAATTAATGTAGCCTCTAACTGCAATTGATTTACATGGGACAAACAGACCAAGCACTATGGCTCATAATACAATTACACCTTACCTGTTTGGACTATATTTTTATATTTCATTTTTACTTGCTGCCAGGCACGTTTGGGGCCTGTTGGGTTGCACCTGCGCTCACATCACGTCACAAAATAAAATGTATAAAATAACAAATAAAATAACATATAATAAAATAACGTGTTAAATGGGTGGGAATCCCTAGATCAATGTTTAAATTAACACTCACGCATTGACTCTGTCGGCTATGTTTTGCCATGCATGCTCCCTTTCTTTTGCAGCTGTGGCTGTGTTACTTTTTTCCGCGGAATTTGCATGTTATCGGCATATGCTGCCATCAGAATTTCGGCCTCAAGCGCTGTGAAATACATTGACCGCGCCTTCTTTCCCTCCGTCTCCATGGTGACTCGCTTAATCTGTGCTCCGCTTATCAGGGCTTTATGTATCCTCGTCCGCGCGCTTCACTTGGGGTTGACGCAACTCCGTGTTGATTGAACTAATTGTTATCAGCCTTTCTGAAACCGAATATTCCGAGTTGGACAGTTCGGGGTTACTCAACCCTGCGTATCGTTTTTCACTCTGAGTTTTCTAAACCGGCTTCCTGAAACAGGGCCCAGGTAGCCGTCTGCTGGGTCTCACCTCCAGTGAACTGGTCCTCTGGTTGTGGTGATTTGTGGAGCATTTTTAACAGAAGTATGTGACAAATAATATAATTTGCTGTGGGGTACAAAGCATCCAAAAAGTATGTGCTTCAGTTTTGGAGAGTGAAACCGAGCTAGTTACTTAGCACTAATTAGCAGGTAGCTGTGCCTGTGCATCACACACAGTTTATGAATGCAGCTTGCAATGTTATTGATAGCTGAATGATTTAAAATGATCACACTGAGGCTCTCTCTCACACACATATGTACACGTATATATAAAACAGAAGAAGGGCAGCTGACCTCATTACCCATCTGTTAGCCTAGATGAAACACTAAAGACTAAACATGAGAAACACACAAGAAGATGAATAATTGAGCATTATAAAATCTTTTCAGAGCTAGTCCCATTTTATCTCATTTTTTTGTTGGTTACATTTACATATTATAATTTACTTCTTTTAGGTTAATGTTTCATGTAGTCTTACGCCACGAAGGCACAGCCATTGGCTAGGTTCCTTCATTAGTATGTATTTATTTAGTTCATTTCTGTCTTCTGACTGCTGCTCTTTTCTTTCATAACCACTGACTCCAAAGAAAACCAGACATTCAGCCTTCTGTTTTACCAACCACTAATAACTCAGACGGAAACACAGTTGTCTTTCCAATAAGTGCTGCAGACTAACTGGCTCAGGTCAAATTCAATCAATTTCACTTTATCAATTTGGTCTAATGAATGCCAAAAGTGCCAAAAATAAATTGATTAAATGATTTGTTATTTAATTAGAATCAGACATATATGCACAATTTATTAAATGTATAATTAAATGGCATTACTTAAAGTATGAATCATTTTATGTAAAAAACACAAAAGTAAACTCATTATTAACTTAATTTAATAAGGTTCTTGTATATAGTCAGTTAAGGCTGCTAGGTTATGTCCACTTTCCCACGCTGTTAAAATCTATTCTGTCATCATCAATCTAGCTCATTCATTTTCTTGCCCAACCTCTGCTGACCAGCATGTTGATGCACTTAATGGATATCCAGAAGATTGATATCCAGAAATCATCAGCATGTGTTTTTAGTATTATTTATTTAAATGGAATTAAACTTTTTTCTTTCTTTTTTTTACATAACAAACAAAAAAAGGTATAGATTAATCAGTAATACTTCATAATACTATAATACTACAGTCTCGAGATAGCACTGATTTCTCTATATGTTGCTAAGAACATGAGAAACAGGTGCATCTAATTATTAAAATATATGTCGACAAATTTATGGAGATGTAAGGCAAAAACAATCAATTCTTGTTATGACCACTTTGATTCTTCATCACGGCCTGAAATTTCTGAGACAAGCTTTCTTACAAGTTCTTAGTAGTCTTCAGGAAGAGTTCCCCAGGCTTCTTGAAGAACATTCAAAGATGTTCTTTGGATGTTTCTGCCTTTTGTTTTGTTCTCTGTCATAATGACCTCATACAGCTTCAGAAATATTGAGGTCCAGGCTCTGGGGCGGCCAATCCATGGCTGTGTATGCTTTTACTGCATTGAAGGGTGTTTGGTATCATCGTCGTCTGTTCTCGTAATTCTTTCAATTTTGAAAAGCTCCCTAACACCACTAACCAAAATCAAGATCCAAACAATTCAATTCAGTTTTATTTGTAATCATGTCCAAGCCTCCAAAGCTGGCAGACTCTCATTGGTATACCTCTGTCCTGACGTCCTCTGCACATACTGATGACAATTTGACACAAAAAATGTCACAATTTGGGTTCATTACTCAATGACACTTGTTGCCACTCATTTTCAATCCTGTTCTTGTCTAATCTGGAATATCTCAGCCTTGTCTCTTGGCTTTATTTCTTTAATAGTGACTTCTTCATAGACACCCCATGCTATTATAAACTATTTACATTGTACTTACAGTTATAATTAAGAGGTTTGAAGCTTATACATTTCAGATTGGTGTAACTAAGGCTTAAGCAAAAGCCATGTTCAGACACATAAATCAAACAAATAAATACAAAAATCATCTTATTCAGTTACACTTTCTTATATTAAGCTGTCATCTCCCTCTGTTCCCTTCTTGAATGTCCCATGTGAACAACAGACAATGGAAATGTAATCCAAAAGAAACTGCAGAGGCCATCTTCACATTTCAACTAGTAATCATAATCAGTGCCGTGCAATCTGCATCCACAGTAAACAGCAATCATAGTGACAGTGGTAAAACACAGCGAGGTCCCGTACAGTCCTCATCAATACACCCACCCTTCCACCCACAAACGCACAGCACACATCAGTGCTAGCTGATCACAGCAGGGAAGCAGAGGAGTAATTTCAGGGCTGGAGCCAAAGACTTGCTGTCATTTGTGTCTGCTTTGATACCTGCTGTAAAAAAAAATTCTAATTCCTATTTGGCGTCACAAAAACAAGTAGCGAGGTGAGAAAAGTCCTTTGCGCGTATGACTGTGCATCGAATAATGCAAAGTGGACAGACAGAAGATACAGAGAAAAAGACATTAAGATTTAAATATATTTTCAGAACGAGAGGGTGTAATCAAGCAATATATAGAGCGCAGCAGGAAAAAGCAGCAAGAAAATAAGAGCCGAGTGTCGCATGAACAGGATTAAGAGTGAAGCGCAGAGACTGAAAAATGACCCTGCGGTTGTTATAGAAACAGCAGAACAACGAAAAGTGGAAGATGGAAGAATTAAGTAGAGACAGAAAAAAGAAAAGCACGAAAAAGCAATTGCATAAATCAGTGGCATTAGAGATGACGGGGGGTGTTACAAAGAAAAATATAAGAAGACATCAAAAGACGACAGAAGAGCAGAATAAAGCAGCCATATCGCCCCCCCAAAATATATAGCATACCACTTGATTTTGTGGTTCAATCCGTGTATTTGTTGATAATCTCTTTCTCTTCCTTCGTCTTCGAGGTCATAACAGATTCAAAATTTATTGGAAAAAGGACAATGCAGCTTTGAGAAAAAGGGATAGCACATCCAAGACAATAAATCACCAAGCTAATATACAGAGCATTGTGCCTGAATGCATCTTACACATGCACACGCCTTTCTCACTAATAACAATCATCAGTGGATTAGTGGCTAAAGGAGAACATTGGGAGATACAGCATGGTGCTATTGCCATCCCCATCACTAATGCATCTTAGTGGATCTAATGACATGTTGCAATTCCTAGAAACAGTGGGACCTGCAATTACTAACAGTGCCATAGAAGGCTTTTCCATGCCCACCAACCTAGTCCAAGGATTTCTAAATTTCATTCTGCCACAGTGCTTTCATCTCATCTTGTTCTCAGACCACATACAGAATATGTAGAGTCAATCACCCCCTAATGAAAAATGGTACCTGTGTGTGTTTGTCTTCTGATCATAACACGACTCAATTAACATGAACCAAAACCAGAAACTGTGGTCAAAGTTGAACAAAAGTTGCGATTCTCTGCTGTAATGTCGTGCAGCCCTTTTCACTATTTGACTTTTGAAGCTTAAAAAAAAAAACCCAAAACAAAAAAAAAACACACAAATTGGCATACAAAAGAAAAGGCAAAACAGCATCATTAGTGATGGCTTCATTAAAAAATGGACTCAAATTCACACTAATGTTATGTCTGTGGTAAGTTAAAGTTACTCCCACAATCACTTTATATTTACAGACAAAAAATACCAAAGCATAAAATCCCCGTGCTCTTATTTTCAAAGTTCGATCACTGCTAATGAGCACTGACTGCCATTCCCGCTTCCCTTTTGAGAGTGTGGACAGCTGTTGCGTCAGTCCGTGATATGATTCAGGTCAAGCTCCACCGATTGAGGACTTTTACGGTCGATTCACATATACAGATACTGATTTTACTGTGTAGTTAGCTGGTAGTCAGCAGGTTGTTGTGTTTGTGGCACTGGAAACATGGAAGTTTCATAATGTGCTCTGGTGGACAGACTATGGAACATCAAAACTCATAACACAATGAAAGGGTGGTTAAAATCATGTAAACTGCCAATACTAATATATCAGTAACTAGCTAATATTGGTCAGGTGGGGCAAACTGAAGAGTTAAACTAGTTCATGTGTTGGAGCCGTGAGCTCACGTAGGCTAAAGAGCAGAACAAGAACTACGAATGAATAAACATGAATACATGTATCCTGCCCTCTCCAGAGTATACCTCCACCTCTAAAGGTTCTCTTCCACTTGCTCCCTATTCTATTTACAGATCACAATGTTGTCTGCAAACATTATAGTCCAAAGAGACTCTTGCCCTTTCTTCATCTGTTAACCTGACCATCATCATTACAAACAAGCAGAGCAAGTTCATAACGTAATCACACCCCAACTTAAACCATCTGTTACTCACAACCACACACGTCACCACTGTCTGTCTGTCATCATACACGTCCTGCACCACCCTCACATACTACCACTACCACAGTTCCAAAATTGGCACCCAATCTTATGCTTTCACTAGATCTGCATGTTTTATTTGGCCAAGATTTTATACCAGATTACCTTCCTGATGCAACACTTCCCATTTATCCAAGGTTGGGACTAACACTAGAACTACACTGGTGTCTGCCTCCTACCCTGGATGAGTTATTTTCAAACGAGGCAAATACTAAATTAACAAGTAACCTTGACAGCAGATCAAATGATGACATTATTTAACACTCTAAATATTCACAGATTTGGACTCTTCACCCTGTTCTGGCAGATTCTGGTACAAAGGACTATGAAAAAATGTTTTAGTCCTTCCTATTATTGTTGAAAACAGATGATGGAGCATTCTCAGAGATGGCCATACAGATCCCCTTGCAATACTGCTCCAATGCCTGCCACCATTGCAAAGACCAGGTGGCTTTTCGTTTAAAAACACCGGGTTGTAATAGGCTAATGAGTAGGCAGGTTTTGTTACTTCCTGATCTAGTAGATATAATGCCAACTGAATGTGGGCACTGTGAGAAAATAATTTTTCCGACTCACACCACAGTTTTCACTCTCTAAGTAAAGTGCTTGCAGTGAGACTGGCTATTACTTAGATATAGAGCAGTAGAGAAAGACTAGCAGGCCGAGGTGGAAAACATACGCCGAAAAAAAAAATTAAAAAAGGGATCACATTAAGATCTGCTTTATTTGAGGATGACCTGATCACTGAAATATGCCTTGATCAGCCTCAATACTCATCCTTGGGATCAACTTGGGACACTTCTGAGATTTCTGTTGGGGAATTGCTTTGCAGCGGGGTGCATTATGAAGTCAATTACATGAAAAAATTACACCAATTCACTGCAAAGCACATGTCTTCAGCACATCAACTTACCAAGGATAAACAGTACATCACGGGAACCAAACTGTCATAATAAAATGTGTCGAAAAGCCTTTAATATCTCTGTGAAACAAGAACACAGTTATGACTCATATGAAGCCTTAAAGTGCCAAGGTACAGCACCAGCCAGAGAGGCTTTTTTAAGTGGATATGATGCAACTGATGAATCAGGTTAAGTCTATATGTAAATATGTTACATCACTACATAAATGAGTGAGCTTGGAGATGTCAATATGAATGTGAAGGTACTTAATTTAACAGCCGAAGAATGAAAGAGAGCCCTCCTTTCTCATCTGCACTCCTCCGGTGACCTCAATCAGCACCTTTCTAACTCTGCTACCTCATTTTCTCCCCATCCTTCTCCCCCTCCTGCTCTACATTATGCTGACAGTACTGATAGCATAATGTGGAGTTTACCCCTCCTCTCGCTCTCTCTCATTTAGTGCTAACATGCTGAACTAACTACTCCAGCCTTCAACCCACTGAAGAAAAGAGTTTTGCTATACCTGTGAGTGTGTGTCTGCACGCATGAGTGCTGTGCCTTCACATCTTTGAAAAAAAATGGTGTAAGACAAAAAAATAAGCAAGAAAAAGGAAAGGAGAAACAGATTGAGAGAGACTAAGAAAGCAAGACAGAAAAAAAAAAGTAACTGAAAGGAAGGCCAGTTAATTAAATGTCCTCCGAGGATTACTAAAGGCTATTTGCTCTCACTGGTAACTGTTCCATCCATAATCTCCTTGAATGGAAAGCTGTTGCCATCTTAGTGACTTTTTAGATTTTTGCACAAAAACGCCAATTAAAGCCAGGGATGAGAGACAGAGACAGAGCAAGACAGTGAGGAAAATCACGCTTTAGTTCTTACACTAATTGCAAATGATACAAATGGTTAGCCAATAGTTTCGCTGTTTATTCTTCCAGCAAAGCTACTCATAATTGAAAATCTTCACACTGCCAATACTGAGCTCAAACAAATGCACACATGAGCTTGCACGAACACTTAGAGTGACTACACATTCAGAGAAGTGCAACAGCTAATTTGAAAACCAATGCTATCATCTAATGCTGGCCAATGTCAATTGGAATCAATATCACAGTTAATTGTCATATTTACATCAATAAAAATAGATTAAAAATATGTTGCTGGACTAATGTTCTGGCAATTGATCACAGTTTACAACCCAGTGAAAACTTCCCCCGAACTCTATAAATGGCACTTTATCATCTTTGAACTTACTGATTTAGTTTTATGGCTTTACTTTAATAAATTTACTGGTTAGGTTTAGTCTCGCTGATCTTATCAGCAATGTGCATCCAAGGAAACGTCTGTTCTGATAAACCCACACTTCCTCCTCAGTGACCAAAATCTGAAAGAAATATATAAAGGCAAAGAAAACACATTAACGCATTTATCTAACCTAAATATAAGTACGATTGCAAACATTATACACAGATTCTTATAACAAATGCATGGGAAATTGTTTTTCAGGTTACTGAAGAAATAATTGGTGTTCGTTACTAGGGATGGTAGGTTTTATCCGATACCGGTGCCAAATCGGTACTTTTGAAACGGAGCCGGTGCTCAAACCGGTGCTTAAAGAATGGAGAACACAAAATTGGTCCAAAAACCTCTCATGTTCAGCTGTTTTTTGTAAAAAGATAACAATGTTAGCCTTTTCTGCAGCTATGGGGCATATATGGTATCACTCTTGGCTGGAAGCAGTGCTTAAACAATGGAAAAAACACAAACTTTGTCCTAAACCTCTCATGTTTAACTGTTTTCCACTTTTTCTTTGGTCATTTTAGCCTTTTTAGCCAGGGTGAAGGGAGTATCTGCCATCAAACAAGAGGACAGCCGCATGTAGCTATGATGATGTTTGCTAGTTCACCTTACATGCATTAATGTAATAACGTGGTTAGCCTACTCAACGTAAATTACACACGAACAACATTAAGCTACTCATGCAGAGAAGAACGGCTGCTGCTGCCACCATCATCCGTCATCATTTCTGCTACACTGGCAGGGTTAGGGGCCAGGACTCTCCTCTTCGTGTTTTTGGGGGATGTTGCATAACAGGCAACCCACCCGCAGTAGATGTGCTCGGTGTGAGGTCTCGCAGCAAGCTATCAAATACGGCGCATTTCTGGGCTTTTAAAAAAAACGCTATGCGTCACCAGGTGTTTCATCGGATTTGAGGTGTTACCTCCTTTGACAGTATCACAGTATCAGCTTAAAGCACTTGTTGCAGGCTGCTGAGTTTGCATCTTTTGCTGTGAAGTACAGCCAGACTTTTGACCGCTTCGCCTTGGACATTTTTAATCTGTAGCTCTGCTCTAACAGAACGTACGTACCTGGCCCCGCCTACTATCCTCGGAAACGTAAAATGATTGGCTAGAATCTAAAGTGTATCACAGCTCAGGAAAAAAAAGCACCAAAATAAAGCACCGAAATGTGCGCTGCTTTTCGGTCTGGTTACTACCGTTTATGTCAGAACGGACACCGGTACCCATCCCTATTCGTTACCCACAGCGAAGCCAATGTAAAGATATTTGTCACACACTATAGAGAGGCCTTTGTTTTTTTTAAAATAAATCCCTGTGCTGGATGAGGTCTCACTACTTCAGAGAGGTCTGAAAGGTTACGCTCAGAGCCTTTTTGGGGCAGGATAACCTGACCGAGTCTTCTATTTCAAGTCTCATTTTATGCCACTGCACAGTCCTCAAATATGGCTTGGCTGCTCATTACCTAAGTGAACAGATAGTACAGAGCATCACAGTGTCTCTTTACCTGGACCTAAGGGTAAAGTTAAAAGGTGATATAAATAAAACTTGCTGCAAAAGGATACACTTTGGAACTGACAACCATACCATCTGTAACATGTATTCACATCTATGGTCTTCATACGTTCAGCTTTTGTATAATTAATGCATTCTTATTTTACATTTCACACCTGAAAGGTTACTGCTACATGAGTGAAGAGCTTTTCTCACTATAGTTCCATAACACACCATAAATCAAATTAAGTTAGTTAAAGAGTTCAAAGGGTTGTTTCAATGAATTTTCCATTAAGTACACAAGCTTAGCATTATCCTCCCAAAGCCAATAATTGGTCAATCCCTTCCTGAGATTACTCTACTTACCATCTGGATCTAAGACTGTCTTACCAACTGTGATACCAGCTATTGTTTACAACCTACTCTCTATTGCTCCAGTTAGAAGGGATTAGTCTTGATACCTCAGGTGACGCAAACCTCGGAGCACAATAGGAAGACCATGTGTCCCCTATTTAACAATCTACTAATTAGCCTACTAAATCCTTTAATTAACTTAAGGGCAGACACGTGCAAGCCAAAACACTGGATGTGTGCAGATGTTTGTGTGGGTTTAAGCGTCAGAGCTCGATTTACAGTTCAGCTGAGGTAATGTCTGTGATCTTTGGCTTTATTAAGTCCTATTAAGGTGCACTGGGATTCAGAAGGTATTACAACCTTCAGCCTCTTGTCTCTCTTGCATCTTGCCTTTGCCTCACCATTTAGCACAAAAAATGGACTGATATCAAAGTCACTGCATTTATTCGGTAAAAGTTTAAGCAACAGCTGTTCAGACAGAGCCAAGTGCTCGGAGGAAAGCTTGCTAATGCAGTTGCCGTCGGTCCCAAACACACAGCTCAAGCCTCATGTTATTCCAGTTATTTTTGCTAAAAGCAAAATGTCAGCTGACAGAGAAAATCTTAACCCTAGCCTTAAACCAAAGCAGTGTCTTTTTCCTTACCACAGAGCTTACTTAATCAAAGTTTTGCATTTTTGTTTGTACAGTTTCTTGAAAATTAATGTCCTTTTTTTTTCCTAAATTGGAAACATATTTATGAGAGTAAGAGAATTAAAATAAAATCAGAGGTAAACTTTTGCTAAAACTTTGGTTACAACAGTAGCAGTTGGTACTTTCAACTGAAATTAACAAAAAGCAGGGACAATTTATAGCACATCTCTGGAATTTTGTCCGTGTCTTTTGAATTTGTGTGTTCTGGGGGTGATTTCCATGTAAGGGTATTGTGAGATCTGTGCTATTTTCTATTGTTTTTGTGATAACTTTGTCCTTCTCTGCAGCAGGGGCTCCGCATGGATTGTATAAAAGATGGATGTAACTTCCAGGTCTGAAAAGTGAAGCCAATCTGCAGGTGCCCTAAACCTGCATTCTTTTCCATGGCCACCAGGGGGCAATACTTGTGGGGGCGAGAAGATTTTCAGCTCATAGAAGTCTAGTGGATTTGTGATTGAAAGTCATTAGCCAGTGAGTGTAAAATTTCACAGTCTAATTTGCACCTTGTTTGCCAAATCGTGGTTTCAAAAACTACAGCGGAAATGCCTGCGTTGAGGCTTCAAAAGGGAACTTGTCATGTCACAACAGCTGCTTTCATCTTGGATCCTTTTATTGGACGGACAAGAGCACAAACATGAAAATTAGCCAACAGATTGGTTGCTTTTGACACTGCCCCCTGCTGACAGCAAACGGCTACAACTTCTTTAGGGCAGTCTACAAATCTCTTTGCAGGCTCTGTCAAAAGTATGCCACAGAGGTACCTTTGATTGTATGTTGGTCCCATGTGGAGCCAGTGCCTTATTGTTTTTATTGCTCCTCTTCCTCTCTATCTGGAAGCTTTAGCTTCTGTGTGATACTCTTTTGTACCTCATTACCTTAATGCTTAACAGAATTAGCTATAAAATACTTTTTGGCCTGAACATCTTTTCCTGTATTTTAATTCACCTATCAAAAACTTTATTCATTTATTCATTCATGTTTTAGCTTTTTTATGTGTTGATGGCAACAAAATCAAAAGAAGCAGATATTTAATTTCAAGTCAATCCTAAGTCCTTGACCCCCAATCGAGAGGTTTGTAAAGTCAATGCCGAGTCTCACTGAAACTGTTCTGCAGGATGTGGTGGCCCAACACCTTACTTAGTGACTGAACGGGAGAATCAACTGCTGTCATCAACCTAATCTATCATGTCCCTTGAAGACACACCATAAAGTCAGTAAATGAGTTTTCAAGCCCCTAAGCAACTTAATTTATATCTGAAGTACTGCTATTTCAGCAGACAAGGTTTTAATATAGCTTGGCCCTACTGCAGAACTTCAGTCAAAGACAATGCATGTCCTCTGCTCGCCATCACTCAACACAAACCTGCTTTCCAGTTGTCACTAAATCAACCATTTCATTAAACAGACCTGCCTTGGATCCAAGCACAGCAGAGACCAAAACAAAAACAAGTGCTTTCTTTTTTGCTTTTGTTTTTGTCTGAATTCCGACGTCAATAAAGACTCGCCATTATCCATTTTCTTAAGTTTGTCTGGGAAACGTCGAGATGCTCCCAGAACAGCTGAGGGAAATAATCTCTCCAACGTGTCCTGGGTTGGCCTCCTGCAGGTAGGACATGCACAGAACTCCAAACCCAGAAGGCGTCTAGGAGGCATCCTAGTCAGATGCCCAAACCATCTCAACTGGCTCCTTTCAATGTGAAGGAGTACCAGCTCTACTCTGAGCCCCTCTCTCTAAAGCAGAGCCCAGAATAAAAAACAGAAATCAGTTTCAATGGGCAGTCTGAAAAGTTTCCACAGGATAATCCACTGAGCATAATTTATAAATTTGACAGGTAATATATTATTTTCCCCTACATATCCTGTAGTCATCAGCAAAAGAGACGAGCGGTTTCATCTATACAATCTGTAGCAGTCTTCCAGCACGTAGCCTAATTAATCTGAAAGCTGTTAAAACAAATTAATTTTAAATGAAAACAAATTGGGCACATACTATTCATTTCTCTCACAAATAGGTCTTTGTCATGCCAACAGTTAACTATCACATCTAATACACTATTACAAGGTATTGATCATTTCATTGATAAATGAATTAATTGCTCAACTAATACAATCACAGAAATAATAAAATGATTATTATAAATTTACACAGAGAGCTAAAAGAGCAGCTCCCATCCAAAGGTTTCCAATTAATTACACATAACAAACTGCAAAAAACACAAAAAAATATGAATTTATTATCAAAGTACTTGCCAGCTAATCTATTAATGAACTCACCATTGTGGTCCATTTTGTCTGGAGATAATTTCGTGTTTTTCTCTGTAAATTAAGAGTGGAAATCAAGATGCTGCATGGATCGTGTGGATTCCAATTAAAATGGCAACAGAAGACTTCTGATAGCCACGAGTTATACAGACATTATAATCCATCCCTCCATCTGTCTTCCTGCTTCACCATGTGTGGCTGTAGACTTTTTGTTTTTTGGTCTTTGGGCAAAGCGAGAGAACAGAAATTGGGAGGACGAGCTACATATTTCCATATTCTCTCTCTTCTGCACTGGTTCTTCTGTCAAGTTCTCTCTGCTGATTACAGAAAATGGGAGTTAATCGTTTCATCTCTCATCTACACTCAGTTCCAGCAGCTGCAGAAGGCTAGTGGAGGGGGCCGGGAGTCTCACAGATAATGAGAGATAAAACCATGATGGATCTGGCAACCCACTTGTTTGGGCTCACTGGGAATGGCAGTTGAAAGCGTACTCTATGAAAATATGGACTCCAGTCCAAAACCTTGAGGCTGGCTTAGTTCCATCTGTGAGAAAAATAAATGGAGAGGGAGAGCAGAGGAAAGAATAGCAGAAAAAGGAAGAAAACTTGGAGACAGCTCAATTGAGAAAAAAACAGAAAGCAAATGAATGTGGGTTTATTCACGTATAAATGTTCAAAAATGGCGCTACATCAGCTTTCCCAAGACCATCTCTATGATTCTGACAAAATTACGAGTATTGAGTTTAAATGGAGGCTACTGTTTTATTTGTGAGTTCTGTGAGGTCATCGCAGGATAAGCAACTGACTGAACATAGCACACTGACGTTTTTATTTTGCAGATAAGTACCTTATGATTAATTGATGTAAACTGTTTCATAGTCTTGCACCACCACTTATTCAGTGAGGGAGCGATAGTGAGATCGGGCACCTTGTTTCGAATTATATGAGCCTGGTGAAAGGTCATCAGTTGTACTCAGACTGATAAACTAGGCAGCATCCTCTGCCTACTACTGTAGGTGTCATCTCAGTCAGCTGTGATCGTTCCATCCTGCTGAATGGAAGTAACAAGCAGTGTATTCCAAGTTAGAAAAACAACAAATCTCTACACTTGGATGCTTGAGTGATGATGGAGCTGTAAGTTTGAAACCCATCTTTCAACTTAACTTTCATTTTGTCACAACGTTTACCTTCATTTTCACAGGTTATTTGATGTTACAAAGTGTCAACAACAGTTACCTCTGCGGTCACTATGCGCACTACTTCACACGCACTCTTCCAGGGCTGAAAAAAGATGACAGTATGAAGGTTCCTCACGTGGCCACTTGCTACTCTAAAAGTTATCAATCCCCTTAGATTTCCATGTTAAAATATATCGCCTGGCACAAAAAATCATTTCGTTGTATATAGCTAAGTTTTGAGTTGTTTTTTCTTTCCATTGCTACAACGAGATTTCTGCTTGCCTTTATCTTCACTAATCAAAGTTGCCAAATGGGTGTTCTCAATGAAGGTTTTGGTGCCCAACGAAACATTTTCAAGTAATTAAAATAATATGGCTTACGTGATTAATTGTACTTCGAACAGCCCATCCAAAAAGTATTATTTTGGTGAGTGAAATTTTGTGCAATGCAGTTTGGTAATAGCTGATAATATAGCAACCTACACTGCTGGCCCACAGACGCACTTTTACTCCAAAGACTTTTTGATGACAGAGGTGCAAAATGTAAACATTAGGCTTTCAAAACAGATTTTCACAAATTATTGGGACATTCAATGATCTCTGCCTTGGTCTCTGCTAAATAACAACTGTACCAGAGGGTAGAGGAGGGCACCTACTGAGGAGATGTATGGGATTAAATGTTATTAAATGAGCTGGTGACATTTAAGTCAGATGGTGCAGGCCTTCAGTGTGGGATGAAAGTTTAGCTAAATTTACGAAATTTGGTTTTGGTCCACCAACATTCTCAGTCAGACAGCAGAGAAATGGAGCTGACTGGTTAAGCTTAACTAGTTATAGCTTAACTATGTAATCAATTATCTCAATTATCTATTATCCTTTGTATGAATGTTTACTACTAGTGTAGATTTTAATATTTATGCACAGATCGTAAAATCTTCCTGCCCAGTGACTGCAGGTATAAGTCAGTTATATGTAGCTTAGCTGAGACCCCATGTTGTGTTGGTGCACAGTCGCAGTTAAAAAAAAAACTAAAAGTGTGTCATTAAGCGCAGTAGGGGTGGGTGTGGAGAGAGCACCTTTGAGTGAAACGCCACGACTCCTCTCCTCATTTTATACAGCCCCATAATGCCAACAAACAGCACAGCATGAAAAGCTGCTAAACGGATTATTAAACGGATTATTAACGAGCAAGCGTGAGAGGATTAGTCATGTTGCTTTGAAGTCAATCTGAGGAAGGAGAAATTGACTTGGAACACACTACAGTTCCCTTCTCTCCCTTCACCTTTTTCTTTCTATCCCTTTTCTATTTTTGAGTAAATGAAGGGGGGGGGGGGGGGGGGGGGGGGGGATAGTTCAGTCACAAACCCACACCTTGGCAGCAGACCTATAGATGCTTGAGCTATGAAGACAAACCAACACTCCTTCTTCAACACTTGAAATGTGGAAAAGTGGGAGGTATTCATTATCGGTAAAGCACCCTCTATATAGTTCATTTTCTAGTTCTATTAATTATGCTGCTTTACAGAGGTGGCAAGACTATTCAAATCAAGAAAATGTTCTTGCACATGCAGCATTGTACAGACTGAACAAAGTATTTATTCATCGGTTCCTTTACTGAGGAAAATGTGGGGTTCAGCATACAAAGTCCTGTTTTTATCTTGCATTTTCATAAGAAATGCAACATATTTACCTCTGTCCTCTACCTCTATTTACCTCATCTCCAGACAACTAGACAAATGTTATCTTTCTAGCCCCTAGCAACAAACTAATAAAAATATTTTCCTCATTTTAATTTTAGCTGTTCCTCTAGTTTGCAAAGTTCGTCCCTCTAGTTTGCCGTTTGGGTCCAATCCAGTCCGTCAGTGCAAAAATGATCCAAAAACATGTTTGAGAATCCTTTCAAATGATCCATTTCTTTTATTCTGTCTTATTTCAGCTGTAACTGTGTAAGAAAAAACAAATAACAAGATGACTTGAGAAGTTGAAAAACACACTGTTGGTGAATTTTGTTGCTGCAGGCCTCAAAGTGTCATCTCCCTCCTCACAAAGAGGTGACCATACCAGACGCCGGGATTTCATCTGCTTTGTTAAGGTCTCTTAGCAGCATCTGAGCGAGTGGGAGTGAAATCTGCACTATCCACATGCACTGCAGCCTTAAACAAATAAGGCCATTATCCAGCCGAGCTGTATGTGAATGACCGCATCAGTTACACTGGACATTTAATAACTCAAACTTTTTTTCCCACTGTCACCTCCTTAGCACAAAGACTGTGTAATGTCTGACTGACCTCATGTTGGCCAGAGAATTCACAGCAAGCGAGTGGGTGTCATGTGTCCCGTGTTCTACTTCTGCTGTATTTATAGTATTGAGAACATATCTGAGAAAATCTGCTAGATTTGAGAAAGGGCTACTTCGATAAAAGCGCAGACCTTATCCTCCAGACAGTGTCCAGAGTTCAAGTGGGAAAAACAATTTAAGTCTCATGCGCTGCCTCAAAATGTTATCCACATAACTTTGGTCGTCTGTCCCATTGGTATAATTTATTTATTTGGTGGTGGGGGTGATTTTAACCATAACTGTGTGTGTTTGTGTAAGTGCATGCGCTCATCCATGCACAGGTGACTTTGTGTGTCTGAATGAATCAAGTGACACTGATTAATCTGTCAGGTAAATATCACATTTCTGTGATTTTTGGGGTCATTTCTGACTCAAAATGATAAGCTGGTTATCAAATTCTGCGACTGCCTGATAAAAACTGATCATTTTAATAAAGTGTTTTGGAGCAGGAAGGCACTAAAAAAATCTCAAATAAGCAGTCTCACTGTTTTACCATCATTGCCCAACAAAGTAAAAAATGCTGTTTTAGTAAATAAATTAAATCAAACTCAGCTAAATAAACTTTTTTGGATATTCATATTTTTAAGTAGATATTTTTCATAATAGCTATTTCAGGTTAAACATGTGTAAAAATAAGATTAGTCTTAAAAAAAGAAAAAAAATCTCATCGTGTGAATTTGATTCCTGAGATGAGTGCTCGTCAGGGGTCAAACCATCTTCAACTCTTAATTTTATTCAACAATTATGCTTCTGGTGTTATTAAATAAAGCATTTTAAAAAGAGACAGTATAATAAGCAAAAATGTGGTTTGCCACAGAGGGTTAAGGAATCCAGAACATTTGTGGACTTCTTTTTTTGCCCATCATCCAGCTAATGAGTTATGAGGTCACAATATATCACAAGTAGTTCTAGCTCAGTATGCCTTTTCTTTTTCTCTCTTCTGTTCAGGGTGAAGGTATATAAGAATATAATCCTCTCTAACCATGATTTTCAAGCATATCCTTGTCACTAATTAGAAGCACATTTTAATTATTTTTTTCCACAAAGCCCTGTTCTCATTACTCTAACATTGACGCTAATCAGCACTTTGAGGTTACTGAGTGTGTATTTGCCATGTTTGTGCGTGTTTCAGGAGCAATTTCTAGTGTTTGTAGGTCATCCTAATCTACCCTGAAGCCTCAGGGCTCCATGTTGACTGTATCAGTCTGAGGGGAGCCCAGTAAACCAAGGTAAGCACACTTAGAAGGGTTACTGCATGCCATTCAACCTCTCACTGAAGTTTAAAATACCTTAAAGCACGAGTAAACATCAAGTGAGCCACAGACGATCCCATCCAAACCCTCCAATAAAGATTATTTATCACACCACAACATTTGCTTAAGAAATCTAATATATAAAATATGAAGCACCTGCAGTTAATGTTCATCTGATTATATAACAATAGACTTTCTGTTCTTCTAATTTGTATCTGACCTGCAACCAGTGCAGCTCTCTATGAACATCGAAACAGTGTATATATTATGTTATATACCTTAATACAAATGCAAATAAACACATTTGAATTTCCTGCAACTCCAATAAGTATTCTTTAAGGCTTTTATAATGTGACACTGGCAAACTATTCAGGCAGTGTTTCAAAAGAAATGTTAAAAGTATTGGGGGGAAAAGAGATTTAAAATGTATTTTCGGGGCATCTAAACATGAAACACAACCTTAGATCACTTATGCACTACGTTAGGTTCTAATGTTCATTATATAAAATGATGACTCACAGCGGATATCTAAAGTTAAAACTAAAAAGGTAAAGACACTGACAGTGACAATATGACAATATTCTGCACAATTAGTTTAGGCATAACATTTTCCCAACAACAACCAGTCATTTATTGTTATGATTCCTAGTGTTTGTAGAAGTACAATAGAAGTAGAACAGGGGTGCTCAATCCCAGTCCTCGAGAGCTACCGTCCTGCAGCTTTTAGATGCATCCCTACTCCAACACAGCTGAATCAAATGTTTGATTACCTCTTCAGCATGCCATCAAGTTTGGAAAAGGCCTGATAACAAGCCATTCATCTGATTCAGCTGTGTCGGAACAAGGATGCATCTAAAAGCTGCAGGACAGTAGCTCTCGAGGACTGGGATTGAGCACCCCTGAAGTAGAAGTACCATCAGCTATGAGGCTCCTCTCCTGTGTAACTAGCTCCCAGCTTGATTTGTGGATAGAGGCATCATCTCTACTTTTAAGGTTTGACTTGAAATGTTTCTTTTTTATAAAGCTTATAGTTATAGCTGGACCAGATGATCTTGAACCTTCTCTTAGTTCATCTAGCCTCAAGCTGGGAGACCTCAAACATTGCACTGCGCCCCTCGCCTCTTTGCTCTTTTCTCTCCCCGTGTGTTGTGTATTAACTGCTGCCATTACTTTTGTCTGCTCTCCTCTAAGTTTGTCTTTTGTTCCTTTTGTTGTTTGTCTCCCTTTTCTTTCCGCTCTCACCCCAACTGCTGGCACCAGATGGCCGGTCCTCCCTGAGCTTTGTTCTGCGTTAGGTCTCCTCCTGTAAAAAGCAAAGTGCTGCTTACAGGTGATTGCCTGATCCTTGGGACTCTCTCACTTTGTAGAGTCTTTACCTTACAATAAACAGAACCTTGAAATGACTGTTGAACTTTCACTTTAAAAAATAAATTGAAAGTATTTTTTTTATTGTGAACCTATTTTTCATAACAAAACCAAATATCACATATTAATATATATACTGTATGTTTACATATTAAAAAATAATCTTTAAATATATAAGTGTGAGAATGAAATGAGAAAAACGAGTCTTACAGTATGTGTGAAATTATTTCAGGGAATGGATTAACTAAGTGTTTCCAGAACCAGGTTACGTATCCAGTTAACCCACTGTATCAGATGTCTCAGCGCTTGAAGAAGGTCAGGCTTTGTTTACACTCGTTAGTCCGTTTTGGCTTGGAGTTGATTTTATTACTCATCACTCACTGAGTGTTAGATGGAGGCGCGTCTTAAAGCCTTCTCGCAGCACCGAATTCACAAAAAAGGTTCCATCCGCCGCTGACGGAGATTAAAGCACTTGACTATTGTGTCTACCTGGCACATCTGAAAGTGGATAACCGAGATTCAAGTCCACTTCAGCTTAGCTCACCCTGCTGTGATCCAAGATTAGCCACCTTGCAGAGTTAAGACTATTTTAGAATTTAACCCACTTAACCCCGGGCTAACCGGCACTGAAGAAGGGGGCTTATTTAGCAGCCTTGAGCCAAACAGAGAGACCGTGCTGCGAATTTACAATGTGACTGGTGCTGACAGGGTAAAGCGCCCTCAGTATTTAGTATCCTTTTTTTCTGATGCTGACTCGTATCTTCAGCATGCTATGATCCTGCTTTTGCCTCCAGCTTTGACATCCTCACAGAGACTACAGGGATCTATGTCTCCATTCCCACAGTATCTGCCTAGAATAGATGTGCTGTGTCATAGCATCAGCATCACTCAAATCATGAAACTTGTTTTATTATAAACATCTACATCCATGTCAGTGGGTCTATCTGCCTCTCCATCTGCATGGTTTGGAGCAATTTTATTTTTGTGTCCCACTCATCTCTGCAGAGTGATGTGAAATGGCAAGTCGTCAGACCGACACTCCGCTGTGGGCGATGAGTATCTGTCATCATGGAGGAACCCTCAGTGTGTGTGTGTTGTTTGTGTGTTTTGCCAAGGAATGCTTGTTTGTGGGAGTGTACATGAATTTGTGTACATTTAAGTGGATGTGAGGACAACAGGGTTCAGTTTTATCCAACAAAGCTCAAGTGCAAACTATAACTGCTGGCACAGCTGGCACCCTCTAGCGCACTCAAACACACACACATGCACACACGCAGAGCAAAGTATACCAAAGCAGCTGGTGTACACAGGCACAGTCTCTAACTAGTTCATCCATATTTATGACTGCAACAACGCAATACATTTAAATACAAAGCCAACAACTTATTCAAAGAATGAAATCTAGCTTGCTTAAACTGCACATTTGTGCAGGTTCTCTTACCAAACTCACGGCACAAACTAAACCTACTCACACAACAGTTTTCTGCATTCATATTTAAGAACAATCAATAATCTATGTGTGACCATCCACTACGCTTATTTTGATCTGGGTTAGAAGTTGTTGCTCATCTTCAATCACTTGCCAAGTCATTCATTTGGTGATTCTATTTTATAACAAGATGCACTTTTATCTAATCTAATCATTTGTTTGTCTTTTCTTCAGTGGGTTTGCTTACTCCATGCACTGAATCATTGCTTGCTTTGGCTGAGTGCCTTTTGCTCTTGAGCTTTTTCCTGTTCTCCACTGCACTTCAGAGGATTACCTGTCAGTCAAAGCATGTGTCTGTTGAGTAAATCCGTGGTTTCAATTTGAGATCATATGGCTATCTGCCAATGTTAAGGTATGCACATACAAGACAAATGTATGATTACATTAACACTAAGGAAGCCCATCTCATTTTAATTGACCGTGATACATGGTACATTAAAAAAATGTCAACAGCTGATTTGTGTTTTAAGAATTAAATATTTACAGTGGCAAATGTATCTCTGGAAACTGAGAAATTATATCAACCTAACTTAACCTGGGACTAAGCTTGAGACTTGAATGTCACTTAGTTATTAAAAGTGTCATATATATATTTAACTTACATAATATGATGCTGTGGAGGAGCAGTGACAACTCACAACCCACGTTTATTAGGTATTTTGATTCACTTTTTGAATGCCAATGTTTTTAATATAGAGTATTTGAAACCAGTGCTGAGCTGAAGGCACAGGTGCCAGAAAAAGATTGGCCCAACAACAAAGGAACATAGTATATCTTGTTTATTATTACATGATTTATTCTTATGACTTACATTGTGGATTGAACGTGTCATGTAGCCTTTAATCCAAACTTCACTTCAGAGTTCCAAATAATAAAATTAGCATTTACATTTGCATTTCATTTTAATTGTCTCTCGGTTCCCTCTTATGCCACCTTGCTGTAGACTTTCCCAGCATGCACTGACAAAGTAAACTATAGGTAAAATATCTCCTTGTGACTTCTAAAATAGTCCGTGTTACATAATGCAACACTAAATTTGCTTGTGTTTCACTCAATCAGTATATAAAACACATCACATCAATTCACTGGTCTATCAGTAGTAATACAAGGTCCTCCCATTTATCTAAAAAGCCCTGTATGGTTTGGCTCCTTCCTACATATCCAACTTCAGCTTCCAGTTAGAAGCTGTTCAGATCCTTCTGACTGTCTGCCGCTCTAGAGTTAAACTGTGGCTGCCCCCAAAACTGTGGAATAGCATTAACCTCACAGTCAAATCTGCTTCCTGCTGTGAATCTATATATATATATATAAAAAAAGTTTGAGTTTGAATACCATGCCATATATGGAATAATATGACAACTAGGCACGTGTACAGTTGGTTTTGCAAACATTTTATTAGAGAGATGCTTTTTAAAGCTCAAGAATCAATGTGACACAAACAGTTTTGGAGTTTCACTAGAAAACTCCAAACAGCATTTTTTAAAGACTGTGTCACTGTCCATGGTGCTGAAAAGCAGGCCTGCTCATTACAGAGTGACTTCAGTATTTCGGGATTTCAAGATGCACACATTCCTCGGCGACAATAGACGTACAAATGTGTGGCTTGACTGATGTGGTTGTTCTGAGTAAGACATTAAGCACAGACATCAAGCTCTTAAGCACAAATTAAGCCTGAAATCACAGGGTGACAGTTCCAATTAGCTTTCGCAATAGGAGGATCATTTACAGATCATGCAGGTGTTTTCATGCAGGTGGCAAAGAATTCACAATCTTATATCACATCTCTATCCATCTCTATATAACAAAGAAGACAAAAAAATCAACTGGAGACAGAACAGGGAGGGGGGATATATGAAAACAGATTTTAAAAAACATGACTTTAAAGAATAGGAAACAACAACAATAAAGTTCTTGTAGATTTAAGGGAAAAATGACAATATCGTTTAATATTTAGTATCTACTGTTATCTACTGCTAGCTAGTTTATTGTGATGGTGCTGTTTTTTATTATGTTGCTCTTTTTTTTGTTTGCTTTCTCTTCTGTTTTTTTTTCTCCATACAGGTGATCCAGGTGTTTTGATTGTTTTTCTTTCTTCCCCCCTTTCTCACCATCTCTTCTCCCCTCTGTTTTTCTTTCTCTTCCTCTCTTTCTTTCATTCTTTCTCCCCGTCCTATCCCCCAGTCATGTCTGTCCTGTTTGTAGCAACCGAAAATAAAATAAATACACAATTATAATAAAGGTCAATCAAATGGACCAATATGGCAAGGCCATGATGATCCACTTGGTAAAATAAATCGGCTTGGCATCTTTCTTGGCCTTAAGACAACAATTCTGGTGGCTAAAGATCCAAACGGGACAAAACCCCCCCCCAAAAAAACAAACAATGACAATGAGGATACAAGCAAACAGAATGGAATTGGCAGTAAACGTAAAAGAAGCCCACACACCATGTTGCACATCATAGCTACTGAGAAGATACTCAGGATGACAGAGAGGAGAGTGAAGACGAGGATCCTAAAAGAGATTAGCAAATGTAAATCTGTTGTCAGAAACACAATCCGGGGCCACTTTGGGACAGATAAGTAGTTCTCTCCAGTGTTTTTCCTTGTTGCCACATAAAAGATTTGCTCATGCAGAGGTAATCATTTATTTCTCTGTGTTTGTTCTATACCAGGTTGTGCTTGATATTCTTAGCCTGATGCCAACTGATGAACACTCAAACCCAGGACATTCTGAGGGTCCTTAATGAGCCATCAAAACATTACATTTTTATCATTATGTCCTAGGACAGGTAGCCATACTCTTAAAAAGTCTAGGAACAGAGTGAAGTACACAGGTGAAAATAAACAGCAGCATTGATTTCACCTCCACCGAATTAATGATGAAAGACAGAAGTGGTGTGAACAGCTTTTCACCCGCTGTGGCTTGTAATCTACTCTCAGTCATTTCACTCCAATCACAACCTTTCTCTCTTTCTCACTTTCTCTTCAGCTTCCAGATAACTAATCCTGCAGCTTTGCAGTCGAGTAGAGCAGGTTGAAGCTTGGCTTTTCTTTGTGCATGCTTTTGTCTTCTTGTTTAAGAACTGGGACATTGAAAAAAAATGAATAAGTTGTTTTGTTTCAAAGGGCCGTCTAAGGGTCTAGTTTTGTTTCACTTTTAATCTAGGAATTAGGTTTAACTGAACCATGGAGTCCCACTGGAACACTGGAATTGGGTCTTATAATGGATCAAATGCATTTATATAAGCATGTGCTTATAAATAAAACTGGGGATTAGGAGCAAATAAGCAAAGATGCTTTGATTTAACCCCATGTAGTGCGTTTCCATGACAGTCCTAGCACATGCACATCAGGATTGTTTTTCTCAATTCTGAATCATAGAAAAAGGCTAGCAAATCCATCCATCCATCACTTCTAAACTCCTGCAGCCATTTAATAGCCCTCAAAAGTGATGAAGTACAAACATAAGTGTGTGTGTGTGAGTGAACTCCAGCTTTAAAGAGGGAATAAAAGAACTAAATTACAAAATGAAAACCATAAAACAATTATATACAAAGAACAAAAGCTTTTGAATGATCCTTATCAGAAAATACTATTGGTGTCTACAGGCATACAATGATTCCAATTTGCCTCCTGTTTTTAATGGCACTTAAAAGATGATGATTTATATTAAGCACTTAAGAATACTTTAAACTGCCATTAAACATATACACAATATGACATAACCTGCATACAGTCAACACTTTAAACATCTGAGACAGTGCAAAGTGCAAACACATACAAATCAGCACACTCAATCACACACACACATACCGAGTCTCTCGCTCTGTGTCCCCGAGGAAATGGCCATCACTGTCAATTAGGATCATTCTGCAGGGTGGCCAGTGTACTTCTCTACAGAGAACCCTCTCCCTCTTTGCTTTCCTCTTTCTCTGTCACTCTCATACACAGAAGGAAAATAATAATAATACACACATAAACCTCGTGGGATGTTGAGCCACTGACAGCCCATTACAATTCCACTGAGACGGAGGATGGTTTACAGGCACTTAAAACTCTGGAGACGCAGACAGACACACACACATACATGCACACAAAAAGACTCTTTAAACAAAGACATAAGGATGTGCAAACACACACATATTATCACACAAACAGACCTACATGTGCACGCACACACTCACAGCCTAGCATCCAGTCTACCCAGGGAGATGTGCAGCATATCTCTGTTTAGCAGAGTGGTGTGCGAGACACCCGAGGCACTTTAATAGATTTTCAATTGGATTGTGACAACAGTGAACCCCAGTCACTTCTGGACCCTGAAAATAATGACCTGGTTAGATACACTTGCATTCAAACTGCGTGAAAGCAAGATTTCATGTAATGATACAGCCATCGTAACTCATGACCTAAGTCACTCCAGCAGTCAGAAACACATACGCGCAAACTCTGATGATTCACTATATTTGCACAGACAGATATCTGGTGTCTGTCTGTTGCTCCTTCCACTGAAAGATGGACTCACCACCGTGAGAGCTGCTTCTTGTCTCTATCTCCTGAAACTGTTTGAAGAGTGGCTTAGTCTCAATGTCCTATTTGCTCGTTACTGACACATCCTATTCCTCACACTCCTCGCTTGATCTCTAAAACACAGTATCAAAGTGTTGGCTAATACACTCTGAAATGTCATTCTTCCAAAGTGGCAGTATAAATCTCACATAGCAAATTCGTCAAAGTAATCTTTGGAGAATTCATTTATTTACAAAGCTACATGTGTGTGGGTGTTATAAGTCACAAGTATGTCACAGTGTGTACCTATGACCACTTAAGATTGAATAATAAGCTCATTCTATGTACACGTATAAGTGAACCAAAGGCATGGGATTATGGGTGCTCTATATCCTACATTTGACATTTTTTTCCACTTTTGTGTCTGTGTGATGTCAGCAAAAGTGGACATGCCTAACATGATCATCTCAGGTACATCGCACTTGTTGTGAGCACACACGCCATAAACATAAACATGTTCTGTTTATGAGGGGCAGCCAGTCACAATCATGCTGACGTGCCACTTAAATGTAGAGGAAGTAAAAGGCTAGGTTCAGACTGTAAATGGTCTGAATGGGTGACTCGTGCAAAGCTATTCTATTGGAAATATAAAATATGAAGCTAGAAATGAATAAAGGAAATGAGCTTTCCTTTAGTTAATGACCGAAACCAAAATAAGGCGACATGCAGGTCAAATCTTTCACTTCAACATTTTGCTGTGGAAACTCTAGAACACACGTGTGTGTGTGTGTGTGTGTGTGTGTGTGTGTGTGTGTGTGTGTGTGTGTGTGTGTGTGTGTGTGTGTGAGTGAGAGAGAGACAAAGGCAGAAGCAGCATGGGCACTGCATGGGGTGAAAACTCAAACTCTGCAAGCAAGAACTGGTGCCTCAATCAATACTAGAGAAAATGGCAAACTGCTTGCAATGAAAAATTAAAATAGAGATGAGAGATCTCTGTTCAAAGCAGGCGATGCTGCCCACTTTCATTTCATAGTTTCATTTGTGAATGATTAAGTATTGCAAAAAAAAAAAAGAAACAAATTTTCATAATTGCTGTAATCAAGCGCTGAATCTAATTCAAATGGCAAAAGCTGGATTTTGAAAACATTTACAAGTTTATGCTGTACATTATATTTGCATCTTATAACATTTGGAATTATCAGGCCATTTGCAGACACACAAAGCTGGTCACATTAAACATTTTTAACTATGATGTCAAATATGATTATTCAATGCTATATCTCACTGGTTATATGATGCTTCAAATAAGTCTTTGACATATTAATTTAAATCTAAATATCATATGATGTATTTTAATTTATTTGTTTTTACACAGTGTCCTGTGAATGACGTTCAATCCATTGCAGCTCTGATAAAAAACTGCATTGTTAATTCAGGGTTGCTGTAATTATAGCTGACAAAGAATTTACAAGAATGTCAGACAAGTGGTCAAACAGAAGGAGAAAAGAGAGGGTGAGAGAAGGAGAGAGGCTGTCAGGCAAAGGGCCATGCCTGCTTGGGAAGAAAAAAACGGACTGTCAAACACACACACACACACACACACGTACACGCACACAGAGTTAAACATAGCCACAAACCGCATCATTGTTCTTGCCGTCTTCACACTCCGCAACGCTTTCTTTTCCCTGACACGTCTCTCTCTTTTTCTCCCTCTTTTTTGTCACCTCCCTTTTTCATCTGTCTGTCGCCCACCCACTGAAAACATACACACACACAAACTCTCAGTCTGCACTTCTCCCTCTGAGAGAAGGGCAGGGAGTAAACACACAAAACACCATGCCTCTGTGTATATATGAGTATGTGTGTGTGTGTTTTCCAGTTGGTAAGTAAATACACAGTGAAGACTGTGAAATCATGACAGCAAAACAAGGACCGAGAGGAAGGGAGAGGAAGTCTTTGTAGGAAACGAAAAAAAATGTTTGGGAGTGTCTATTGGATGGATCACATCCCCTCCTGCTTCACACACACACACACACACACACACACACACACACACACACACACACACACACACACACACACACACACACACACACACACACACACACACACACACACAGGTGTACAGGGCATTGAGCCAGGTGAAAATGCTCGTCTATCTGTTCTTCTCCTTTCTTCTCCCTCTTTTGTTGTTCTTTGTTTTCTCCTTTCATGTTACCACTGTTACATAGTTTCTGTTAAACAGTTATGATGCGCATATGCTGATATCTATTGTAGTGATTCAAAACAACATTAGGAATATCCATCAACACTTACAGTGGGGCAAAAAAGTATTTAGTCAGCCACCGATTGTGCAAGTTCCCCCACTTAAAATGATGACAGAGGTCAGTAATTTGCACCAGAGGTACACTTCAACTGTGAGAGACAGAATGTGAAAAAAAAAATCCATGAATTCACATGGTAGGATTTGTAAAGAATTTATTCGTAAATTAGGGTGGAAAATAAGTATTTGGTCACCTCAAACAAGGAAAATCTCTGGCTCTCACAGACCTGTAACGTCTTCTGTAAGAAGCTTTTCTGTCCCCCACTCGTTACCTGTATGAATGGCACCTGTTTGAACTCATCATCTGTATAAAGACACCTGTCCACAGCCTCAAACAGTCAGACTCCAAACTCCGCCATGGCCAAGACCAAAGAGCTTTCGAAGGACACCAGGAAAAGTATTGTAGACCTGCACCAGACTGGGAAGAGTGAATCTACAATAGGCAAGCAGCTTGGTGTGAAAAAATCAACTGTGGGAGCAATCATCACAAAATGGAAGACATACAAGACCACTGATAATCTCCTTCGATCTGGGGCTCCACGCAAGATCTCATCCCGTGGGGTCAAAATGATCATGAGAACGGTGAGCAAAGATCCCAGAACCACACGGGGGGACCTGGTGAATGACCTGCAGAGAGCTGGGACCAAAGTAACAAAGGTCACCATCAGTAACACACTACAACGGCAGGGAATCAAATCCCGCAGTGCCAGACGTGTTCCGCTGCTGAAGCCAGTGCATGTCCAGGCCCGTCTGAAGTTTGCCAGAGAGCACATGGATGATACAGCAGAGGATTGGGAGAATGTCATGTGGTCAGATGAAACCAAAGTAGAACTTTTTGGTATAAACTCAACTCGTCGTGTTTGGAGGAAGAAGAATACTGAGTTGCATCCCAAGAACACCATACCTACTGTGAAGCATGGGGGTGGAAACATCATGCTATGGGGCTGTTTTTCTGCCAAGGGGACAGGACGACTGATCCGTGTTAAGGACAGAATGAATGGGGCCATGTATCGTGAGATTTTGAGCCAAAACCTCCTTCCATCAGTGAGAACTTTGAAGATGAAACGAGGCTGGGTCTTCCAACATGACAATGATCCAAAACACACCGCCCGGGCAACAAAGGAGTGGCTCCGTAAGAAGCATTTGAAAGTCCTGGAGTGGCCTAGCCAGTCTCCAGACCTCAACCCCATAGAAAATCTGTGGCGGGAGTTGAAAGTCCGTGTTGCTCGGCGACAGCCCCAAAACATCACTGCTCTCGAGAAGATCTGCATGGAGGAATGGGCCAAAATACCAGCTACTGTGTGTGCAAACCTGGTAAAGACCTATAGTAAACGTTTGACCTCTGTTATTGCCAACAAAGGTTATGTTACAAAGTATTGAGTTGTATTTTTGTTATTGACCAAATACTTATTTTCCACCCTGATTTACGAATAAATTCTTTACAAATCCTACCATGTGGATTCATGGATTTATTTTTCACATTCTGTCTCTCACAGTTGAAGTGTACCTCTGGTGCAAATTACTGACCTCTGTCATCATTTTAGGTGGGGGAACTTGCACAATCGGTGGCTGACTAAATACTTTTTTGCCCCACTGTATCTGGATCCAGTTCATGGTAGCAAAGATGCCAAGGCCGCTGACAACATTCTTTAGCCATTTAATTTAATTTAATTAATTAATTTATTTATTCCTGTCCCGTTTGGCTCTTTTGCCATCAGAATTATTGTCTAAAGGTGAAGAAAGATGCCCAATAGATTTACTTTACCAAATGGACCATCCCAGCCTTGCCGTAATGGTCTATTTGATTCACCTTTTATTGTTTATTTTATTTTTTATTTTCACTTAATAGATACGGGACAGACTTGAATGAGGAAAAGAAAAGGGAGAAAGAAAGAGGGAAAGAAAAACAGCAGAGAAGAGGGACTGGGATAAAGGGCAAAAAACAAAAAACAACAAAATAAGCAGACAAAAATACACATATCAATCACTTGGATCACCTGTTGAGAAAGAAAAAAGTAAACAGGCATTTAACAAGGGATAAACAACATCATGATGATCTATGTGAATATAACAGTAAATACTAAGTGTTAAACATTATTGTGCAGCACGTAATATCAACAGCGCACAGTGTGCTTTGAGGTAGGAGCCAAAAAGGGTGTAGTTTGTGTGTGTGAGCACCCGTGTGTACACCTGTGAGCATGGACGCGCTTGTTTTTAAAAAGGTTCCTTCATGTAATGATCTGCTAGAGGGTGTGGGGGGGCCACAGCCCCGTCCTCCAGGGCATGAAGCAGGTATGGAGGAAATCAAAACTCCAGACATCCAGAGGCCCCCAGAACACGAGACCAAGGAAGACCAACAGAGGGGCAGCTGCGCCACTGTCCCAGAAAGAGCTGAGGAGAGTCCCAGATGAGGGCTCACTCAGCAGCCGCGAAGCATAAGCCAGGGGGGGGTTGCAGTGACGCGCCCGTGAGCTCCGCCGGCAGCCAGCAGCGCCAGAGCGACCGAGCCCCAGGCCGAGAGGCCGAGGGCACCCCACCCCCGAAGTGGCCCGAGCGAGCCCCAGGCTCCAGGCCCCGATAAGCGGCTGCCAAGGAGTGAGCCGGTGTGTACCTGGACGCCCATACCCGGACACATTAGCCATTTTAGAGTGATATTGAGGTGTACCCAGGTCAGTCTCACTGGGCTCTTCCCCAAAGCCTCTCATTGGTTGAACACGGCCAAACCACCTCATCGATTACTGCTATTAATAATATAATGTTTTCTTTCTGCTCCATGCTTGAAATTCAGTATGAGAACAAAAACTATAGGTCACATTTTCAGTATATCTAATTTATTTTGACGGGCCTAGACCACTGAAGCATCAAATGAAATGTGGTATATATACAGATGGTGTAAGTATTTCTGTACAGAATGATGACTGTGGACTGTGTGCATTCTCCTTAACATCATGCTAAGCCAGTATGGACAGTACTTACAGAAAGCAAAAGTTAAGATAAGGATACGTACAATCCTTGATGAAACAAAAAAGAAACTGGATGATGACCATTGTGTCTTACACGTATATTTGTCCGTTCTTTGCGCTCACAGTCAGTATTTGCCTGCTCAGTCAAATGTAAATTTATTAGATTTGCTTTTGGGCATTTCAACAAGCAACCAAGGGTGTCATTTTTTAAGATGGATTTTGAAAGGTAATTTAAAAATGTTACCGATTCTGTGAGCTTCATAACCTCTGGCGGGGCGCTGCAGAGCTCAGAGCCCATGAGTGCAAAAACCCAATCACCTTTATTCTTGAACCAGGATTTACCAAATACTTCGAAGATCCCAGCGTGAGCATCTGAGTTTGAACTCCGGCTCACGGGGGACCAGCAATTCAGCACTATGGCTCTGAGCCAGGCCGTGATGTACTTTAAAGGTCCTGAAATCCATTTTTTTCCTTTTTTTCCCTCATTCAGCCTCTAACTTTGAGTGATGTGGCCCATCGTCCCTGCCAAAGTTGCAGCTGTTTTGTTAATTTTAAATAAAGGTTTTTGTTTGGTTTTTTTCCCTCTCTGCTCCTATAATTGACTAAAGTGCTGGGGAAATGGGATATGAATGACTCAGAGAGCCAATCAGAATTCCACAATATTTCACATAAAATCTGATGAGAGCTGGGGGTTTGATTACAGTCTCAGTCAATCAGTCAAATCAACAAAATCAGTCACCAACAAATAGCCCTGGTTAAGTAGATTAGCTGAGTTTAAAAAAAAGGTTAAAGTCAGAGAGGTGAGGGGCACACCTTGTTAAATCATCAGAGATGACAGCGCTAACCACTGCCCCACAGTGCCATCGTATTTACATGTGGCATTTTAGAGAAATATGTAAGGAGGCTGGAATTTGTTAGATGTCATGCAGCTACTCCAGACTGTTTTTTGATTAACAAACTAAACTAAACGTATGTATGACCTCAAGAAAGGGAAGACGTGATTGGAGTGATACACCAGAGTTGGAGGGAACAACTCTGGTGTTCCCTCAGCACCAATTTCCTCCAGCAACCGTTGGCACTACTGATCGCAACACAACCCCCCACCAGCCTCCAATTTTCGTACCATCGCCCCAGATAAGTGTGAGTGAAGACTATTGTTTAGAACAGCAGTCTGTGTAATTTCACCATTAGTCTCAATCAAAGACGACCAGCCTTCAAGCCTCAGGACAGTGTGTGTTTGTGTGAGAGAATGTGCATGTGTGCGTTTGTCTGCTGCTGGATGAACTAGTGTATAAGACAGAGTAATAAGATACCCGCCACCCTCACCACCCTGAGGCCAGAGAGCTGAAGGAAAAAATGATGAAAAGGAAAGAGAGCAAGAAATAGACATGAAAAGCAAAGGAAGGAAGAGAAGGAAGGGACAGGAGAGGGGAAGAAAGGAGAGCCAAGGGATTAAAAAAAGGAAGATGAAAACAAACAAGGAAGAAGCATCTTCAAAAAGTAAGGCTGGATGGGAAAAGAGAAATGACCGCACATTTGAAATATGGCACCTTAAAGACATTATGTTTACACACTTGTGTCAGGGTAGACTCAGCATGGCTGCTAGGCATATGGCATCTTAGTGTTGCCGGATTGTGTATCTCTCATTTCTCTAACCATTGCACCATGCAGCCTTAATCTGTTATAGGTCTGAGCTTATAACCTCTTCCTGCACAAGCATAAATGCACACAGCATTTTCCCTCTGGCTAAGTAGTATGTAGGTGCCATGGGAAATTCAGTTGGCTTGTGTGCAGCTAACGGACAGGCACACACATGCATACACACTGACAAACAACCGAGCAGGCAGCGAACAGGGATGCACAGAGTTTTGTGACCTTTGGGGGTTTAGCCACTCCTTGGTTGTATTGCAGCTTCCAGGAGCCACAGGATTTGATTTAATAAAGGGATTTGTGAGCTGGGAACAGGAACGGGGTGGGAGGAAACGTGTGCGCGGAAGATGCAAAACAAATGGAACAGAATGAAGACGATGAAGATGATAATGACTGCACTGCTGGTGCATATAGTGATCCCAGAGTCGACTAGAATAATAATAAAAATCATTATGACAATGACGATGATGATGATGATAATTATTATGACTGATGAGGATGATACTGATTAGATGGATAGAGTAAAACTACAACTTCCACACATACTTTAAAGCATAATCTTATCATCCCTGGGGCTGCCCCGACTGCAGTCTTTTGCTTCGGCAGTAATCAAAAGCGAATCACTGAAATTTCACTCAGCAAGCACGATTCGCATTTTGAAAAACAGCGACAAAAATCACCACACATTAAGACAGTGGTGGTGCACTTACATGTATAATGTTCACCCAGAAAAGTTTGAAGCAACAGAGCGTTTCTTACTTCTTCTCCGTCTCTTTGAAGCCTCGCTGCTTGCTCTCTAAATGAACACAGCTGAGAGAGACAGAGAGAGAGACTCTTGCTCTTCCTGTGCCAGGAAAGCAAGATGTCGCCTCAGAGCAGTGGGAAACTGCCCATAGATTTTTGTGCTAGGCCTTTTTTAAGAAACAAAAATCAGCTTAAGGGGTATGAAAAGTAGTTAGTAACAGCGAGCTGAACTCAAGCGTGATGATCACCGCTGTGAGCGAGAGGGCTGTCAGCCTGAGAAGCTGAGATGGTTTATATTTCCACATTTTTAACCAAAAGGTCCCAATCCCAAAACTTAATCTCTACTCACTCAATGAATATGATGAATATGCAACCAGTCGGATGTTTGGGTACAGCGTTCACTCACAATCGCTTTCACATGAATAACACCGGTCACTTTCAGAGACCACACTAAAAGAATAAAATGTGTTTTTAACATTTAACACAGGATTGCAGTGGGGAAATCATCTGTTTTACCCCTGTTAATCTCTGGGAAGTGGACTTAATGATAGGCAGAGAGGGTGTTTTTAGGACATTATCAGTGGGAGGTTCAGACAGCATGTCATTTTATCTTCTTGAACAATCATTGTATTTAGCTCAGCAACAGGGACCTCCCATCAGCCATGGGGCTTGTGGAAAGAAACAGATTGGATTCTAATCCTAAAATTACTGACACACTCCCACACGCACACAAACAACTCTCAGCTCCATCAAAAAGAAAAGGAAAAACAAGTCTAAATAGCATAAAAGGTCTACTTAAAGTCAGGGGGAAACAACAGCAAAAGCAAGTTTTCAAGCACCCATTAGCAGCAGTTTATTTTTATATTAGCCACCGAAAGTACATCTGACTCATGACAACACAGCAAATATCCAAATAGCCATTATAACAAGGTGGTTTCATTCTTTTCCCCCCCCAAAAACTTTCATTTTTCCAATTGCCTTGACTTTAATAACTCCCTAACCATAATTTTGGTTTTAAAAAATGATTATCTTCTACCTCCGAAACATGAACAACTCCCACCCACTAAGGTTGAAACAAGCTTTGTAAATTAAAATGGCAATCGTATTAAATAAAGTAATAAACGTGCTAATAATTTGTAATGAAATGCAACAAACCAAGCCTGAAACATTAAATCAAGAAGATGGTCCTTTCCCTCTGCGTTTCATGACTAATGATTCAATAAGCTTCATATTTTGTGAGGAACCTGCACTCGCACACAGGTGTTTCATGGGTAAACAGAGCGCTGATTAAGTGGAAGGTGGCTGGAGCTCTACCGAATTTTCAAATAATGTCTCTGAACTACCAGACCCAAAGAAAATGGTAAAGAAAAAGGAATAAAAGACAAGGTGAAGGGTATTAATATGTGGTCACAATCACACTAATGGATTTTATTACAAAATAGTGTTTTGTCCAAGTCCATGCTGACATAAAATCACATGTACACAGTGACTGGTTGCTCAGCCGAGTAAGACAGGATATTCAGTGACTGATAAGACCTTGTCAGAAAAGAAATGTGGGTATCTCCTTTGAGTCTCTACATGTAAATACTGTAATTCAAAATTTCTGAATACTGCGCCTTAACCCTGTAAGGTTTTTTCTTTTAAAAATGTATCTTTTCAGTAAAATAAAAATGAAATATTTCTGTGGATGAAAGGATAAAGTCCATACATGGGGACAAGGCCTTTATGTACCACACAGTCTTACAAGGAAGCCCAATGTGGCATCTTTAGGGATAAAACGTGTGGGTGAGCTATGACAGAGTAAGGCTTTAATATGCTTCTTATTGCTTCTAATGTCGAAATAAGTTTTTGCATGTCAGTTACTTTTCAGCAGTTTTTAAATAACTCCTTAAATGCCACAGCTTGCTCACTGAAAGAGTACAAGTTGGTGCACTGATGGCAGTTTCATTATCTGAGTCCTCTGAAGCTGCAATGTTATGTAATGATTCAGAGTTCATCAAGGACATGATTAAAGGATGTAAGCTGGAGTCTACTTGTTCAATCAGTTTTGTTAATCAGTTTTTAATAAATTAATTTACATAAGCATCAAAACAGCCACTTGGTAATTACCATGTGGTAAACATGATAATTTCCTCAAGATGCTTCATCAGATTGATCAAACTCCCTCAGTAATTATGAGTGAGCTTGTTATTCTTGCTCTGTTTGATGATAACCTCATGTCTTTTTTGAGATATCAAAAACAGGATTATAGATGTTCTTTCTGATTATTTTTCTGCAACCAAATTTGTCAGACACATGACATACATATAATTTATGAAAAACTCAAGCAGTGAGCTGATCTCTTTATCAGTGTGGTCAGCACACATTTCATCCTCTTTACCTAGTGGTCAGAGTCCAAAAATACGATGGTATCTTATTATTTACTTAATATTCTTAGTCGGTTGGTAGATGTGACTGCAAACACTCAATAAAATACTTAATTGAATCAAATGCAACATACTGCAGAAGCCACATGAAGCTCCACGGAGCAGATGAATAGGGCAGGAGGTCAGCCACAGTAACTTCATAGAGAATTTGGTCAAATTTCAAGTTAAAAGAACCTCTACTGAACAAAGCTTCAATGCTGAAAACTGGGTTTTAGGCCCAACATTAAAGTCATTTACTGACCTGGTCTATTTCTGCCACTATCTATGCTAAACTGTACTTTTAGGCCATATTAAACTCAAGTCAAATGACTGGCTATCACAGCAAGTTACAAGTTTAAACCAGGAACTCTTTCCAATGCACAACACAACTGTTGTTGCGATTTGGTGCAATATAAACAAAAATGATTTGACTTAAATTGAAAAACTGAATCTCTTGCAAACTTTTCGACTTATTTATTTATTTATTTAAATGAAGGATTATAAACCAGTTACCTTTATCTCCTGTCTTCACCCATTTTAAGTGATGTTGTATCTTATAGCTCTTATGTTTTGTCTTAATTATTTATATTGGTATTTGGGTCCTTTTTCAAAAACTAGTGACCATAATTTTGAGAAAATAGATGTGAATATAGATGCGCAAATGATAATCTCTCCAATTGTGGAGACCTGTTCATCATAAAAGAAAGACTCATGTTGTAATATCATTGACCTTTGTATTGAGATCAGTGCTAGAGATTACACAGGTTGCACACATTCAAAGGTGTTTAAAGTATATTTGAGTATGTGCAATTATGTACAAATTTTCCCTTTATGCGTGTCTTTGTTCACTTTTGTTCACTTGTATTATTAAATTTTTTTTCAAGTACAATGCAAAAAGTTGATTTTTGGTTTTAAAGGTAAAGAAGCTGAAGATTTAAGTTTAGGTTCAAGATTCAACACGAGTGCAGAACACCGCGTGCACATGTGGCATGTGTTGGTTGTGTGGTTGGGTTATTTGTAACTCAGCCAAGGAACAGGGCAAGCTGAATCTTTTCTTGTTACAAAGTTGAAACGAGTTGGAAGAAACTGTAGATGGAACTGTCTCCTACAGTGTGCTCATGCATGTGTGTGTATGTCAGTGCAGGGCCCCGGTGTAATTTGCCCAATGCCCGGTTAAAATGATCTCAAAACTGCCTGTCCTCTCTTTTCCACTTTAAATGAAACAATGCTGCCAAAACTGCCATTTGACATAGCACTGGTGGATTGTTGTAACTATTGAGCACTTACACCCTGAGAAATACCTTTATATTCAAACGATCGCTTTAACACTACTTGCTGGTTTGATGTTTAAATTGCTGTAGACCTAGTATCAAGGCATGATAACGCTAATAAAAAAGTAGCTATTACAGTTCACATTTAAATTTTCTCACTGTTCAATGAGAGTTGACATTACATGCCAAAGGTTTTCTGGACTTCCAGCAACCTGTTCAGGGTTAGGCTAGGGCTGTGTGTTTATCCGCATGATTGGGCAAGCACATTTATCGACACCAGAACATTCTACTTTTCTAGTCCATTTGAGTTCATGATCATAGAGGCTATCTGTAAACCCACGTGTGCCACAGATTTGGCGTTTCCTTTCTCTGTCTTGTGTTTACATTGCTGCTATTTGTGGATTCATCTGACTTGATTGTTTAAGTGGAAACAACTGAGTCGGGAAGTACATGTTTACAATGTTCATGCCCAATATTCAACTGCATTTTTTGTACTGTTGTACTTGCTGTTTGAAGTTTGGTTAAAGCAAACGGTTGCAGAGTGGGAGAGAAAGAAAAAAAAATCTAATTATGCTGTTTATCTATCTTCGCATGAGTCACCTAATAGATAAGATCAGACATGATTAGCAATATCAAGCTTATGGATTACAGTAAACAGTTTAGAGTTCATGAGTCATACGTTTCTTTTAAATATAAAGGAACTTGTAAGCATGACTAACCACACAGAGAAAACATGTGTCAGGGAGAGACAAAAGACATTATATGTATTTGGATGATAAATTAAATATCAAATTCATTTAATTAATTTTAATAAATTTTAAGCGTGTAAGCGTCTAAAACAATAATATTGAGTCTAACTTAACAATAAGTTCTGCATATTGCAGGGTTTATCATTTCCTTAAGTGAAAGTGAGACAGAAATTCATTCTGTTCTTTGATTCAATAATCCTCTCACAGTTATAGAGGGCTTGACAAAAAGAAAGAAAGAAAACAAACAAACAAAAAAAACAAGGTATTTTTTTAACTGCTTGCTTGTGGGCCTAGCAAGCTACTTGCTTAACTAGCATACCAATCAGGTCTATCTAGATTTCAAACAAATATCTAAGGGTAGCTTTGGGCAACCTGTCATTTAAAAGAATCTCAATGAATCTCACTGTGCTGTTTTTACTATAGGTGACGCCACACTGATGCAATACAACATTTTATCCATTACCCTTTCTCCCATTTGGGTGTCTCACTGTTGCGTTCCTTCTCCAAATAAACTCTATTGTTTCTTTAACCCTGCAGATGTCCCCTGTGCTCAGAAAAACTCTCCTTAGCACTTCTTACTGCTCAGCACTTTTATTCCATTTAGTTTTCTTCTATTTTTTTATCATTATGTGCTCTTTGTCACACTTTAACAGGCCATTTCCCTTCTGATGTGCTTTATTGAAAAGGGAAGAAAATTGTGTAACTATTCAAAAGGATATTTAATGAAAGCTTTGTGATAAGGCATGGGCTGTGGTACAAAAAGCCATCAATGTATCCAGTAAAATTAACCATTTTATGAGCTGTATAATATTTCCTGATTAGTTTTTGTGCGTTTTCTCCAGAGGCAGGCCTAAGCAGCTTTTTTACCGGCCATAATAGTGTAGCGGTTTGTTGTTCAGGGGATTTGGGGTGTTATTGTAGTAAAACGTTCTGGGACACCTATTACAGTTGGAACTACCACATGAGTGGTCTGAAATGCTTTGGAATATTTTTATATAGATTTAGACAAAAGATATACTCATAAAACTTTGTCATATGTAGTTCTAATGTGATCCCATCACAAGACGGGCAATAATTTTCAGTAATGCACAGACTGTAACATTTTGTTTTTGTTATTCCCCTTTTTGTGTGTGGGAAGGTAAGGATTCTGCTTTGTGCTAAAAACAACAGTTTTAAAATCGCCCTTTCGTCACACTGTCTTTCAGATAGGACAGATTCTATCACGCATGTTTATGAAACTTGGATCCGAGATACGTGTTGACATATTTTTTTATGAAAGTGACGACCTGAATGCAGGACATTGTCACAAATGGCAAAGATGGTTGGAGCAAATCGTTGGAGCTGCAATAAACTGACAGTTCAGGAAATGACAAAAATCCAGTAATGTGGTTCAAACAGAAGAGGAATAAAGTAAGAAGCAAAAAACTGAAAACGTGAAAAAACAGAAGACAAAAGACTGAGGCAGAGACAGGAAACTAAATGAGAGAACACTGGGAAAACTAATGAGAAATAGCAACCAGAAAGGCAGGAAAAGAACAAAAACAGGAAGTAAAAAAGTAAGACGCAAAAGTTAACTATCAAAATTAACAGGAAGTGAGAACAAGGCAAAAGAAGGAAATTAACAAACAGCAAAGCATCAAAGGAATACACAGGAATACACAAAGTAAACACCATAAATGACGAACACAATGTGAATTTACCAACTAGCTTAACTAACTATCTTAACCTGTAATCACACATAATCTTTTTGTTTAACTTATTTCTTATTAATAATGTGAGTAGCCGAAGTAACAAAAGTTGGATATAAAAGATTTCAATGTAATATATTTACATTTGAACTGCATCTGAGGAGAAACATAATACACCAGCATGAAACATATTCTTAACCATATATTCACTGTGAATTAGAACATGAAGAGTCAGAAATTATACTTACAGCTAGGGATGGGAATTGATAAGAATTTAGCAATTCCTCTTCCATTATCAATATCACTTATTGATTCAGTTCCTTATCATTCTCATTAGCTACATTTTGAGAGCCAGCACCATCTCTAGACAGCATATCAAAGACATTACATCCCTGCAGATTACATGCGTGAAATATTTGTGGATGTTGAGGTATTTCCCCTGTTTGTTGTGATCAGCGTTTGGGTCATTACTCAGAAAAACACTTTTCATAAAAGTAATGCAGTACATTACTTAATTACTCCCAAGAGGAAGTCTCATAATTTCCATTTAACAATATAAACCCAAAGCTACAGTCCCACATACCAACACAAATCTCTAACCTATGAGGACACAGATGATCCTTCTCATATTTAGGTATGAGCACAAAGCAAAAATAAAACCAGCACGAAGAGACTTTAAAGAGATCTCCAAGGTGATTCTACTTTAGAAACATGAACAAGATTGTATTATTGTAGTGCCTTACTCTACAATTTAGATATATAGATACATAAATAGAAAAAAAAACAGGTTGAAGTGGAGGCTGCAGCCTGACTGCTCCTTTGTTACCTGATGAAGTTCAGCGGGAGCTGGCTTCACCTCAGCTCACCTGACCTCGGTCCTGGGCTGTCACTCAGCTTTAGCGTGACTCTAGGTTCTTGCCTAACTTAGCGTTAGCATGCTGGCTGTGCAGGGGCTTGCAAAGAGTTGAAGTTGTGTTAGCAACATAATGCAGTTGTTTCTGTCCTGGATCCAGTCTGCACATCGCAGCCTTGTTCTTTTGTGCTATTAAAATAAAAGTTATGTCCATTTCAACACTGTAAAATCCCTTACTGTTTTCCTCCTCCGACAACTGAAATCAGCTGATTGTAGCGCATGTGCAAGAATCCATAAGCAGGATTGATAGGCAAGCATGCAGATATCGATAGTATCGATACCAACGCTGGTATTGGATCGATACTATCGTGATAGGATCCATACTTTGTTTCTAGCCTCGGCATGAAGCCCACTGAATTGATTTAAATAAATTATTCTAACATGTACTATGAAAAATACTTGAATCTTTTTGTGTTGACTGTCATGTCTATTTTATTTATATCCTATAGCATTTTTAAACAACAGAAGTTGACCCAAAGTGCTTTATAAACAGGAATTACCATATTTACATTTACAACCCCCCCGTTTGTAAAAAAGACAAACCAAAACTGTTTCAAAACACTTGAAAAGCTGAAGGGTGTTTTTTGTCGTGTTAACTAATTATTGTGGAAATTAAAAATCACAGTGATTTAGTGGTTGTTAAAATCAGAATTTGCAATTTCACGATGATTCATCTCATAAATCATCACATATTGCTCTTCCCTAAATAAGCTGCCTTTGTAAGTTAAAAGTATTGCTATTGGCAATACAGGCCCTGTATTTATTTAGTATCGCATCGATGCCAAAATTTGCAGTATTGCACACCACTAGCAAGTAGACTAACAATTTGAATACTAGGAATAGATTCTCAATTCTCATCCCTACTTACAGTTGTAGTTACTTTCTCTCATTGCCTCAGTCCATCATCCACAGAGTGAGACATGTTTAGCAGAGTAAGATTTCAATCGTTAAGTAAACCTTAATTTGTTAGTTCAAATTTTTTGTCACAACAAAATGGTGCAAAGTTGTATTTTAATTACAGTTTGGCCATTATTAAATGATTATAATCATATGCATTGATCACCAAAGTAAATCACTAACAAAAGAAAAAAATCTGACACAACTACACAACTCCCACAGTAGATGTAAGGCCTGCCTTACACCACCTGACTTACATCAACTCTGAGGGACTGCAAGAAAATGTAAGAAAATGTATAAATTACTTAAATTACTTTCCTAACTATTCAAATGAGCCAGTGTTTGCCCTGGTTAAACGTATGTAGCACTCTATAGAGTCTTCATAGTGAAGACATGTCTTGCAACTCTGAACAAAAGTAACTCATTCCTGAATGGCTTGCAAATGGCTTGCATTAACAAGACAGCAACAAAGACACAATATGAATTAGACAACTTTTAAGATCCCTAGAGATGCAGCTCTCCTCTGGCAGAGGCTGACCTCCACATACACCTTCACCTGCGCCAACCACATTGGATGCGCCAACCACTGCTCTCCTGGATGTACAGAGATCAAACTGATATCAACCCTCCTCCTAATACAGTGAACAACTTGACCCCCAAAAGCCAAAGCATAATTTTTTACTGTTGTGTACGTTTTGAAATTCAAATTTAATGTAATCCATTACACAGTTCAAAAGTAATCAGTTATTGCAGTGGGTTAATAAGTAAAACATTACAATGCAGTTAACACAACACTGTTTATGACTGAGTAAAATTGAGGGATGTTTACATGAAACAGTTGAGGTAAATCGTTTTGATATACTCTGTCAAAGGAACTTTAGGGTTTATGTTTATCTTAACTCCACCATTGCTGGTCCCAAGCCTGGATGAAAAAGGAGGAGGGTTGGGTGTGGCGTCAGCAACCGCAGCCCAGAAAAACCTTAACTGCTGTAGAAAGGCCAACTGGCAGCCCAGACCCTGGCAGAGGTGATGGGTAGTAGCAGTATCTTAAATATTATCTTAAATAATATAATAATATATTCAAACTGTGTTTGTCTCCTGTTTAAATAAAGAAAACATGGTTGCAATTTATACCCTTCTTGGGGGTAACTCTTCTACATTGTCATTTTTTTTTTTAATTTCTCTGCAGCATGCACTATATTTTTTAAGTACAATGCAGTATTTACGTGAATGAATTTGTTTTTCATTTCATCTTCAGCGATTTACCAAAAAGAAGTCAAACAAAGTGAAGTTGTCCTTCATGTTGTTCACAATAATATTAGTTTACAAAATTATTTCATTTAATTTCAGTCTTACATCCACATAAATGGCATGTCATTCAATACACCAATAAATCAGACAAATATGTCAACAAAAATTCTCACAGCTGATAAGTGTGATCTTGGTACTCTGCACCCACTTTTCCTGGTCAGAGAATAAAAAACTGGAGGTTCAAAGCAGAAATAATATATCAGAGAAATGAACTCTCTCACTGGCATCAGATGGAGAAGGCAATCAACCCTTACCTAGACTCATCTGTGTGAAGCGGAAAACGGATGTGAAAATTCTGAACAAACCCTAGCATAGCACAGCAAATACTGTCAGTGTGCACATCAAATAAACTGAGCAGCAAGAACTCAAATATCTGTGGAGACAAGCAGTGCTTTTCACAGGAGAAATGCTAGGACGTAGCCTATGATATTGTTTTTTTTACTACATCTATTCTATTCTATTCTATTCTATTCTATTCTATTCTATTCTTTTCTTTTCTATTCTATTGAAAAATCAGAAATGCTTTACAAGACTGTGCTCCACAAACACAGACTGATTCATTGACTTCCACAGATCCTTTGAAGTGCCTGTTTGTGAGTGTTGTTCACACATCTGTTATCCAGTCAATGCATGACACGAGGGTTACTTTCACACACAAACACAGATACCTGCACAGAATCACACGTAATAATAACAAGTAGCACATCTGCACTCTTATCGTGTCCCTGCCAGGAAGGCATCCAGTACAATCAAAGTTTAACGAGACTTATCCATCACATGGTCACTGATGCAAACACGCACGCAGCACACAGATAATCTACCTCCATAACTCACACAGTGACGAGCCACGTGCGCTGCGCGTGCATGTATATTCTCAGGCTATTTGCTGTTGTCTGTTTTTGCTGTTACTTTTTTTTAAAGGAATAAAGAAAATTACTGAAGGAAGACAAAATATGCCATGAAAACAAAACTGTCATCATTTCTGACGGTATGAACCATAGTGGCATGTTTTTCGTCGTCATGATACCAGAAATAACAGAAATGTCAAAAGCCTTTTACGAGACAAATTTGTTCAAATGTGTAACTTTTGAAGTAACCACTAAAATCCACCCAAGAATTTCTCTTAAATATTGTACAGAAATCAGAAAAATTGCTTGGATTTCTATTTAATTAGTTCATCTCTGTAATATATCATAAACTTTAATTTTATTATCAAATTTCCCCAGGGTACTTTTATTTTCAATTCTTAAGAACTGCAAAATGATGATGTAAAATGAGGCTGTATAAGTATTATTTTAAGCGCTAAACAGGAAAATGTAATGCCATATATGCAATTAATTTTATTTCAAAACTGTGTTTAAAAAACAAGATTAACCATCATTAAATAAAATACTGTAGCATTAATTAAGGTGAGTATGGTGGTATAGTACAATTTAGGTTACATGTTGCTTATCATCATCATCATCATCATCATTGTTTATTTATATAGCACTTTAAAAACACACAAGGCTGACCAAAGTGCTGAACAATAGAAACATAATAGATACCATAAGAATAATAAATACGATAAAATAATAAACATAACGAAAACAATAAAATACAAGTCAGTCAACCACTGAGTCAAAAGCCAGTGAATAAAAATGCATTTTCAATCTGGATTTAAAAACCATCACTGATGTCGATTGCCTAATGTGAAGAGGAAGATTATTCCAAAGCTTAGGTGCCACGATAGAGAACACTCGGTCTCCTCTCAGCATATGCTTACATTTCCAGCTTCTTTGGCATGAAAACCTTTATATCTCACTGATATATTAAATAACTGGTTCTGTAACAAAAGATGTGAGTCATACAAATGAATGTAAATTGTGCAATATAAGTTCCTTTCTTTTTTAAAATTTCTTTCTCGATAGACCTCCTGTGTCCTAAAATAATATGAGTACAGTAAGTACTGTGTTGATGCGTCTGACTATACTTTCACATTTTTACATGACTGCTGGCAACCAGTTAGTTTGATTGCTAATTTCCTCTTTGCACACAGATATTCATTTTTGAACCCATCTACTTGCAGGCTTTGTTATCATTCTCAAGATAGAGACTTTTTGTTTGTGTCCAACTGATCTCTTAACAACACTTAATGGCATTGTAAGTGAAAATAGCAATAGATCAAAGCACTGACAAAGATGCAAGAGATGATGAATGGAAGTTGTAATGACGGAGTTAAATAACTAAAACTAAAACTATATCTAATGAAATTTGGGTCCAAATACCCATATTCAACTACAGTTACTCACCCCTCTAGCATTCATAAACTTGAAAAGACCCATGAACACACAGCTGTGCTCGACTGAAACCAGTAAAAGGCCTAACATCTGTATGTATGAAAGTACAGTATGTACTGGCGTGCTTAAAAGAGCTGGTTTGATAATATGAAGATAAGCTACAAGCCAGGAACTTGTCTTCTTGCTCTACCAATTTGTGAATAGCCATGTTTTCTAGGTCCCCCTCCTAGTTTTCCCCCCTTGTCCCAAGACTCTACCTTATTTGATCAACATCCAAATAATCAAAATAGCATTCGTCTGGATCTTAGTTATTAAAAAAAAAAAAAAAAGACAGTAAAAGTGATTTCAAGTACAAAGATAATTCTAAATTTTCTTTATTTTGCTGTTTGTTATTTTTGTTGTATTTCATTGCTTCAGGCACCATATTCTCCGTATTTCTGTATACACAGTTGCTCCTGCAAAAGAAGTTTTTAAAATTTCTGTTTTTTATTGCATTGCAACTTTAGGACCTAGTCTCTGCTGGTCACTGGAGCACAGGTACTACACCTTAAATATACATTAAGAGAAAAAATTCTGGACCTCATCAATTTCTAAAGCCTGCCATGGCCCTGCTGCAGGAAATATATTTAGTTTTGGTCTTTGTTAGTCGAACGAAATTTGTAACTGGTTGTCAATACAGCCAGCACGAGGAGGTGTTGGTACATATGCTTGCTGGAACTGGGATATATTAGTGTTATTCTTACAATCTGATAAATACTACATCATAATAACAAAGCCTACACTACTGAAATGTGTTATTACCCTAAAGGGTAATTTAGTGTGTTTATACCCTAAATTACTGCAAAATTCAGTGATTGTTGACGGACAAAAATGTCAGTGTTTGCAAAATTATAAATCTTGATTCTTATGATATTCTTTGTGGACTTCGGGAGGTCCAGAGAAGGTCCACTGCCGGTTCAGATAGAGGGGGAGGAGGTGGAGGTGGTCAACAAGTACAAGTACCTCGGGCTGTGGGTGGACAATAAACTGGACTGGTCATGCAACACAGAGCACCTGTATAAAAAAGCCCAAAGCCGACTGTACTTCCTCAGGAGGCTGAGGTCTTTTAACATCTGCAGGAAGCTCCTGAGGATGTTTTACCAGTCGGTGGTTGCTGGAGTACTTTTCTATGCTGTGGTGTGCTGGGGGAGCAGCACAGCAAAGAGGGACTCATCCAGGCTGGAGAAACTGATCAGGAAGGCTAGCTCTGTGGTTGGCATGAAGCTGGACACTCTGGTGACAGTGGCAGAGAAAAGGACATTAAAGAAACTGATGGACATTATGAACAATGCCAGACATCCTCTGCACACGGCCATAAACAATCAGAAGAGTCTGTTCAGTGACAGGTTGCTTCTCCCCAAGACAAGAACTAACAGACTTAAAAACTCCTTTGTCCCACACGCCATCAAACTGTTTAACTCCTCTCTGGAGGGGAGAGGGAGGGGAAACAGGAGGACAAAGGAGGGGGGAACAACTAAGCTGCAGTGCCTCTGCACCTCACTGTACAATACCTTGTGCAATACTTTTGTAAATAGTCAACAGTGCAATAGACTCAATACTTGAAATGTGCAATTCACTTGTATTTTTATTTTTTATTCCTATTTATTCTATTTATCCCCTTTGTATATTTTATTTATATTTGTCTCTGTATTTATATATATGTGTGTGTGTGTGTGTGTGTGTGTGTGTATATATATATATATATATATATATATATATAAAAAAAAAAAAACACCCAGCACGCCCCTGCGGGCGGTTTATCCTTCAAGCTCGGGTCCTCTACCAGAGGCCTGGGAGCTTGAGGGTCCTGCGCAGTATCTTAGCTGTTCCCAGGACTGCGCTCTTCTGGACAGAGATCTCCGATGTTGTTCCCGGGATCTGCTGGAGCCACTCGCCTAGCTTGGGAGTCACCGCACCTAGTGCTCCGATTACCACGGGGACCACCGTTACCTTCACCCTCCACATCCTCTCGAGCTCTTCTCTGAGCCCTTGGTATTTCTCCAGCTTCTCGTGTTCCTTCTTCCTGATATTGCTGTCATTCGGAACCGCTACATCGATCACTACGGCCATCTTCTTCTGTTTGTCTACCACCACTATGTCCGGTTGGTTAGCCACCACCATTTTGTCCGTCTGTATCTGGAAGTCCCACAGGATCTTAGCTCGGTCATTCTCCACCACCCTTGGGGGCATCTCCCATTTTGACCTCGGGACTTCCAGGTTATACTCGGCACAGATGTTCCTGTACACTATGCCGGCCACTTGGTTATGGCGTTCCATGTATGCCTTGCCTGCTAGCATCTTGCACCCTGCTGTTATGTGCTGGATTGTTTCTGGGGCATCTTTACACAGCCTGCACCTGGGGTCTTGCCTGGTGTGATAGACCCCAGCCTCTATGGATCTTGTGCTCAGAGCTTGTTCTTGTGCTGCCATGATTAGTGCCTCTGTGCTGTCTTTCAGTCCAGCTTTGTCCAGCCACTGGTAGGATTTCTGGATATCAGCCACCTCCTCTATCTGCCGGTGGTACATACCGTGCAGGGGCCTGTCCTTCCATGATGGTTCCTCGTCTCCCTCCTCTTTCTTGGGTTTCTGCTGCCTGAGGTATTCACTGAGCACTCGGTCAGTTGGGGCCATCTTCCCAATGTATTCTTGGATGTTCCTTGTCTCATCCTGGACTGTGGTGCTGACACTCACCAGTCCCCGGCCCCCTTCCTTCCGCTTAGCGTACAGCCTCAGGGTGCTGGACTTGGGGTGAAACCCTCCATGCATGGTCAGGAGCTTTCTTGTCTTTATGTCAGTGGCTTCTATCTCCTCCTTTGGCCAGCTTATTACCCCAGCAGGGTACCTGATCACGGGCAGGGCGTATGTGTTGATGGCCCGGATCTTGTTCTTACCATTCAGCTGACTCCTCAGGACTTGCCTGACCCTCTGCAGGTACTTGGTGGTTGCAGCCTTTCTAGCGGCCTCTTCATGGTTCCCATTTGCCTGCGGGATCCCCAGGTACTTGTAACTGTCCTCTATGTCTGCAATGTTGCCTTCTGGTAGTTCAATCCCCTCAGTTCTGACTACCTTCCCTCTCTTTGTTACCATCCGACTACACTTCTCCAGTCCGAACGACATTCCAATGTCATTGCTGTATAGCCTGGTAGTGTGGATCAGTGAATCGATGTCTCGTTCACTCTTGGCATACAGCTTGATGTCATCCATGTACAGGAGGTGGCTGACAACTGCTCCGTTCCGTAGTCGGTATCCGTAGCCAGTCTTGTTAATGATCTCACTGAGGGGGTTCAGGCCTATGCAGAACAGCAGTGGGGACAGAGCATCTCCTTGGTAGATCCCGCACTTGATGGTAACTTGTGCTATGGGCTTGGAGTTGGCCTCTAGTGTTGTACGCCACATCCCCATTGAGTTCCTGATGAAGGCTCTTAGGGTCCCATTGATCTTGTACAATTCTAGGCATTCCAGTATCCAGCTGTGGGGCATTGAGTCATAGGCCTTCTTGTAATCAATCCAGGCAGTGCACAGGTTGGTCAGTCTGGTCTTGCAGTCTCGGCTGATTGTTCTGTCTACCAGTAGCTGGTGTTTTGCACCTCTGGTATTCTTGCCAATTCCTTTCTGTGTCCCGCTCATGTATTGACCCATGTGCCTGTTCATCTTAGCCGATATGATGCCTGACAGGAGCTTCCATGTAGTACTGAGGCAGGTTATTGGTCGGTAGTTGGAGGGGACCGGTCCCTTCTTGGGGTCCTTGGGGATCAGGACCGTCCGGCCTTCAGTTAGCCATTCTGGGTGTCTTTCGTTAACTAGCAGCTGGTTCATTTGTGCTGCCAGACGCTCGTGGAGTGCAGTCAGCTTCTTCAGCCAGTAGGCGTGAACCATGTCGGGCCCTGGTGCTGTCCAACTCTTCATACTGGAGACCCTTTCTTGGATATCTGCCACTGTGATGGTTACTGGACCCTGTTCAGGGAGGTCGCTGTGGTCTGCCCTCAGATCCTCTAGCCACTGAGCATTGCCGTTATGGGTTGCATCCTTCTCCCATATGCTCTTCCAGTATTGCTCCGTCTCCAGCCTTGGTGGTGCTGTTCTCTTATTGTTCCCTTGCCACTGAGAGTACACCTTTGCTGGTTCTGTGGAGAACAGCTGGTTTATTCTCCTGCCTTCTATCTCTCTGGTGTACCTCCTCAAGCGGCTGGCCAAGGCTGTGAGTCTTTGCTTGGCAGTTTCCAAGGCCTCAGGTATGGACAGCTTGCTGTATTTCTTAGGCACCTTATTTGTCGCACCTTTCTGCAACTCCGTTAGTTGGCTAACCTCCCTCCGTGCTACTTTGATCTTGCCCTCTAGCCTCCTTCTCCATGGAGGGTACTGCCCCTTGTGGCTGTTCAACTTGTAGCCAAGCATCTCACTGATCACTGCTGCCGTATTGTAGATCAGCTTGTTAGTGTCGGTAATCGTGGTTGTAGGTATTGCCCGTAGTGCTGCATTAACATCATCTAGCAGACCTTCTGAGGGTACTTCACGTAATCTTGGTAACCGGCTACGGGGGATCCAGGTTTCAAGCTTGGCCATGATCCTATTTTTCAGGTCAGTTCCTCTCGCACTCAACGATCCTTCTCCTATCGCACTTGGGGCTATGTACCCAATCTCGGGTGGGGGTGATGATATCTCCCCCCTGACCTGGCGTCCTGACTCCTCCTTGCCGTAGCATTTGTGTTGTACCTCGTCAATCTCTAGCTGTGAGAGCAGTCCCTTCTTTCGAATGTTGGAACACTGAGCTACTAGTTGTTTCGCCGTCATTGTGGATGTTGGGTATCGAAGAATCCATAGGTCCCTCATTCTATTCATGTAGCCCCTTCCGCCGGGGTTACTTGCGTAGTAGGTAGGAGATAGAAGCCACTGACATAAAGACAAGAAAGCTCCTTACCATGCATGGAGGGTTTCACCCCAAATCCAGCACCCTGAGGCTGTACGCTAAGCGGAAGGAAGGGGGCCGGGGACTGGTGAGTGTCAGCACCACAGTCCAGGATGAGACAACGAACATCCAAGAATACATTAGGAAGATGGCCCCAACTGACCGAGTGCTCAGTGTATACCTCAGGCAGCAGAAACCCAAGAAAGAGGAGGGAGACGAGGAACCATCATGGAAGGACAGGCCCCTGCACGGTATGTACCACCGGCAGATAGAGGAGGTGGCTGATATCCAGAAATCCTACCAGTGGCTGGACAAAGCTGGACTGAAAGACAGCACAGAGGCACTAATCATGGCAGCACAAGAACAAGCTCTGAGCACAAGATCCATAGAGGCTGGGGTCTATCACACCAGGCAAGACCCCAGGTGCAGGCTGTGTAAAGATGCCCCAGAGACAATCCAGCACATAACAGCAGGGTGCAAGATGCTAGCAGGCAAGGCATACATGGAACGCCATAACCAAGTGGCCGGCATAGTGTACAGGAACATCTGTGCCGAGTATAACCTGGAAGTCCCGAGGTCAAAATGGGAGATGCCCCCAAGGGTGGTGGAGAATGACCGAGCTAAGATCCTGTGGGACTTCCAGATACAGACGGACAAAATGGTGGTGGCTAACCAACCGGACATAGTGGTGGTAGACAAACAGAAGAAGATGGCCGTAGTGATCGATGTAGCGGTTCCGAATGACAGCAATATCAGGAAGAAGGAACACGAGAAGCTGGAGAAATACCAAGGGCTCAGAGAAGAGCTCGAGAGGATGTGGAGGGTGAAGGTAACGGTGGTCCCCGTGGTAATCGGAGCACTAGGTGCGGTGACTCCCAAGCTAGGCGAGTGGCTCCAGCAGATCCCAGGAACAACATCGGAGATCTCTGTCCAGAAGAGCGCAGTCCTGGGAACAGCTAAGATACTGCGCAGGACCCTCAAGCTCCCAGGCCTCTGGTAGAGGACCCGAGCTTGAAGGATAAACCGCCCGCAGGGGCGTGCTGGGTGTTTTTTTTTTTATATATATATATATATATATATATATATATATAACAATTCTGTAACTGTAACTTCGGTCGTTGCTGTGCTTTTTGGAAGTCGAATTTCCCAGAGGAACCCACCCGAGGGATTAATAAAGTTCTATCTTATCTTATCTTATCTTATTACAGGCCATTATCGTCCTTTTTGGAACTGAACATTTTTACCATCAAATACAATTTCAAGAGTCACCTCACCAATGTTATTACATCTTTCCTGTCTATGTGTATTTAATAAATCGCATAGGTGAACATAATGTTGTCACATTCCGGTCATTTCAACCTACTATACTGCGACTGAGATAGGTTAGCGGCCTTGAACATCTGATGGAGACTTTAGAGGGTATATTAAAGCCTTTGGACGTATATTTCATTTTAAGCAAACTAATTATTCTGGCAGGCACTAAAACGCTTTTGTTCTAAACTTCATTATAAGTCATTTACAGGTGATTGAGAGCCTTTAGCCATTAACAAATTAAAATTCATTCAAAAAGTTTGTCATAATTATCCAGCTTTACAACAGCTCAGAGGCCATTACCTATAACACAAAGCTTCTGTGCACAATTGAACACATACAAATATTCTCTATTGTAATTTCAAAATAGTGCAATAGTTCACCCATGACATCCATGTAAGAGTGAATCTAGATAACTCACTTTAACTAACAACCACACTGTGCAATCGTAGAAAGCTGGGGTTTTTTTGGTTTGTATTGGGCAATCCTCTCTCTGGAAAGTTGTCTGTAGGCAAGTTCAGTACTTGCCCACAGAAATCAATTACAGAAAACTTCAAACCAAGTTCAAAGCTAGATTAATGCCTTTCAAAATTATCTGAATGTTTAAGGAAAAAAAAACACTTAAATGTTGTATTGAAAGGAGATTGCATTCCAGCTCAGGGGACAAGCCTATTATTCTAAGAACATCAAGGCCAGCCTTTTACCTAGGGAGAGAAAGAATAAGGTAAAAATTATCATTTCTTTTCTCTTATGAGAGGGTAAAAAATTTACTTCTGGTTTTAGTGAAAGACATTGTGTTGGGCTGCTGATGGTTGGTATGGTGTTCATCATACAAGGAAAACCTTGATAGCTATGAATAGCTTCATAGGTTCCAAAGATTATAAGCATAAAGATTTAAAAGTTTTGTTGTGACAGAATGAGAACAGTGATGAAAAGGACTCATACAATGGCTGAAATCTCTATCATGCCTTTCCTTTTGGAGCATTAAAGTGGACTAACAAGGCAACGTGACGAAATGAGGCATTACATTGTTGAATTTTAATGCATTCGGTTGCTCTTCATTATGTGCGTTTCACACAATTCAGAAGTGGTTCCTCAAATAATACAGTACAATGTAGGCATGTTTATAAAATAACACTATCAAATCTCATGACTGATATATTTTGCTATTTATAAAAGGACATTTAACCTTCCAGGGCACACGAAATTTATTTTATATCAATATCACCCACTGATCTGTGGACTCCCTGATTTGAAGCTTCAACTTTAGCTTTCTGGCCATCTTTCTGTGTCATTATATCATCTTTGGGTGGCAGCTAAAGTTATCAACTAAAACACAAAACCCTAAATAGAAAGATGCGTACATGGATGTATTGCAAAAACACAGATACCTGCAAATTTCTTTTTTATGATACTGAAATACTAAATAAAAAATAATACAGTCTAGCATTGCATTTCTACAGACTTTTTGGACCATCTGTTATACACTGCAAATTATATGAAATGTCAGATAGATCAACAGCTACAGGCTATATGTCCCTGTAAGTCAGAGTGACCAAGTGATGAATAATAATGAAAATAGCAGCACACTCAATCATTTTTCCCCTAATCTAAAGAACATGAAGGACTGTAAACATAACCTGTTTTTGAAGCCAGTCTTAAGTGAGAATTTGAGGGTTTTGGTGCTTTTGCTTTGGCTTCATTGGGTTACCATTTGACGGGCATTTATATAAGAGACACTGAGCTATTGACAGACAGACAGACTTTTATTGTCACTGTTACAAGAACATTGAAAGACAGTATGGGATCTCTTCATTAGCAATATGTAGATTTTTACATTAAAATGACTTTAGAATAAAAGATACACAGATATTTATAACTTGTATACAACTTATACAACTTTTAAGAAATGCTTGTAGCATTTGCCATTTATGAAATGATATAATTCATAGATGTATGTTTCTAAAAATCTTATTTTTTCTAATGATGATAATTTCTTTTCAGCAGGCTAAAGCACTCACTGTTGTTTATCTTTCTATCAAAGCTCAAACGAGGCAAGATAAGATCTCATGATCAACATCAAGATGTAAGGGCTGATGAGGAGGAGCAGTGTTCACTAATTAAAACAACAAAAAAATTCTCCAGGGTGTTGAAGTGGTGCATGTACTGACTTAATGTGCACTCTCGAGAGTACTTTACATATCCTGTGCATACTTTACTCATATATGTTCTTCAGTAATCCACTCTGGGGCACTGGGGAACAGATGGTTAGCTGCAAAGGAGAAACAATGCATTTGCTTTCTGGAGCAGTAAAGATAAATGTAAATTAACCTGGTCTACGTATATCGATGTGGAAGAGAGCCTGAAGAGGTGGAGGTATTCACTGGAGAGAAGAGGAATGCATTTAAACAAGACAGGATACACTTGTGTGGATGAGAGGGAGACAGAGATGCAACGAGACGATGTAGTGACGGTGGATGAATTTACATACCTCAGGTCGACAGCATCCAAAGCCAGGGGCAGTGTGCAAGACGCAGGCGGGGTGAAATGGTGGAAATGATTTTTGGGGTGATTTGTGAAAGAGGGATAGCAACAAGAGAAAGGAAAACTTTCAAGATGGAAGCAAGGCCTGCTTCAAGATGGTGTTTTGAGATGGTGGTACTGACATAAAGACAGTAGGCCAAGCTGGAGGTGGCAGAGGTGAAGATGGAAAGATTTTTGTTGGAAGTGACCCACATGGTCAAGATTATAAGTGAGCATAGCAGAGTGGCAGCACAACTTGAGATGTCTGAAGAAGTTAGAGAAGCAAGGTTGAGATGTTTTGGGCATGTGCAGAGGAGGGATAGTGGATATTTACTGGACATGAGTTGTTGAAGATGGAACTACTGGGCAGGAGGAAAAGAAGAAGACCTCAGAGAAGATTCATGGATGTAGTGAAAGAGGACATACAGAGGGGTGATGTGACAGAGGAGGATGCTAGGAACGGGGTGAGATGAAAGCAGATGGAAGCTCCATGGTGAATCTTAAAGGGAACATTTAAAGGAAGGAGAAGAGGAAGATTCAGTAATTTACAAAAGAATTTATGTGACTTTGCTAAAATTTGCAAATTTTTCAGAGAATGCAACAAAATAACTATCAAACAGCGAATGAAGGGCAAAGAATATGGGGAACGACATGAACCAAAAACATGTCACCAAATATTCACAATTTAATGTATCAAACTGTCATTATACTTTATCCAAGGACAGACAGTCCAATGTGATTCATTAAACAAATGACAGAATGTTCGCACACACGCAGTCAGTGGAAGAACAAAGCCTGTTTAGCGATGATGATAATGACTTTGCCAATTCATTATGACACTCATAAAGGGTTTTCTTTTTTAATTACAGCATCATGCTGATGGCTCTATGACATTTAAAAAGCCTCTAATTATTCTGCACAATGGGGGGACCATTAGAGGTGCTAAACCAAAAGTGACTGTAACATTTTTTTTTACACGGCTTGTGGGGCCTTTCAAAGTTTTGTTTCCAACAGCAGATAAGAGACAATGATGTCCAAGGGGAATTTTCCAATAACTTCACAAGTAGATCATTTCCAAAGCTGAAATGTCTCCTAAAGTTACTTTTAGCATGAATCAAAAGCCTATCAGAGGTAAATCTCAAAAACTCTTATTTTTTGTGCTGACATGGATCAGGGTTGAAAGTCTTTCATTGAATCCAACCACAATTCCAAACTGTCAAATGTCTTATTCAATAGAGGTTTTAAAAAATACTTAGTCAATATACTAACAAATGAATTCAAATATGTCTAAAATATGTGCATAATAAATATTTTGAATTCATTTTGTATTTAAGGACCAATTAGAAAAAATATGACACTGTGACAAACAGAAAATATTCTGAACTATTAACACTAAATCATAGATTTGGCAGACTAACCAAATCCTCTGTGATATCTGGGGCTTCGTTCAGCTATTGGTGTTGGGGATCTTGTCAAAATTGATGAAATTATGAATGCAGAAACCTACGACTTTGAGCCACAATGCACTACCATTTGGAAAGTGTCTGACTGGCATGGCTTTATTTTTTAAGCACACACTGTTAATGCAGTAAAACATACTTGGATAGAAGAAAAAACCCAAACACACACAGTGGAGCACAATCAGTCATGGACTTGTCTCCCCAGCACCTGGACCTCAACATTATTGAAACAGTGTGGGATCATCTTGACCAGGAAAGGAACAAAAATGGAGCCAATATCCAAAGAAGAGCTTTGGAAGGCTCTTCAAGCAGCTGGACTATTCCTGAAGACTACTTACCAGAAAGCTTCCTTGAGGGAGTTAAGATTGTGTTGAATGTAGTCATACAAAATATTGACTTACAAGTTCATGTCAGTGCATACACCAAACAGTGCACATCAGTGTGAAAATACATTGCTTGGCTCAGAATAGTGTAACAAAGGTACAGTATACTGAGCTCATTTGTAAATATTTGAACAATCGTGTCGGTATATTTCCTTTCCTCTTGAGTGCTTTCCAAAAAAACTGTTTAAATGTCCACAAGTCAATAGCGCAACAGAAAAACATTGTCTGTGTACAGCATCATCATTGTGTTGCAAATGGGACTAGTGAGCCCAGATTTCAAGGTTCACCTGTTTTGATATTTTTCCAAAATGGTCTTTGTGTCATCTGATGCTTCATCAATCTTAGTACATTTGCAGACAAGCTTTTGAAAATGAACTCATTTTTTGGCCTATTTAACCAGAATCATGATTCTTTCTTGACTAGGTTCACTAGGTTTTGTGCTTAAAAAATAAATAAATAAGACAAAGTGAACACATTTTTAAATGAGCACTTCTGAGTATATCCTACAAAAGATATAATAATCTTCTTCTTCTTCTTAATAATAATAATAATAATAATGTGCATAACTTTGATATCTCTCTCGTGGGAAGCCATGGCTCTGAAGTGCAAAGCAGGTGATAGCCAGGACCTTGTCGCATAAATGTACTTTTACACAGAGCTTTTAGCAAATATGAGAGGTAATATTGTTGGCAGTCCACAGCAGACAGACAAGAGTAATGGTCACGTCTCATTTCACAGAGGAACGCAAATCAGGAGTCTGGCAGAATGATCAAAAGGTGCCAGCTGCTTAGGCCATAGACAGCTGTTGGTGCAAAAATGGAATGGATTTCAGCTTGCCAGAATATGGCTATTTTCACTGATTACACTCTGTACTGTACTATAATGGAAGCTGAATAACAATCTGTGCTACATATGGAGTGAAAAATGGTTTGCTTTCTATCTGGGAGGCACCTGAGAATCAATTTGTTCTTGTTGGTACGTGCATTGTGAAGAGGTACAGTGAGTGTTCAGACATCACTTGTTGTATGAGGCATTTTCAAAATACCATGCAGGGATTCGTATTATATTCTGCCAATAAAAAAATGCCTTCTCCTCCTGCTTGGCTCTTTGGTTTGATACATAAATGAGACGGCAGTGCAGAGAACAAAGTCTTGTGTCGGTCCACTCTGAGAACAGAAACAGGAAATTTTTGTGTGCAATATTAGCTCTTCAAAATAAGGGCTGCCATTCTGGCTTTGTATATGGCCTCTAGCAAAGACTTTCATTTAACTCTACCTTTACCTTTAAAAACTGAATTGAATTGAATGGAGGTAATTTTAATTAAAACCCGAACCATTTCTTAAACCTAACTGGAAACTTTTCATTAAGGATGTCCCAATTCATTTTTTATGAATTCTGATGTAACATAACATGTTATGTACTGCTATGCTAGCTCTACTGCTAGCAAGAAGTGCACTACTGCCAAAGCTCGGCACATAATTCAGTCATAACTTTATTTATTTTATTATGCCAAATATCAACTACAGTTGCTTCAAGGTGCTTTACAGAGCAACATTTAGAGCCAGGATCAGGCCAATATTCAATTCAAATATTATATCGATGCATCCCTCATTTTGGATGCCTAAACCTAATCAAGTAGCAACTGGCACCTAATCCTAACCACCAAGGAAAAGAGAAAGAAAGGTGGATGAAAACCAAATTAATCAGCGACACAAATATGCACTCCCAAACGGGACATTAACCACAACCCCTGGTCGACAAACTTCCAATGTACTACTTCACCGCCAGCACTCAAAAATCCTACTGTTATCTCTTGGCTCCAATATCCCCTGCAGTCGATGTGTCATTGCAGAGACTCCAAAGGATACTGTCAATGTGCACGACACCAGTGGCATCTGACTGGACGCCAGTCAAGGATAAGAAGACGTCGATTCAATACACATTAAGTTTACAAGTATAATAGATTCCAGAGTAAAGACAAAGTGTGGAAGAAAAGGAAAAACAATGATGAAAATTTAAGAAAACAGAAAATGGAGCCATAAACAGTCAAGAAAGAAATAATTTAATTAGATCTCACATCAAACATACACACATTTGTTACTTTGTAGTGCAGCAAGAGACTAACAAGTCAGTCTGTAATAAAGTGAGATCTATTGCAGCATTTTATCTCGCCATTCTTTTCATTATCATATTTATTCAGCTCAGTTTTCCAGAGATGATGAGCAATAGCTTTAGCGGTGTATTTAGAGGAACAGGATATCACACATTTACATTCACAAGACAGACACACTCACGCACACATGCCACCTACACTTCAGACAGACATTCAGCGCAAGGGAATATGTAAATGTAACTGATGTGACTGGATGAAGGAAGAAAGTGTGAAAACAAAATGGATTAAAAATAAAATAAAATCAGAAAAACTGATGCACCTTGAAGAACTGAGCTTCCGTGAAATCCAGTGCCGAGTTTATCTCCCCTGATTGCTCCTTAGACAAGATATCTCATGGTAGAAGGGAAGCAATCAGTGAGAAAAGGCCAACGTTAGAAAGCAGCGAGAGACTCGGTGCAATCTGACAATAGATGCAAAATGCTGTGGGACCAACTGAACGCACTTCAAACGTGAGAGGGAAAAAAAGGAAGCAAAAACTCAACCGATGGCACCTGGGGCTCTTAAGCAATGTGATGTCTAGCCAAAAAAGAGCACAGCACTTTGAAGTTCAGAGGCGACTGTTCTGCTAATATGCTGTTCTAGTAGTGGCTGATATTATTGGAGTAGACAGATAAAAGGTCTGGAGAGATTTTGACAGGTAGACAAGTGCTGTTTAACAAGGCAATCTACAGGGCAAACGGTTCGATGTCCCCCTGACCAAATTGACTCTTTATCCCTGTGCGACTAAAGGCTTTGAACTCATCACACACATGCACAAGCACATGCACACCCACACACACACACAGACGCATGGATTTATCCCCTCATGCGAGGCCATTAAGTGTCTCAACTTGGTGTTTCTGGGAGGCTGGATCAGGGATCAAGGACTGTATTTTTTTCTTAAACTGTGAAAAAGAGGTACATTGGGACCATTGCAAGTGAAACTTTGATTTACCCTTGCAACTTGCTTGACACTACAAGAAAATACTTATAATCACTGCCAGTGTCAGCTCAAGGTCAAAGTAAAAAACGTTTAATGGTATCAATTCAAGCAGACCTAGTGTGAGAGGAGCACAGATACAGGCTAGTGTTGCTGTCAGGTTAAAGGGCTGCATGCTTGACAAAGAAGCATTTTAACACAAACCATCTTATTTCTCTTATTTTAAATGAAACCTTATTTAATAACTGCATATTTCAGATATTTAAAACATTAATTAATTATTTACACTCAGTGAGTGCAAGCTTAACAATGGAAAACAGACCTAGCTATCTAGATTGATATAATGATGGGAAAAACTAGAGATGCTGAGGAGAACAAAGGTGAAAGAAAGAGGAAAGAACCTAAGACCAAGTTACTATCTCGCTGCAATACTGCTGGGAAACTCTAGAGTCTGGCATTTATCTGGATATTAATTTTATGTGTACCACCCAACTAAAAATTGTTCCAGGGCATGCACTCGTCCATGGTATAGGCACTTCCTGATGGCAACAGACTACCCCAGCTTGAAAAGTCATTTTGGAGATGCTAGGGAGGTGTGAAGGTTCCCAGTCATCCAGGCCATCGGAGCCTAAGGAGCTTGGAAAGAAAAGCATCTGGACTTAGAGAGTGCCAGATTTTAAGCCCTATGGGACTGTCCCCAAAGAGGGACATGGACCTATTGATCCTCTAACTAATCACACTAGGCAAGGTGTGGAAACTGGTGTGGGTCACAATCAGCCAAGGTTTTTGAGGGGTTTTTTGTGACACCTAGCCCCAGCATGTCATGTGATTTACTGAGGTCAAATGGCCCAGGATATGAGTGGATTATAGATGGGTAAGCCACCGCCTCTGTTCAAAGCTGGTCGTTCACAGTGAACATAGATGTTCTTCTTTTCACTCCTCTTTCAAACCATCTATCTACTCTGTCCAAAACGTGAACATTGGCATCCCACAAAAGAGTGAGTGAGGGAGGTGATTGTGGCGGTATGAGTTCTTTGGTTGTCTGTTTAAGATATTGTAATATGCAGATGAGATGTAAAGGTATCCCTTTAATTGAATTCTGTCTGTATTTTTTTTGCTTCTGAACATTTCAAAACAGGAGAGAACTGCTTAATGGTAAAAGTGGGATGTCTTGTAGCTGACAGTTCTTGAAAGTCGCTCATGTCTCGCGTATTTTTTGGACAATGCTACTTTTCTTGGAGCTTCAAGAATGATAGATGCTGTATATTCAGAGTCTGACGTTAAAAGGCTGTTTTCAGATTCATCAGCTAAAAGCAGCAGGCCTGAGCGAAATGCCATCAGACATAAAATTTCTTTTTAGACGTCTTTGAAACATTCTTGAAAGGAGCAGATTCAGTGTTTTACTGGCATGCGCCTGTTTGTTTGTGTGCTTGGGGTCACCTTGTCGCCTCATCAGAAGTTTTTACAGGCAGAGACAGGTTAATTTAAAAATATGAAGAGGCAAGTGTTAAAAGGCTTTCTTATGAACTTTCAACTTGCAAGTGGTCAAAATAGCAAAATCACATAACAAAGCTGAATCACTGAACACTATGAAAAAGCATTGAGTGAATTTAAATCTCTGCAGCAAAATCCATGGTTTACCAAGATCCCACTTAAGCTTTGATAATGTCTAAAAATGTCCACATAAACACTGATGTTACTGAGCACCTCAGCTAATCACAGGTTCATCAGCATTTTCATTCCTTTGTTTAACTTATTAACATCTCAAATATATCCTTGTCTTTGTGGCACAGAATTATTTTCCATATAAAGACTTATCAGATGCACATTACAACAAAATATAAAAGCTTTGATGAAGCTACTGCCGGGTGACTTATTGTGTAGCAGTTCTTTGCACAGCGCAGAGTCGCCGACACACAAAACTTTGCAAAAATGCACAATCTAAAGAAACAAATGAACAAACAAAAGAAAACAAAGTCTTTCCTTGTCCTACAAGAACACTGCAACTGTAACAGTGAATATGTGAGAACTCGGAAATGATTCATCCGTTGCTGGAATTTCATGGTGTTGTGTTTATAGCGGTGTGGTGCGTCTGCATGTGCGTACATGCATCAATATGCTCACGCCTCTGCCCAATCATTCACATCTCCCAGGCCATTGCTGTGATGAACGACAGCACAGCAGCCATTAGCAAGTGTGCCTGACACAGGGAGGTCATGCTGTAATGTAGACCCCCACGTGGTGTGGTTGCACCATCAGTCACGGTTGGCGGGTCAGATGGAAAACAAGTGGGACATACTCGGGCCTCAAACAGATAAACGACTCCGCCACACCATGGAGGCAACCATTGTTCTGCTCTGGACCATTGCTTTCTTTCCCTCCTTGAATAGCTGGGTGTGGGAAGCAGTGGGCTTTTAGCTATATGTGGCAGTGAAAACAGACACATACAGTATGAGCACACACAGAAAAATGTCTGCGAGCATGTATGCACTGTAATTTTCTTCTGACAAGCTGGAGAATAAGTTGTCAAAATAAATTGGAATGACTGCCAACTCATTTCCCGCTGAGGGAAGAGGATAGAAGAAAAGAAAAGGAGGGCAGAAGACAAGAAGGCGATGAGAGATGAAGGAAAGGTTACAAGAGAGAGGAGATGGAAATTATAAGAGAGAAGAAGCAAAGCAGAAAGATGCAAAAAGCAGAGTCAAAATGTAGCAGAAAATGAGTGGAAAAAGAAGAGGAGAAAGTGCAGAGAGGTGAAAAGACAGGAGAGCAGTGACTACCTCTCAAAGGTCAGTGTCTCCTGTCTTCATTTGTCTCTCTGATTGAACTCGCCAATTAGCCACAGAGCGGTACACTCTGCACCGAGGATGGGAAACAACCTAATCACAGTGGGGGGAAAAGCGACGGGCTGGATGGAGAGAAATTTGAACAAGCTATTGTTGCGTAGCAGGTATTCATTCACAATATTGGAATTGAACTTTCAATTATTTAGCAGAGTTCATTTTGGAATTGAGATGGATTCGATTGCAACCAGTTTGGGGCAGGGTGGACTAAAGGCAAGAGAGAAAATGGGAGAGAAATGAAAAAGAGCAACAGACAAAGAGAAAGACACCTCTGGCTGTAGGATGGTGGACAGGAGATCAATGATGAGAGGATGTAGTCCGACGATGCAAAGTGGCACAAAAAGGAAGGAAATGAGGAAGAGGCATGACAGACAGAATGTAAAATAGAGAGACAAAGAACTCAGAGTTTGATGGATGTGCAGGATCTGGACTGAGGCCATAGGTAGTTAATATTGTGTATTCTTGCTGACTTTATCAAAAAATAAAAAGTTTCTAAGGTTCAGAGCTCTCTAACTCTCCAGTGAAAGGCAATAAAGCATTCTTGTGTCACTTCCTTAAAGAGCACTTGAAGCCTTTAATCTTCAGCTGCTCTAAGCAGATGAATTAGCTCACTGTCCTTCCAGGATATTAATTTTGTTTCACATTTGTTTTAAGCACATCAAATATATCAACCGTAATTATTAACAACAGTTCAGGCAAAAAGAACATTAAGCACTTCCCCTACCACCAGCACCAGCTTTCCCCCCGGCAGGTAATGTATTCAATAGCCAGAAAATGTTCTGTACTTCAGTCTTGATTTGTAGATGAGCAGCTCTTGATCTCTGGCTCATCGTATCACTGAGTAACCCAAACACGAGGTGGGTTGAAGTGAAGTATCGACAGCAGAAAAGAGACATAGTGTTGCACTTGATAATATCTGAAAGAGTGTACTATCAGCCTTGGCTTTGGGACACAGTTAATCTGTTTTTATTTATTTTTTTTAGCTAAGCTAACTTGCTAGTTTGTCGGGATGTTCGATAAACAGACAGAAAAAGCAGCTACTACTACTTACACATGTGTGCTGTTTTAGCTGTTTATTAAATGAAAATTATTTAATAGTATGTGCTTAGAATAAAGACTTACTGTTGTTTTTCAAAACACTCCCCTGTTTTCATGGGGCTATATGTAGTTAGAAAAAAAAATCTATAATCCTGACTTGATGCCTGTTCAGTCATCAATGTGAGGAAACGTCTTTGTGATTTCTCTCTCTTCAGACGTCAACAAACCGCAGTGTCTTAGTGGGACTTGGAACCATGTATTCCCACATCAGATTACTTTTAAAAGTTGTGTTTTTAAATACTTACTGTTTCTGACCATAAGCCATTCAAAGCTTGGCTGCTCTGAGTTCCACTATATGGAATAGACCTGCATTTTTTTTAAAGATGTTTTTTTGGCAAAGTCTAATGTGGCTTTTCTGTTCTCAAGTCTAATCACTACTTTACACCGTGTGGTGAACCTGCTTTATTTTCTCATGTGAAATCTTCTCATTATGATGGACCTGGATTTGATACCCTTACCTCCTGGAGAGTGTTTTTCACCTGGCTGAATTTTAGGGGTTTTCACCATGGAAAGGATCCTGTGATAAGCCGCCACTATTTTCTTCTGTGGATGACTACGCCGTTCCCTATTGCTCTTTCAGAATAAACCACACTACCTTTTTAGTGACTCAAAAAGTTTTTACTTTGTCTTTGATAGATCAGTTTTGTATTTGGAGCCTAAGGATTAGCTGTTTTATTTTCTGAGATCTCTCAGGACTCCATGTGGTGCTTTAACCACACTCATCTCCAGATTTTTGTCTGCTTAAATTTCTGAAGAAATATGTCAAAGAAATAGCTTTTAAGAAACAATTCCAATTGTACTTGAGGTGTTTTACAGTTTCACTGTACCGGCTGCATGTACTTAGACCTGCATGACTTAATCTTTGTGAAAAGCATATACTGCTACTACTACATTGGTGTGGTCGTTAGCACTATTTCCTAACTGCAAGAAGTCCAGACTGGACATGTTCTCTGTGTGGATTCTTTATGGGTATAGGCCGAGTTCCTTCCAGGGGTTTGAGTGGTGATTCCAAACTAAACAGATCCCAGAAATGCTGGGATTGATTCTCTTCATTTGTACATAGCTATGAATATGTTTGTAGACCCTGTCTATGAAAACAGTTGTTAATCCTTAATCATTAATTCCTCCAGTTAAACCTGAGGGTCTGGACACCGATGTAGCTAACACATCGGTGTGACACAGTTATAATTTGGTACAAAGGGGGGGAAAAAGTGTTTATATCAAAACATATATTGCTCTAACTGCATCTTGGCAGGACAATAAAAGATATTATTGGATAATATTTATATATTTAATATTAAAGTCTTAATGCTTGTAATGCGAGTTTCATAGTTTCATTCAACCAGTCTCTATCCATTAGATGGACGGGCACAAAATCCTATGTTTGATTTAGCAAGCAGGTTGGAATTTTAATTAGCCCAGTGTGTTAGCCTCTGCTGTACTGTTGGAACTAATTAGCAAATATTTGCTTGCTAACACATTAAAGTACGATGGTGAACTTTGTACCTGCTGAGCACCAGGATGTTAACATTGCAGTTGTAATTATGTTCTCATATTAGCATTTAGCATTTACCTCAAGGCACACATATGCCCTTTTTTTGACAGCTATTAATGCCGCTAATGTAGCTGCACGCTTGTGCAGTGTACCGTTGTTTCTGCACAGTCAGCCAAGAATGGGAATACGTCATAGCAGATGCTTAAAACAATGATGGATATCACATTTTGAATTAAAATAATAACAATGAACTCTCATTCAACTCTAAGATGAATCAGAAATGCAAAAGCTAGTGGAAAACTGAGATGTGACGAGCAGAGAAGGGTCAGAAACAAGAACACAAACAATAGGCACAAAAGAAAGAGACAATATGAACAACTGAATAAAGACGTAAAATCTCTGTCACTCTTGCATAGGGTTGCCAACCGTCCCTTAAAATACGGAATCGTCCCGTATTTAGAAACAAAAGTACACGTCCCGTATTGAGCTAATAAGGGACGCACTTTGTCCCGTAATACAGTGAGAATCAAAAGTAGTCTATAACTTTTAATGGAATTAACGCTTTGTTTGAAAACATAATTCCCAGCCCCTCTCCTGCTTTGTGACCAATGAGCTGACAGCACACTTACGAGTATGACAATTCAGATTACCGCTCATCTCATTGGTCAAGGAAAGGTCGCTTACGGAGAAAATACCGGAAGACAACAGATGACCACAACAAGAAGCATGGCCAACAGGGAAACAAACGCCGACACTGCGGTGCAAGTCTCGGACGACAGTACACCTAAAGCTGGGCAGACACTGTGCGATTTTTTCAGTCACGTTATTCAGCTCCTGCTCAAACTGCACGATTGACTCGCAGGGGTTAAAAGTTGGTAGGTCACGATGCAGGTCTTACACTATACCACCCGATGCTCTGATGCGACCTGAGTGCTCACACTGTGCCTCCATAACATGAAGGTTATAACAGAAAATCTGTCGCTCTCTCTCTCTCCGTCTTTCACTCACACAGACACGCGTCTTTTTCGCCAAACTGCGGTGACACCCTCCCGACCAAGCGATTGATGATCGGGAGCTGGTCGTGAGGTGTTAATCGCGTCTCGTTACCCCACGTATACTACACGATACACGACGCACGATGAAGGCCAAAATCGGGCCGATCGCCAAAACGGTCGCACGACTCAAAAATCGGCTCAAAATGGGCCAAAAATCGCACAGTGTAAGCCCAGCATTACACTCACACAGACACACACACCACCACCATCAACTTTGCTAAATTGCTAATGAAAAACATTGATCGGGCAGCTGTGACTGAGCAGCAATGTAAATCCAACTATTTTCACGGTTGTGTGCCTCCATCGCTAGGGCTGGGTATCGTCACTGATTTCTAGAATCGATTCAATTGCGATTCACAAGGTCCCGAATCGATTCGATCCACGATTCGATTTAATTCGATTTAATTCGATTCGATTCGATTTAAATCTGGGAAATTTTGACAGTCAGAAATATTATAATTCAAATCAGTACATTTACATATTTTTGTATCAATAAAAAGGAAGCTGACACACGCAAGACTTTATCAAAGGTGTGAGCATCACAGCAGATGCCTTTGTGTCAAAGTAGCTGAAGATAAAACACAGAAAAACATGAAGGTGATTTTCCTGGCCTGGGATTTTATAAAAATATTCTGCAGTACATCAAAAACGAAAGAAAACCATTAATCAACATATGAACATTACCTCTGAAGTTACAGCGGTTTTATTACAGACACAGCTAAGCGTTTTGCATTTTGAATAATTTTAAAAAGTTTAAATTTGTTCAGTATTGAACAGCAGAAATGAGGTTTTCTTTTCGGAAGAATGTAAAAGGGAAAAAAACAGCGGCTGACAGCGCTGTAAACTACGGTAGACTGGTGCGTAACAAGCAAGCGAATAATGAAGAAAGGGAAACTGTTCTTGAAGTACAGAGAGAGAGGGGGGGGGGGGGGGGGGGGGAGGGAGAGAGAGAGAGAGAGAGAGCTGTGCATCGCGGTGGAAGCAAAACAGTAAAAGTCAGAGTGAATTCATGACGATTTTATGTGAATCGTTTGGATCTTCTTTTGCTGCTGGTTCGGTCAATATTGTTTGGAGAGAGATCAAATTAACAGCTTTAGAATCAGCGCAAAAAGGGCGTAAACACAAAGCGCGGACCCGCCGAAACATCAGGATCAGCGAGCTGTCGGCTTTCAGCCCCAACCGTGAGAAAGGCGACATCTAACTGATTCTGATCCGCGGGTCGCACTGTGTGTTTAAGTCTATGTGCAGAATCCGTGTACCTGCTCTCATTTACTGTCTTAACTGTTTGGTGGTTCTTGAAATTTTGTGAGATGTCACCAAAGATTCTGGCATTTCAAGCAAAATAAATTTATATTAAAAAAATCGATTCAGGATTTAAATGAATCGATTTTACGTTATCCAAGCCAGAATCGATTTTAATCGATGAATCGATTATAAAAACCCACCCCTATCCATCGCTTGTGTCCAGATCACACGCTGCACAGCCGTGCTGCTCCATCTTTTACACCAACGTTTACGTGTTTGCGCGCGAGCAGTGTGAGCGGCTGTGGTGAGACCCTCACGAGCGATTGATGATCGGGAGTTGGTCGTGAGGTGTTAATCACTTCTCGTTACCCCACGTATACTACACGAGGCACGATGAAGGCCAAAATCGGTCCGATCACTCAAAAATCGGCTCAAAATGGGCCTAAAACCGCACAGTGTGAGCCCAGCATTAGAGCAGCAATGTTTGTTCAGAGAAAGGGAAAAATGGGAAAAGGAAAACACCTGGCTGGAAAAAGTTAATATGGGCATGTGCAGTGAATATCAGCGCTATGTGGCCAGAAGTGTGATAATATAATTTATTTTGTGTAATAAACAACTGTAAGGATAGATGATTACAACAAATAGATGACTAATACATAAAAGTAATACATAGATGAATAATGAGCTAAAAATAAATGGCTAAATGATCATTTGTTTCACATGTGTTCATATCACAAAGAATAGAATACACATCTACTTAAATCAAATTCAAGTCAAATGGTTAAAAAAATAATTTCACACACAAAAAAAGAGCTAGAAAATTCACCACACTGGGAAGGGTGAAGACAACTGGGTCGCCCGGCCCTGGCCACGAGGTGTCCCTTATTTATTTTTCAGGGAGTTGGCAACCCTACTCTTGCAACTGCATCATCGTGAGCTGGATCAGATACTCAGACAGAGAACAAGGTAGGCAGACAGAAAGAGAGGGAGACACAGAGAGAGAGAGAGAGGAGGAAACTTAGGAAAGAAAATAGGATTCATCAACTCATCTGTCTGTTAAACCATTCATCCTTCACCCGTTTGCCCCCCTCTGTTGTGGGATACTGCATAACACACACACACACACACACACACACACACACACACACACACACACACACTGCAGTCATTGATGGGCACTAAGCATTCCTGTGATCTCTCAGTCAGTGATATCGATCTGCCACAACTGGCAGCCTCTCTCTCCCTCCACCCCTGACACACACCCACACCCACACACACTGACACGCTGATAGGACGAGGGCGATGACAATGACAGAACAGCCTCATCCACTTGTGGCTGCAGTACAGAACAACTCGATCACAGATAGTTTGGTGACGTGTGTGTGTATTTGTGTGTGCCAGGTTAGTTAAAGCTCTGAGTTCGGTGTGCACATACAGGCGGCTGTACAGTCTGAATTAATATCCAAACTCAGACAGTAGAGAGAAAAAAAGCACACCCTCTGCTCCTCTTTCATCTTTTTAATTTTCCTTTGCTTGTGCATGAATGTATTACAGCAATTAAAAGGGTGCCCCCTCTTCTTCAATCTCTGTCTCTTCCTCTACATTGAACATGACTGTATAGCAGTAATTAAGAGTGTGTTGTGTTACACACCACTGCTAATCCTGCAGAGTCAACTCAATCCACTGTGTTAGCAGATTACTGCTCACGGCGTGGGCTCTTGTTATCGTACTCTTGTGTACTCGCTCACATAAATACACCGCAGGCTCCTGAAGTATACACACACAATGAATTGTTTATGTACTAAAAGCGCGACAGCTATTTCTACGACACCTTCAGGCATTTTTTTTATTGTGTGTCTGCAATTAGATTACCTTGACTATGAAATTTAAGGATGACAAGTGTTCCCTGAATCTTTTTGAATATAGTTGTTGTGCATGATGCTATTTACCTAATTTTGAATGTTTTCTGTGCCGAGCAAGAACTGCAGCATTATGAGGATTCAAGTCGAAGGTATTTCTCATTTTAAACGAGAATTCTATCTTTTACTTTAAAGGGGATGTATTTTGCTTATTTTTAAATCTTTCTCTTCTAAAGCTACTTCATTAGGGTAGCTTTGATTGATACTTGATATTTACCTTATACTGGGCCTTGGTGCAGCCTATCAGTTTACTACCTTTTCCTTCCCCCGATTGGCTGCTCTTCATAAGTAACTACAGGTGGGTAAGAGCCAATAAAAGAAATAGTCAAAGACTGAGTGTTTATATGCACATATACATACAGTATATACTAGTTTCTTACTAGTGCTGTTGTGGAGACACAAAGTCTAAAAGGGTGGGGTGGCTAGATGGGTCAATAAAACATTCATTCAACCCCACTGACCTCCTCCTTCTGTATGATGAAAAACATCATACTTTCACTGCTGCCAACAGCAAGAATCATAATTAGCATATCTGCTGGAGGTCATCTTGTTATAATGCAAACATTTTCTTTGTGGCATTTGCTAAAATGAAAGACAATTAACTTTTTCTTGTGTAGCCAACTTCTTAAAGAAAAACAACTTGAAACTTTAAAAGGTTGCCACATAGTTTCTGTGGATCGCACTCTAAATCTCTGGCTAACATGCAGGTTCTCTGAGATGTGCAAATCCACTGCCATGTGGGCCTCTCACTGCCTCCATACACCTGCAGACCTCCAGTAGTGAAGGCTGAAGTGGTTTGGTTCTCACTCTTCTATCTACAGTCATATCTTCCCCACAACCTCAGTTTGATTTTGTATTAAATAATATTAAAAGGTCTAATAAAAACCATTGTTCAAAGATTGTTTTTGAGCATATCCATGTAATGTCATCAGTATATGAGCATAATGGCATTAAACAATCAGTAATTAAATAAAATACAGATTTCCAATATAATGATCATTATGATTTTTGCTATAATCAAACAGCCCTATGTCTGATTTAAACAAATGACTCTTGGCTGCCATTTAAATCCAATGAAACTTCTATAAATCGAATTTAAAGGAAGGCAGCAGTCCCCACAGAGCAGCATGCTTCAAACTTTTCAGAAGATGATTCAGTGGAGTATTCTTTTAAGTGAATATTTTACATCTGAAATCTGGGAATAATTCTCATGTTCCCAGGTCTCAAAAGTGCTTTACTGCAGATTCCGTCTCAGTTACCTTCAGTGCACTGTCCGTGAATCGTTTATGACACTTCCTGTCCCTCTGCTTCATGTTAAGTGCACATCTGGGACCGCAAGAGGTACAGATGAGGACTGCTGAAGGAAATGCTTCATAAATATATTTTTCTGCATCTGCGTCTGTTCACAAGATTTAGAAACTAAAGCAGGGCTAAACATAAACATAATGCGCCAATGATTTTTTATTTTTTTATTTTTTTGAGCGTGCATAGTCTCTCAGTTGATAGTCAGTACATTTTTACCGTAGAGTTCAGCTCAGTTTCAGACACAGTATCTGGAGTGAATGCAGTGCTACAAAAAGACTATTGGTGGAAATCCACTGCAATGTTTCTCAGATGCTTCTTTATGTAGTCTATAGTGTGGGAGTACATGCATCTCAGTTTGTAGGGACATATAAAAGTCCCGAACTACAGGTTGTTTCAGCTGTGGCTTATCTGCCTCAGGATGCAGTAAACATTTAGAGAACTGACTAAACAGATTCAACACTAAGTATCTCCTAAATTATTACAGCCTTATTACAACCTTACATTGAGAGACTTTTGTGAGGCCCTCAAGTTTTCTGTAGACCAGCTTGCAGAGATTCAACTGAGGCTGTTATGTAGACTTTGCAAAAGATTTGAGCCAACCCTTATTTCTTTGGCAAATATATTGCTAGGATAATTGTAAGTAGGTGCAGTTGATTATTAAAACATACAGACCTCCATCAACAGCACTGTATAAGGCAATAATAGAAAATTGTAACGTTTTATTCTATTTGGTATGACTTTATTCTCCAACACAAAGATAGTCCTAACTGTCTTTAGAACAGGTTTTTGGTATTTTCTTGACATAATCTTTAGGAATAGTTTTCAGGCTTCTTTTTCTTCTTCTTTTTTTTTTAAATCCACGCATGCTTTTGCTGTATTGACAGTGTGTTTGGAATCATCGTGAAAACTGAAACCATAGCTAATCAGATGTTTTCCAGTGGGTATTGCATGATGGATCGAAATCTGATGGTACTTTACTGCATTCGTAATTCCATCGATTTTGACAAGATACCTCAAAACCACCGTCTGAAACACTAAACCTGACAAAACCTCCACCCTGCTTTACAGATGGCTGTGAACACTCACTGTACTGTTCATCTGCTGTAGACATTTTTTTTGTCCAATTTCCTAAAACTCTTTTACACACAGACTGCACACCATCCTAAGATATGCCAAGTTTTCTTTGTGAATTGCCTTGTTGGTGCAAAAATGCAACCTTATGGCTGTAAAACAGTGTTTTCTTTGAATTTTTTAAATTTTGAACAAAATTAAAAAAGTATTTGTTACTTGCAGGCTGTTGCACTAAATGCCTAAAAATATTAAATTGGTTCTTTGCCAAATTGTCTGTTATGTGTAGCCACAACACTGGTTCATCCTTTGAGAAGCTGTTTTGAGATGCTTGAATCTGTCATATGTCGTGCCAAGGCTGAGGCAGGCTGGGGTATTTTTTGCCTTATGTTTTCTTTTTCCTCTAATGAATCTCTGAGTTTCAGGTGGAGTTATGGACCCGCCTTTGGCCGCATAATTGCTCTGGGATTTATCCTTCTCACACCTGCTCTAAATGATAACAAACAACCCCTGAAATATTTGAAGGCAGGATGAGCAGCAGATCTCCACCAGATCATCTTCTTCTACGTTGAGATCATCGGGCTTACCTTACTAATAACCTGCAATCCTGTTTCCAGTTTCCTTACATTGTTTCTCTGTCTGGCTTCTGGAATACCTACCTGCACACTTTCAACCGCTGTTGCTCTCAATTTCTGAATTCTGCCTGCTCTGGAGAATTATTTCACAGATACACAGATTAAATCACAGAAAATTTTAAGAAAGACCAGCTCTCTGGAAGCAAAATATAAAGACTTGAGGACTCGTTTAAGACTTGCACGGTACTGAATAAAATCCTACAGTCTCCATGGCATGATACTATTTTTTTTTTGTTTGCTTGTTTTTTGGGTTTGTTTTTTTTGTTTTTTTTAAAAAGCATTATTATTATTTTAAATAACTATAACTAATTAGGATCCCTTCCACTTTACAAGCTACAATGAAGATATCATAGCTGTTTTTTTTTAACTGTTTTATGGAACAATCTATATATTATATGTTGTAAAGTCAGATTCAGAAGCACACACAGAAACAAAAATAATGTAATGTGTTGATCCTACTACAAGAGCAGCAGAGTTCAAATATTCAGCAAATGCATTTGGAAAATCTCTTTAAATTATCTGTCAGTAAGTTTAGAGAAAGGCGGAGATAAAAAGTCTGAGCTAATTCTTTATCTCCACAGCTTTACTCTGTCTTCAAGTAAAGAGGACATAAAGTTACTTTGGTCGTTATTCTTCCTGTTTTGTCTGGATGTTGGCCTTAAATGATGTAAATGACAGTCTGAAATAAACATAATTGGAAGATTTATTCAAGACACTAAATCTGCAGTTTCATCAACCTTGGATTGCATCAGGATAACATTACTGTGCACATCTTGTTGTGGAAACATAGGCAGGAGGTTATTTTCCTTTATTCCCTCTCAGAGTTTATCATAGTTCAGTTATTTGAGATGAAAAGCTCCACATAAATGATACTGGAGGTCATAGGAAGGGTAGCTGAAGAAAAAAAGGTAAGTGACCAAATGGCAACCTAAAAGGCTGGAAAATGAAGTTGCTTAAAAGACTAAAAATTTAGTTTTTTAAATTGCCACTTGTTCTTTTTCAGTCACCCCTTTTACTCACTATGTGTTTATAGATCTTTCTGCACTTAATTATTAGTTATTAATCATCTCTGGCTCTCTTTTACAGCATGTTTCTGTCCTGTCTTCATCCACACACCCCAGTACATGGCTGCCCCTCTCTCCCCTGCATCTGCCGTAGGTTTCTTTCTGTTAAAAGGAAGTTCTTCCTTCCCACACTCCCCACAGTCTTGTACTATTCCAGAGTCTTTACCTTACAAAGTGTCTTGATATATTACTATATTACTATATTGATTGATGCAGACCTTACAAGAGAGTCCATCCCCATAGATTTCTATAATAAAATGTCCAACTTTACACCAGAAAATCAATATTTTTCATCAGATAGAAAGAGCTGATTTACCCCTTAATAATAACTGTATAGAATTAAAACTGCATAGGATTACAGGTCATTACACAATGTGCATGTTGCAAAGAAGCAACACGAAACTCTCAATTCTGAATTCAGAGGACCCTTAAGAGGAAAACATCGAGGGAATAGTTTACCCTGCCCGGGATAGGGTTACCGGGGCCCCACCCTGGAGCCAGGCCCGGGGAGGGTGCCCAAAAAGCGCAGCCCGAAAAGGGGACATGGGCCCATCCTCCCGCAGGCCCACCACCCGCAGGAAGCGCCATAGGGGTCGAGTGCATTGTGCGTCGGGCAGCGGCCAGGAGCAGAGGCCCTGGCGGACTGATCCCCGGCTACCAAGACTGGCAATTGGGACATGGAGTGTCACCTCTCTGGTGGGGAAGGAGCCTGAATTAGTGCGTGAGGTTGAGAGGTACCGGCTAGATATAGTCGGGCTCACCTCTACGCATGGCTTGGCCTCTGGAACCAGTTTCCTGGAGAGGGGCTGGACTCTGTCTCAGTCTTGAGTTGCCCTTGGTGAGAGGCGGCGGGCTGGGGTGGGTATTCTAATATCCCCTCAGCATGTTGCCTGTATGTTGGGTTTCTTCCCGGTGGATGAGAGGGTTTGTTCTCGGCGCCTTAGGGTGGGGGTATGGGTCCTGACTGTCATCTGCGCTTATGCGCCGAGTGGCAGTTCAGAGTACCCAGCCTTCTTAGAGTCACTGGGTGGAGTGCTGGAAGGTGCTCCACCTGGAGACTCTGTTGTCCTACTGGGAGACTTCAATGCTCACGTGGGTAACAACAGCGAGACCTGGAGGGGCGTGATTGGGAGAAACGGCCTCCCTGATCTGAACCTGAGCGGTGCTTTGTCATTGGACTTCTGTGCAAATCACAGTTTGGCCATAATAAACACCTTGTTCGAACATAAGAGTCCATAAGTGCACGTAGCACCAGGACGCTCTAGGCCGCAGGTCGATGATCAATTTTGTAATTGTATCACCAGACCTGTGACCATATGTTCTGGACACTGGGTTAAAGAGAGGGGCTGAGCTGTCAACTGATCACCACCTGGTGGTGAGTTGGATCAGGTGGCGGAGGAGGATACTGGACAGACCCGGTGCACCTAAATGCAGAGTGAGGGTGTGCTGGGAACGCCTAGCCCAGTCCGCGAGATCTTCAACGCACACCTCCGGCAGAGCTTCAACAGCATTCCGAGGGAGACTGGGGACATTGAGTCCGAATGGACCATGTTCAGCATCTCCATTGCCGAAGCTGCTGCATTGAGCTGCAGCCGCAAGGTGGTTGGTGCGTGTCGTGGTGGTAACCCCGAACCCAAAGGTGGACACCAGAGGTGAAGGGAGCCACCAGGCTGAAGAAGGAGTCCTATCGGGCTTGGTTAGTCTGTGGGACTTTGGAGGCAGCTGACAGGTACCGAAAGGCCAAGCGGAATGCGGCTCAGGCAGTGGCTGAAGCAAAAACTCGGGTGTGGGAGGAGTTCGGAGAGGCCATGGAAAAAGACTTTCAGACTGCCTCGAAGAGATTCTGGCAAACCATCAGGCATCTCAGGAGGGGAAAGCGGTGCTCCACCTGTGTATAGTGCTGGCAGATAGCTGCTGACTTCGACTGAAAAAATTGACGGGCGTTGGAAGGAATACTTCGAGGACCTCTTTAATCCCACTGACACGTCTTCCGAGGAGGAAGCAGAGTCTGGGGATGAGGGGAATAACCCGCCAATTTCCGGGGGCGAGGTCACTGAGGCAGTTAAACAACTCCTTGGTGGCAGAGCCCCTGGTGTTGATGAGGTCCGCCCCAAGTTCCTGAAGGCTCTGAACATTGTAAGGCTGTCCTGGTTGACACACCTCTGCAATGTTGTGTGGAGATCAGGGGCAGTACCCCTGGACTGGCAGACCGGGGTGGTGGTCCCCATCTTTAAGAAGGGAAATTTCTGTGGCTCAAGAGTTGGCTTCCGTCTTGTAATAGGAAGGTTGCCGGTTCGAGCCCCGGCTCGGACAGTCTCGGTTGTTGTGTCCTTGAGCAAATGGTAAATGGGCTGATTCTTATATAGCGCTTTTCTACTCTCCCGGAGTACTCAAAGCGCTCTATACAACACGCCGCATTCACCCAGTCACACCCATCCTAACAAGCACTACCTCTATACTGAGTGCTTTCTAACTACACTCACACACGTTCATACTCCGATGAATGCATCGGAGAGCAACTTGGGGTTAGTATCTTGCCCAAGGATACTTGGCATGCAGACTGGAGGAGCCTGGGATCGAACCTCCAACCTTCCGATCAGTAGGTGACCTGCTCTACCTCCTGAGCTACAGTAACAGTAAACACTTCAACTACTGGTGATGGCCAGAGGGGCCGATGGCGCGACATGGCAGCCTCACTTCTGTCAGTCTGCCCCAGGGCAGCTGTGGCTACAACTGTAGCTTCCCTCCACCAGTGTGTGAAAGATCCATCACAGACTCATCCATTGCTTTGGGTAATAAAGATGTCCACATGTAGCCTGTCTGGTAGAATAATCTTGTATGTCTACACTGGAATATAGATTTTATAAAAGTATGCTTTGTTTTACATTATACTAGCCAAGTATAATGTAAAGTGTAACGCACTCCTTCCCACCAATTGAGCATTGCGTGGCACATCTGACATACTGTTTTATTGTCATACTTCACATTAAAACCAAAATAGTTCCAAACGCCAGATTTGAATGAGGGTTGGGGAGGTTCAATTTGCCATGTTGCAGGGAGAGCTTAACTTCTGTCTCGCTAGCTTGACCTGCGCTCAGTGGATCTGCGCTCGACAGTGCAGCCTAGGCGGAGTAGTCGAACGCAGATTCACTGAGCGCTCAACACAGACAGCATCGTCAGAAGGAAAGTTGATAAAATAAATTACAAATGTTGTATTGTCCGATACATATGCGTATGGAACTGAAAGCACTGTATCGAACAGTTCAATATCGGTACGAGTATCGTTGCACCCCTAACATTTTATATATATATATATATATATATATATATATATATATATATATTAGGGGTGCAACGATACACAAAATTCACGGTTCGGTTCGGTTCGATACTTTGGTGTCACGGTTCGATATTTTTTCGATACAAAAAAAATGTTCATGCCTTTTTAATTTGTCATTTATTAAAATTATAAATATATATTTTAACTCAAAAGTACAGTTTTTAAATTTAACCCTAACCCTTGTGCGTGTTTTTTATTTTGACAGCGAATGCGCACCTGCGGACCACTTATGTGCAGCCCTGGTTATTTAGCTCGTCATATTGCAGCTACAGAAATTCTTTTGTCCATAAAACCATAAAGCTGCACTTTCTTTTTGCCTTATAGTCTGATTTGTCATAACTTCTCCGTTTTGTGGTAAGCTTTTCTTTGGCTGTCACTTCTTCACCCTGACCTGTCTTATTTGGCTCAGCAGAACTAAAATATATATCTGTCTGTGAAGGTTCTCAGTCATCCAGGTCATCGTAGTCAAATATATATCCTGCTGCTTTTACACGCGCACTCACATAAGCTCAGCGATTCTCTGCGCGATCAACCTCTCACATGTTTAAGCTGCGTGAGATTTCACTTGTCATGTTTGCATAGTAAGCTAACGATTAATAAGACGATGTCAGAGGAATTGGTGCACAAATTATCATCACTCACAGATCAGTGCTGTCGCTCTCTATACACAGTTCGCACGATTGCAAAGTGAAAGCAAAAAAACAAGCGCAAATTCAAATGCGATTTCAATATGTCACATATTGACAGTGGCTCACCGATGCCAATGACATAATTACCCAGCTACATTTCTGAAAGAATGCAAAAGCATTGACATATATTTTTCCTACAATAGCCCGACGGGCAGGGAAGAGATAGATTTTGGTAGCCCGACTGAAAAGATCGCTAGCCCCGGGACGTCGGGCTAGCGATATTGCGAGCCCTGTATCTGATTGAGGAATCACTCATCTTTGGAAAAGAGAGTTTATTACAGAGAAATGGCTCTTTCCAAAATAAAAGCTATACTATCCGTTTCTTCTGGGCTATATTCTCAGCAGCATATTAAACACATAAGGAGAATCATGTGCTAACAGCTGTCTAAATGACTCGGCTAAAGTTAGTAGCATGCTTGCTTGTTTTTTTCTGCTTCCACTTGTCTTTGCACTAGGATGATGTCGGCGTAAATGTGCAGTCATATTCGTTGTGTTCCCACTAGTGCTTTCAGGTTAATCTCGTTGAAATGACCTTAACGCCACAACACGGCAAATCTCCATTAACGAGCTACCGCCGATCGCCCGTGCATGGGGCTAGATGGCCAACATGTTAACGAGCTAACTGCGCTAACACACTAGCTCCCACCCATGTAATTGAGCATTGCATGGCAAACATACTGTTTTACTTTAGTCCATGACTGGCTTAACTTCAGGGTCATACGTCACATGAAAACCAAAATAATTCCAAACGCCAGATCTGAATGAGGGTGGGGGAGGTCCATCTTGCAAGGAGAGCTTAACTTCTGTCTCGCTAGCTTGCCCTGCGCTCTTCCTTCTGACGATGCTGTCTGTGTTGAGCGCTCAGTGAATCTGCGTTCGACTACTCCGCCTAGGCTGCACTGTCGAGCCTAGGCGGAGTAGTCGAACGCAGATTCACTGAGCGCTCAACACAGACAGCATCGTCAGAAGGAAAGTTGATAAAATAAATTTAAAATTTTGTATTGTTCGATACATATGCGTACCGAACCGAAAGCACTGTATCGAACGGTTCAATATCGATACGAATATCGTTGCACCCCTAACATATATATATATATATATATATATATATATATATATATATATATATATATATATATATATATATATATATATATATATATATATATATATATATATATATATATAGCAGCTGGATAGCGTAGTGGTTAAACTACACGCCTTTGGAACAGAGGATCGCAAGTTCGATTCCTGCCTGGGGCGTCTGTATCCAGTAAGGGTCCTAAGGCTAGACCCCCTATGCTAAGCAAGCCTACCGCAGACATGAGCGAGACAGATAAATATGAAGGCATGCCGGCTCGGACGTCGCCCGGATCAACAAGGTCCGCGTCAGGTGTTGAGGAACCAGGGCACCCTGACGAAAAGTGGGCTACTGGAACAAGAAGGCATCGGTGGGCAAGGGACGAAAACAGGGCGTTGTTGGAATGCTACTACGCAAGTAACCCCGGCGGAAGGGGCTACATGAATAGGATGAGGGACCTATGGATTCTTCGATACCCAACATCCACAATGACGGCGAAACAACTAGTAGCTCAGTGTTCCAACATTCGAAAGAAGGGACTGCTCTCACAGCTAGAGATTGACGAGGTACAACACAAATGCTACGGCAAGGAGGAGTCAGGACGCCAGGTCAGGGGGGAGATATCATCACCCCCACCCGAGATTGGGTACATAGCCCCAAGTGCGATAGGAGAAGGATCGTTGAGCGCGAGAGGAACTGACCTGAAAAATAGGATCATGGCCAAGCTTGAAACCTGGATCCCCCGTAGCCGGTTACCAAGATTACGTGAAGTACCCTCAGAAGGTCTGCTAGATGATGTTAATGCAGCACTACGGGCAATACCTACAACCACGATTACCGACACTAACAAGCTGATCTACAATACGGCAGCAGTGATCAGTGAGATGCTTGGCTACAAGTTGAACAGCGACAAGGGGCAGTACCCTCCATGGAGAAGGAGGCTAGAGGGCAAGATCAAAGTAGCACGGAGGGAGGTTAGCCAACTAACGGAGTTGCAGAAAGGTGCGACAAATAAGGTGCCTAAGAAATACAGCAAGCTGTCCATACCTGAGGCCTTGGAAACTGCCAAGCAAAGACTCACAGCCTTGGCCAGCCGCTTGAGGAGGTACACCAGAGAGATAGAAGGCAGGAGAATAAACCAGCTGTTCTCCACAGAACCAGCAAAGGTGTACTCTCAGTGGCAAGGGAACAATAAGAGAACAGCACCACCAAGGCTGGAGACGGAGCAATACTGGAAGAGCATATGGGAGAAGGATGCAACCCATAACGGCAATGCTCAGTGGCTAGAGGATCTGAGGGCAGACCACAGCGACCTCCCTGAACAGGGTCCAGTAACCATCGCAGTGGCAGATATCCAAGAAAGGGTCTCCAGTATGAAGAGTTGGACAGCACCAGGGCCCGACATGGTTCACGCCTACTGGCTGAAGAAGCTGACTGCACTCCACGAGCGTCTGGCAGCACAAATGAACCAGCTGCTAGTTAACGAAAGACACCCGGAATGGCTAACTGAAGGCCGGACGGTCCTGATCCCCAAGGACCCCAAGAAGGGACCGGTCCCCTCCAACTACCGACCAATAACCTGCCTCAGTACTACATGGAAGCTCCTGTCAGGCATCATATCGGCAAAGATGAACAGGCACATGGGTCAATACATGAGCGGGACACAGAAAGGAATTGGCAAGAATACCAGAGGCGCAAAACACCAGCTACTGGTAGACAGAACAATCAGCCGAGACTGCAAGACCAGACTGACCAACCTGTGCACTGCCTGGATTGATTACAAGAAGGCCTATGACTCAATGCCCCACAGCTGGATACTGGAATGCCTAGAATTGTACAAGATCAATGGGACCCTAAGAGCCTTCATCAGGAACTCAATGGGGATGTGGCGTACAACACTAGAGGCCAACTCCAAGCCCATAGCACAAGTTACCATCAAGTGCGGGATCTACCAAGGAGATGCTCTGTCCCCACTGCTGTTCTGCATAGGCCTGAACCCCCTCAGTGAGATCATTAACAAGACTGGCTACGGATACCGACTACGGAACGGAGCAGTTGTCAGCCACCTCCTGTACATGGATGACATCAAGCTGTATGCCAAGAGTGAACGAGACATCGATTCACTGATCCACACTACCAGGCTATACAGCAATGACATTGGAATGTCGTTCGGACTGGAGAAGTGTAGTCGGATGGTAACAAAGAGAGGGAAGGTAGTCAGAACTGAGGGGATTGAACTACCAGAAGGCAACATTGCAGACATAGAGGACAGTTACAAGTACCTGGGGATCCCGCAGGCAAATGGGAACCATGAAGAGGCCGCTAGAAAGGCTGCAACCACCAAGTACCTGCAGAGGGTCAGGCAAGTCCTGAGGAGTCAGCTGAATGGTAAGAACAAGATCCGGGCCATCAACACATACGCCCTGCCCGTGATCAGGTACCCTGCTGGGGTAATAAGCTGGCCAAAGGAGGAGATAGAAGCCACTGACATAAAGACAAGAAAGCTCCTGACCATGCATGGAGGGTTTCACCCCAAGTCCAGCACCCTGAGGCTGTACGCTAAGCGGAAGGAAGGGGGCCGGGGACTGGTGAGTGTCAGCACCACAGTCCAGGATGAGACAAGGAACATCCAAGAATACATTGGGAAGATGGCCCCAACTGACCGAGTGCTCAGTGAATACCTCAGGCAGCAGAAACCCAAGAAAGAGGAGGGAGACGAGGAACCATCATGGAAGGACAGGCCCCTGCACGGTATGTACCACCGGCAGATAGAGGAGGTGGCTGATATCCAGAAATCCTACCAGTGGCTGGACAAAGCTGGACTGAAAGACAGCACAGAGGCACTAATCATGGCAGCACAAGAACAAGCTCTGAGTACAAGATCCATAGAGGCTGGGGTCTATCACACCAGGCAAGACCCCAGGTGCAGGCTGTGTAAAGATGCCCCAGAAACAATCCAGCACATAACAGCAGGGTGCAAGATGCTAGCAGGCAAGGCATACATGGAACGCCATAACCAAGTGGCCGGCATAGTGTACAGGAACATCTGTGCCGAGTATAACCTGGAAGTCCCGAGGTCAAAATGGGAGATGCCCCCAAGGGTGGTGGAGAATGACCGAGCTAAGATCCTGTGGGACTTCCAGATACAGACGGACAAAATGGTGGTGGCTAACCAACCGGACATAGTGGTGGTAGACAAACAGAAGAAGACGGCCGTAGTGATCGATGTAGCGGTTCCGAATGACAGCAATATCAGGAAGAAGGAACACGAGAAGCTGGAGAAATACCAAGGGCTCAGAGAAGAGCTCGAGAGGATGTGGAGGGTGAAGGTAACGGTGGTCCCCGTGGTAATCGGAGCACTAGGTGCGGTGACTCCCAAGCTAGGCGAGTGGCTCCAGCAGATCCCGGGAACAACATCGGAGATCTCTGTCCAGAAGAGCGCAGTCCTGGGAACAGCTAAGATACTGCGCAGGACCCTCAAGCTCCCAGGCCTCTGGTAGAGGACCCGAGCTTGAAGGATAAACCGCCCGCAGGGGCGTGCTGGGTGTTTGGTGTTATATATATATATATATATATATATATATATAAAATATTAGCAGCAGCACCGTTTTCTTTTCTGTCAGCTTTATTTGTGATTTGAGTTAAAATAATAGCTGTGGAAAACTCTTTTCTGTGTTTATGTGTAGACATGTTATAATTTTGTCAATAAATGGTTCTCTTTCTCCGTAATTTTACTTAAGACTATTAGAAAACTTGTTGGGCCACTATTAGAGCCACTTTCCCCCCCCTCAGTGGATCTGTTCTGGCTGTTTTCCATGTCTGTGGGTTCTTTCAGTGAAGCTGTGATTTATAATCTGAGAAACCTGTAAACATCAGGTGGTTTATTAGCATATCACGTACTTTAAAATAAAAAGTACAATTCTTAGCTCAGCCTTGCTAAACTTAGAACATAGTTTTAACCTGATAAAAATGCTTGTTTATTATCTCAGAATTTCCTCTGCTAATTCTTCTACCCTGCTCTGTTTTCATAATAAATCACTATCAAACTCCCACTGCTGGTTCAGTTAGGAGGTAATGTAGACCTTTTGTAATTATATTTGAATTAAGTGATTTACATGCTCAGTTAAACTACAAAAATTAACCTATACCTCCCTTCTGGGCCTTTTGTCATTTTCAGTCTTGACTCCTTTTGCCCTGCAAGCATTCTCACTGTCATCTTTCTAATACTGTGAAACCACTGCAGCTCTGACCTTTGCATATTTGCTATCGCCTGCTTGTTTGGCCACTCAAAAGAACTTATTCAAAACCACAATGGATATAAAAATGTCAGCTAAATTTATAAAATACGATCGAGACACCATTTGCAGATGCAGCCATTACAAAGGTCTACTTTTACTGGTCTGCTGCTGCTCTCTACCCTCTGTGTTGGAGCAGATTCAAGCTGAGGGATGAGCTGACAAACACTGTGGTACGTGATGTAGCTCTACTTTTTGCAGTGGCCACAACTGTAGGGCAAAGATAAGATCAGCCACTTGCAGTACTTTATTGTCTGTGTGTGTGAGAGAGAGTCAGAAAGAGTAGCTTCCAATCTGTAATTCGCAACTTGTCTGTCTTTAATCAGATGAACTGAGAACCTCCGGTTAAGATGGAAAATCAATCACTCTGAAGCACAACAATCACTGCTCCTGTCTTGGTGACCCATACAAATAGCTTAAATGTGCATCCATATCTAAATGAAAAAATCTCTGTAATATCAGTGTCTGTACATTTTATGATTGTGTTATCCATACATCTATTTTTGCCTGTGTATAACGCATGTTGATGCATTTGTTTCATTGTGTGTATGCAATTCCTGGGATGTTTTCCGACATGTGTTTTTCTATATTTGTGTGTTTTTGTTCAATGATGTGTGTAAAGGGGTTGGAAGACGTATTCAGACACTGTCTATTGATCTGTTTGACAGTCTCCTCATGTCTTTAACGCGCTGCAGGATTGCACAATCACTCACATTGATAGCGTGAGCTGCAGCAACAGAAAGAGAGAGACCGAGAAAGACGTGCGTCTCTTTCTGGAAAAAAGTTATTCTGGATGAATAAATGAAGAAAATGTGTATAAAGCAAACATAGATACCAACAGCTTTGAAAAAAAAAATAATGGTATGGGAAGAACAGGGAGAGAAAAATGGGAAAATAGTTAAAAACAGCTGCTAAAGACAGCAGGGGAGATAGTGCTAAAAGACAGAAGAGGGTGCTTGACATAACCAGGACAGAAAACAAAGTGAAAATATAGGAGCAATAAGGCAAAAGGAACATAAAGAAAGAAAGATTTGGTGGATTAGGTGAACAAAACAAAGCAGACAGCATACACTACACGAGCTGTTCGATGGCCTTGGAATAAACACAAGGAACAGTGTGCCGCTAATTCACGTTCTGGGCACAACGATGTAAGATGGAAAAAACACTTAAAATTAAGCACAAAAGAAAAAAAAAAAAGCAAGAGAAAGTTTGCATGTCTGTAAACAGAAAAGAAACAACGAGGAAGAAGAGCAAAGGGGAACCCTCCTGTGTGCTCAGCATATTAGAGGAGATGCTGCAGGGCAGCAGTTAAACGGGGGGAGGGGGGAGATGTCTTACACCACACACACTCATGTGTGCACATACTTGTTTGATCCAAACATGTGCTGACCCTCCCACACACACACTTGCAATTACACACAGACACACTCACGCAGACATTAATTGATCCCGCTGCAGCAAAAGCTGGCAGTAAGGCTCGACATGAGGAAGCTACCCTGTGGCCTCTACCCACACAAATAAATAAGCTACTCTCACCACATTACAGCAATGCACACTTCAATTAAGAATGAGCTACAGAGGCAACATGACTGTAGCATGGCTGACAACCTTCTCCAAGGAGAAGAAGGCACTGAGGAAAGAGGTTACTGACATATTAACATCAAATATCTTTTAAAGACGGGGTTTCCTCAGCATAATTATATCAGTGTGTCCTGGATACACTATTACTGTTTCTAAAATCTGTTAAATCTCTTACATGGGCTTTGGTTTGCAAATCCATATACTGAAAGAATAAAAGTTCACCCAGGTGATGCAACTGTCAGAGACTCCTGAAGCATTTCGAGCCCAGTTGGTTTAAAGAAGCTGCTTTAAACCTAAAGCCATTTATCCCTTGTTGGATTTGTCTGCACTAATGAGAGTCTAGAATACAGACCGAGATTTTATCAAGAAGGCGACCAGACTTGGAGTTTCCACTAGAATGAGAACATATGAACCAAATGATGACTTTAAAAGCAATGATGCGTTACCTTGGCTGACGCCGAGAGCATGTCTGTCATTCAACATTTTTGAGGGAAAAGACTGCTGTTGTGTGGCTCCACTGATAAAATGAGGCACACTTGAGAATTTGCACTCTGCAGTGCAACCCAGCATTTGTGTAAATGTGCCATGGTACTTCACCTGATCTGGACCAGAATAAACAGATGATAGGTTTGAAAATGCTGTTACGTTTGGGGAAACACACTTTAGTCTCGTTATCACGAGTGCCTTAGATCTGCTATTTCAGCTGATTCATCAAGCACCCTGCATTATACCCAGAGCTGATGTTTACAAGTCAATTTTAGGGGGAGAGTTTAGGAGAGCCACTATTGCCTTTTTGTAAGAAATATTACTCTGTGTTTTCTTTTTTTGTAGTTTTGTTATGCTTCGCTGGTGATCAAGCATTTCTGGAAAAGGTTTCATCAGCCAACGATGTGGGCCAAGGACCAAACTGTCCTCCATTTTTGAAGCAGCAACAGATGGTGCAAATTACACAAGAGGCTATTCAACTGTAACAAAACTGAAGCAGTTCTCAAAAGGTGGTTTGCTGTTTTTCATTTTTTTGGCAAAACAGTGAAGCTAGTGGCAGCATTATATTAGTTAAATCATTACATCAAATTACATTGTGTTAGATTGTTGCATTAGATCTATTTATTTTATTTTTCTTATTGCCAGTTTTGGAAAAATACTGCTTGTTCATCAGGAACTGAACTGCTAACACTCTACCTGTGAGATAAGGGAAAATAAAAACAAAAATCAATTACCGCAATAATGAAAACCAAACTCCTTGAACAACAAGAGACATTAATTAATGGGAGTCTTTTCATTTCCTTTTGATTGTTTTGTTTTGAGTCACTTGTTCCTAAAACCAACAACTTTATTTTGATAATAACAGTAATAAGAATGATAGAAATCAGTGTTTGCCATATTTCATCTTGATTTATCTGCCAAGGTTTGTTGTAATGAAAAATAAATAAGTAAATAAATAAATAAATAAAGATTTTACACAGCATGCAGAGGAGTTGACTCCTGCTCTCATTTACCTCTGAATTTAATCCCTTACTTAAAGTATATAGAATAATTAATCCATACTCTATGGCAGGCTGTGATATATTGAAATGAATCTTCTTGTTGTATAGACACAAACAAATAAAGCCTGGCTGAATTAGTTCTTACCAAATGCCCATTTTACTGTAGCTTTTATTAGTTGAGCCATATCCAAAAACACCAACCTGCTGTCTTCTGAACAGCTATGAAGGCTGAACATGTAATATCTGCAAGAAATCATAAAAATTACAGTTTCAACTACAGAGCCACAAAGCAGCAGATGTGCTTTTGATTAATACTTAGACATTTAAATGGAGATATAATTAAAAAAATGATAATATGATGTGACTGAAAGAAATATGTAAAAATAAAAGAGACAAAAAACGACATCACATTATGGGTTTCACGGTTACACTTATGGCACAACACTCAGGATTACTGACTCACTTTAGATCGTTCACATCATTAATGTGACTGTTGAATAATGTGGCTCATACTGGTTCAATTTAAATAAGTCTAGGCTCTTTACTTAATAGTCACGCCACATATGATGATTACTTTAAATCAAACACTGCAATTTAAACTCTGCAGGAAAACTGAAATATGTTGATTATTAAATGATAAGACAGCTGATATTACTCGCATTAAAATACATAAATGGCGGATTGTAACTCACAAGAAGAAGCCTGGCATAAAAAGGAGCAGAGGGTGACATTGTAAAACAGTCGAAATTCCATTAAAAAGGTAAGCGCTATGCCAAATATCAAATTTATTACTCAGTAATTGGGGTTGATCTTGGCACAAATTGTTGCTGCTAACTACAATGAATTATTCATAATGATTTTTTATTTTATTTTATTATTTTATTTAATTTTTTTTTTGGGGGGGGGGGGGGGGGGGGGACTATGCAAATGGACTAGCAAATTAATAGCAACACAGTTATTTCTTTCCAGCAAAGTCTGTCCTCCCAATGAAAATGAATTAGCAGTCATAGTATCAGGAATTTGCATAACTGTCACCAGACAGACAGACAGAAGGGTGTGTGTAGATGGATAGAACTTTGAAATCGAATTATCTCATTAAGCTTCCCCATTAAATATATAGTCAGTAGCATTTTAGCTTCTTTTTTTTTACAGTTTTTTAAAAAAGTCTCCTCTTAAGGAGCTTTAAGAGGTGACATACACTGAAGTTATTATACTGTAGGAACAGGTGATTTTGTTATATACACATAGACCCATGTAAGCTGTTCCCACACTCTTCCACTGCTTAGCCGAGCAAGTTGTCTACTGGATGCATAGCTCTGTCTTTATTAGGCTGACATGAGAGTGATAAAGATCCTCTCATTAACTCAGCAAGAAAGCAAATAGGCTAATTTCCTAAAATGTCAAACTATTCATTCATTAGCTGCGACAGGTGCCCATGAAACCGCAGTGGTCCAAAGAGGTCAAAACAGGCATTATACATGCATATTTTAGATAATCATCACAAGCTTTCTAGATTTATTAGAATTAAAAAAGAGTTTTTACAACATGATCAAGTCCCTCTGTCTCTGTGTTAAAGCTATCATCTGCTGCATCTCTTACTTGACTTGAACAACCCAGCTCTCAGCTAATATATCCTTTTGAATTTTTAAAGCCAGACCTGCACTCTTCGAACAGGCCATTTATCCCTTAGGCTTCTGCCTCTCAGGTACATCACCTCGCTCTAGCTGCCAGCTGTAAGCTTTTATGCTGCAGTCCCCAGGGCTTCGGTTATGGAAATAACATTGTATTTCTTTACAAGGCCTTGTCCTTGATCATTATTACACAACTCTGTAGCAGAGCGACCAGATAACCAATTCACCTGTTGTCTTTATATTGGTTTCCACTAGAGCCCAGTGCATCTTGACTACCTGATCCTCAAACAATCAGACTGCAGTGACAAACGGCTGCACAGTAACCTTCTCTTGATGCAATAAGAGCTTGGTGCACTGAGTGATAAACGAGAGTATTGGTTAAACTATTCATTGCACAATGAACAGAACTCGAAATGTGCATGTTCTGACCATAAAGTGTGAAATCAATAAATGAAAATAGATAAGTTGAATTAGTTATTTGACATTGGATTGCAAGTCAGGGCTGAGTTTGAGTACAAACTTCTTTCAGAGATTTATTTTACTATTAAGCAACCGCAGGTCTTTAGAGGGAATTGTGCTTTCTTAATGTTAGTTCATCTTCACATGACTTTAAACTGCAGCATGTTATTGTGGACAATGGTGTTAATCTAAAAGTCTATGAAAAAAACCTCTATAAAGCTGGGGCATCTGACTACTTGGCACTGATCGAGGAAACAGGAACAGTCCAAAGTTTCCTTTCAGCACTGCAGCTGGGCTGACAAAGAATCAATTGACTATTCCTCAAACTTTAACTAGAAATGACTTTATTAATGTCTTCACATATAATATTTTAACCTTTAGAGAAAAAAATATTCTCAGCCATCCCACATAGATCTTAAGTACAGTAACTTCTTCTATCGATCTTTGTGAGTTAACATCTATAATGTCTTCCTCTAAACCATCATGTGCCTTGATGGTTTCGACTACAAGATTGTTCAAAGGAGTTTCACATTCAATAATGCTTAAATTTTAAATGTGACTAATCTATCTTTATTAACAGACTATGCAGCACAGGCTTTTTAGCGTGGCAGTAATTAAATCATTACTTAAAAAATCCGACAGTTTTTAACTAATTACCGACCAATTTCGAGCCTTCCTTTTACTTCAGAAATCCTTGGAAAAGTAGCTGTCAAACAGTTAACTCATCGTTTGCAGAGGAATAGTTCATTTGAAGAGTTACAGTGATGATTTAGAGTACATCATAGTGCAAACACAGCACTAGCAAAGGTTACAAATTATTTACTTGGCCTCTGACAGTGAACTCATCTCTTTGCTTGCCATGATAGATCTCAGTGCAGCATTTCATACCACTGACCACAATATTTTACCACAGAAATGAGAACAAGCCATGTTGCTGCAGTCGTTTGATCATCTCTACTTGATAGATTCCAGTGTGTGCATGTAAACAGGGAGCCTTCTGCACACACAATATTAAAATGAACCCTGTGAGGAACCAGTGTTTTTTTTTTTACATTATACATACTTCCATTAAATAATATTATTAGACACACTGCATATGTTTTCATTTCTATGCAGATGATATCTAGCTTTATTTATCCATAAAGCCAGATTCTACAAATAAACTAGTTAAACTAATTACATGGCTTATAGACACAAAGACTCCTTGTAGATTCAGACAAAACTGAGGTTACTGTATTCGGCACTAAAAATCTGAAAGAAATATGGTGTACAACCAGATACTTAGTTTAGATTGCATTACCTTGGCCTCCAGTAACATTGTGGTAAATAATAGAGTCATTTCTGATCAGGACATGTCCTTGTGCACGCACATTAAAGAAATAGGACAGCATTTATACATTTGCATAATCTTTCTAATTAAGTATGCTGCTATGAGTTTACTAACTAGGACTAGAGACAGAAACGTTTTTCCTCCCATATTAGCTTCTATTCTTTGGTACTTCTTAAAGTCAGAATTGAATGCAGCATCCTCTCCTCACATATAAAATCATTTCTTTTTAACATTGTAGGGTCTTACAATATAAAGTGTCTTGAGGTCATTGTTGTTGACAGTTGACTGTCAGAATTTGAACGTACCTGAAAGGTAAATGCATTTGTATTGAAACTGAAGTCCTTTTTGTGGTTGACATTACCCGAGTTTGACAGATTATCGTTACCACATTAACTTTACTATAGCTTCCTTTAAGAAACCAGCTAAGCTCAGAGAATCTTGGCATCCTCTTTTAGTGTCTGCGGTGCAGTCTGATTTGGAAGCGACTCGAGCTGGTCTGTGTCACAAAACAGGAAGAAGCTGCTGCTCTTACTGAACAAATGATGCTAAAGCTTTCAGAGATTCTGGCAATGACAGATGGTGGAAGGAGTGAAAAGTCTATTTAAAAGAAAATCACATCTGTCATGTTTATCTTCTGTAAAGCCCGACAGAGGGAGTGAGGACAGTAAATTACAGTATAACAAGACTTGAGATGTAATGAGAAACAATACCACAAAGGATGTAAAGTCTGTGTAATAAGCAGTGCTGTGCAAGTTCAAGCTTCACAGGAGCTACTTCGCAGTTCAGTTCACACAATTAACTAGTTCACTTTTTTAGTTCACAATTTCAAAAATAAAAGACGTCACATTCATATGGTCAATGTTGCCCTGTCCACACAGCCCCCAAACTCTGCTGCTTCCCAGTGTAAATGAATTACTCCATATTATATTGACTTCACAGAGATTACTTTTAAAAGCCAAGCTAAACCTATACAAGTAGTCTATCTTTTACCACATAAAGTAGGACAACCTTAAACAGATCGGGTTACAACTGGAACATTATGGTCGTTAGGTCCCGTTCTTGCCCTTTGAAAATGATTCCTTGTTAACATAAACACCTGATGACTTGTTTTTAGGGGACAATTTGCATAACACTGTCAGATGTATTTGTTTTTTATTGGAACACATAGACACTTCCATTCTAAAATTCCATAAAATTTTTATAAGCTGTATTGTTGATTAGGCTTAACTATGAGTCGTTCAATGTCCACACCAGCGGTCTCCAACCTTTTTTGCACCACGGACCGGTTTATGCCCGACAATATTTTCACGGACCGGCCTTTAAGGTGTCGCGGATAAATACAACAAAATAAAACTAGTACCGGTACCGAAAAAAAGAAGATTTATTCATAACACACGTGAAAAGACCCAGGAAAACCAAACGACTCACGGACCGGTACCGGTCCGAGGCCCGGGGGTCAGGGACCGCTGGTCCACACCACATTCTTTAGTTGCAAACACATTCTTTTCAGTTCAGTGTTTACTGAAAACATGAGCACATTCATGCACAGCACTGGTAATTAAGTTTACCGAGAGCTTTGGTCTCATTACCAAACATAACATCTTTAACGTGGATTAAGCAGACTGACCATGTAAACCTTAACCAGAAAATTATTTTCCTATTATTTTATTACAGTTTGTCTATTTAACCTGGGAACTGCGCTTGTGAAAAAATTATGGCTTGTATAGCACGTTTGACAGCATCTGAGATTACTAGCAACTGCAGCTGACAAACCTTGGTGACAGTAAAAGACCTGCAAAATCTAAATGTGAGATAAGGAAACTCAAGTTGACTCAAATTATGTGTTTTTCTTTGCACCAGACATCGCAGTCACAGAAAACAAGACCCTGTGATGCAGCAAATAAGAACAATTCAGGCTTTGGATGCTTTGCTCTGATAGCATGTTGTAAACTTTTACATCTTGATGTTTCTTAATGAACTGTATACATTATAGGCACAAAAACAGGACTTCCTCAGTGCTGAAGAGAGTAATTGGGTAAAGAAGCCAAGCAGCCAAAGTTTGTCAAAGTCTCTTCTGTGATGCTGTTTAGCAATGGTGTAACTCCTTGATGAAACCACAGTCTCTCTGGATGATAAGTTGAGCTTTTTGGGCTGACTGTGCATCCCTGTGGGTTTTTTATATGTATGTAAGAAAACAAAATGCAATTAAATAAGGCAAAAAAACCTGTGTCGTCACATCGGGTTTGTGAGGGCTAAGTCAGCTAACCATCCATGCATACTTATGGTCCACGCACACATGTGTGCGCAGAAGACCAAGTGTGTGCTATTTATGCTCTTCGAAGGAACAAATGGATGCAGACTGTTTCATCTCAATAAACAAAAGATGAGTAACATATGCAGCTAACAGGCTTCCCTTATTGCCATCTGTCTGGAATGTTATTCTGGCAACCCAGAATGCACAATAATCACAATGTTGGATATTGTGAGGAATGTACAGTGTGTGTGTGTGTGTGCGCGTGTGTGTTTGTTTTTGAGATGCGTTCTGCATGTACTTTCATGACCAAATAGCCTAAAAATGCAGTTTATTTTAGCCTTTGTGTTGACACACTTTTTGCTCATATATCTGCATTTATGTCTATCTGTGTGTCTTTGGCTTAGTGGAGAGTGGCAGAAATCTGGAGTTCTCTTGATTAGAGCCAGCTGTTTCTCTTCATTAACTAAAATCCCATGCATGCACGCACAGTCTGCACGCACAGATGAACACACAAAAGCAGACACACACTGAATCAAAATTCCCTAGAAAACATTACGCACAAAATGGCGCTAGTTCTTGCTACATAGGAATGAAAGCCACATGAATAACATTGGTTTGAAGTGTTTTGTTTCCTGGTGTTTATTTTCCCTCTCTGTAATATTTCTACCACAAACTTACAGAAAATTGAAAATGTTCAAGATCGTAATAAACCTTTGACACAGATTAGATGGGTAACTTAATAGTGCAAATTGCCTAATGAAAAATACTTTTATTTTATTGTATCATATGAAAACGATTATCTTTGTTTAACTATTTACTTAGATAAATCAAGTGAAACTGATGAATGAAAAAGAAAAAGATCTGGAGATTATTCCAAGATTGAGCTTGCATTTGGTAATTGTTCATTTGAACCTTCGATATGAAGGTCTTACTGGAAGTGACGTGGACCAGCACTAGACTGAAAAGGCCAAATAAATAGCACCAACATTGGAGGTGGCTAAATCAACAATCAAGTACAAAAAACTGCATAGTGTTGTTAAATATTCGTTTTAAAATCAGGCCTGAAACATACATTTTTGATACCTTATTAAAAAAACAAAGAAATATGTGGACTTATGATCATATCTTTTTCCTTTTTGCTTATTTAGGTGGATATATATGTTGCCAGTGGCTGCCAATATATTTATGTGTAGACATATGTTGGCCAGTTTGAAACTTGTAGTACATTGACCAACCCCCGGTAAAGAATAATTACAGAGTTCCCCTCTGTAACGATTGATGTAGCCTAAACAAGTACAATGATATGAAGTTCAACAAGATAAAATGCAATATAATGAAACAAATATGTGAATACACTAAAAAAAAAGTCAAAAATAAATACAATGAACAAAAACTAATAAATGTAAATCTGATGATGCATTAGTTAAGTAAATTATGAAGGATATTGGTGTTTAGTTCAGGCAGGAGAAGAGAATCAGACGTGGCACACGAAAAATGTGGTGGAAGGAGAAACTATAAAGACAGAAAAAGAACTTCTGCATGACTAACCAAATTAATCATTTGACTAATTAATCAAATTAATCATTTCATTAATCATTGTGCCAACAGAAGTCACTGCAGTCAAAGAACAGTCTCATACTGGCTGTTTTAGAGACGAAGGAAGACCCTTTGGGGAAAATTAATGGGCTACTCACTTGGTGCTCTTATAGGGGTTGGCACAGTATTAAACGACTTGTGAAAATGAGGGGCTAGGGATATCAAACTCAAGCCCACACACGGTTTATGTTGGGAAAATAAAAGCAGGGAGTGGTATTATCTTGTTTGAAATGAAGAGCAGCTGTGCATGGAAAGGAAACCAGTAAAAACAATTGAAGGAAAAAACCTTTGTACAGCTTTTTTCACATAGGAGGACATGCCACTGATTTTTATTCATTCCATGGAGATTTACCCTAATCTTAAGCATGCCAGCTCCATGATCATCCACCACAAAAGAAAAACAAATCTCACAATGTGATTGTGTGGACTGATTTGTTTGCTTACACACACACAACACGAGTAACACAAGCAGACACACACTTAACACTGTGGAAGCTCAGCAGCAGTTGTGAAGCGGACCTCAAACGCTATCTCAGATCCTGACACAAGGCTTTCGGTTTCCCCCTCCCCCAAAAAACACGTCTGTTCCTCGAAGAATCATGTTAGGAGCTTTCTCCCTCACAGTCTTAAACTGAGCCTCCACTCAAACCTAAATCCCTGGAGTGAGAGTGAAAATAAGAACGAGAAAGTAAGAGAGCAAAGAGACACAGAGAGGAGAGAGAAGTGCGCGACAGAGAGACAGACAGAGAGAATGAGATGGGATTACAGGGATAATGCGAGCAGATGGAGGGAGGTCGTGGCTCCAGCAGGACTCTCCACTCCAAACGGATTAAAAGACTTCAGCCGAGCCACCAACAACCGAACTGATGATGCGTTCCTCGCGCTTGAGACTCTGAGGTGATCCAGCCTCGTCCCCAACTGCTAAACCCAGAGATGATAACTTGCTGTCTTTTAGCGTGTAGCAGTAAACAATTAGATCACGGTTATGTATTTCAAGGCCCCTCTATTCTTCCTCTTCAGTCAAACTTATAAAAGCTTTTAGGCTTTTTTAAGCCCCATCCATTTAGGCAACAACTCTCACTAAAAATTTGCTTTAACTTACATTCTGTTAGACAAAATCAAATTCAAATATAGTTGCACCCAACGGACATCCAGGAATCAATTACCCAAACTAACAGAGGATCTGGTCACATAAAATCAACATTAGATGTCCTTTAGCTTTCAAATACACTAAGCCATTTTACACTTTTTCTGGCTGCTTCACAGAAGACGGCTTCATCTCAGCACAAGTGTTTCCATGCAATAAACTTTTCATTTCATAAAAATACAGGGGACGCTTCTGTCCCCACCTCTCATACATAGTTTTACATCTTTTAAATAAAAATGAAAAATAAAACATTGCTTTGTTTCATTCTCCCTCCACCAATTCATTCTTGACAAGAGTTGTTTGAGGGGTTTTTTTGCAAACTGTGTCCTATATGTGTCTGTTTGATGCCTGCTAATTTGTGAAAATAATAATAACGTCTTCTAGTTGCCTATCAAGAAAGATGGAACTAGTTTAACTTTTGACAGCCTGTAGGGGAGGAAACATCAGCTACTAACTAATTTCATCAGACAGTTAAAGTGATTATTTCTCTTTAACTTAAAACGTTATATACAATGCACTAAAGGTTAATGTCAAGACTCCTGTCTATCTATCTGAAACCTAAGTTTTACTACATGGCATTACATTTACTTTTTTGTTGAACTGAATATCAAATGTGCGAGGATTGTTCAAAATGTTAAAGAGAAAATATTCAACTTTAACTTTTACTCTTAAAGACTCAGTTGTCATATTTTCCCATATCAGTTGTCTCTTGCTGATTAGCATTTATCACTTTTTTGGGAAAATACTTTTTTGGTTTATTTGAGGGGAAATTTATTGGTGAAATCATTTTTAAATGCCTTAAATAGCTTTAATGTTTTTGTAAAGTCTTGGGATCAAATTCATGTCAAGGACCAGTGGAGACCCCTGGTGGTTAAGCTAAATTTCCTGGCACTGTACTGTTAAACTCTTTAATTATTAGTTATTGAGTTGTAGCTATTGTTGCGTGAAGACATTTGATAACACAACTCTGTGAAGTTTGCAGTGTATTGTTTCTGCAATTTCTAAATGCTCCCTGTGTATGCATGAACATACACCAGCTGGAGGGACTAGCACTGATGAAAGATTGTACAGTGACGTTTTTGGTACCATGGACATAAATATTGCTACCCCCTTGCCCAAACCCTCTCCTCGTGCCTCACCAGTGGCACTGACCAACAGAAAAAGCCTCCCCCACAGGAGAACTTGGCCCATGTAACTAAAAAAAACTGCTCAAGACCAGCTAAAGGAAGCCAACAATATCTCAGTGTTTCCTCAGTCAGATCGAGGAAGGGTGAGATTCACTGGAACTAACTCAATCAGTACCTCACTCTTCAACTGATGGAACCCAAAGGATCAGATGCCAAATTTCCAGTGCCAGACACCACAGTACACCTCTAGCAAACCCATGTTACTGTCACAGGGTCAGAGGTGGTTTGGCAGCATGAAGAAGACCTGTAGTATTAGTATTAGGTAAGTATTGTCAATATTGTGGAATGTTGGATTAAATCCTGCTTGTTATTTTAATCTTTTGTTTTTAATCAACATTTGGTTGACTTAATCTGGATGAAAAGAAGCTTGTTCTGTGTTTTAACAATGAATTGATATTTTTCCAAGTAGCAGTTGCGCTTCATGCCTGCAGAGAAAGGCTGAGGTATACACACAACTCATGTGTATGGATATGCATTCATTAGACAATGCAATTTAAACATGAAGATGATTGTTTGTAATGCACACATGACAGCATTATGCATGCGTGACACACACACACACACACACACACACACACACACACACACACACACACACACACACACACACACACATACATATATAGCTGTAAAGCTGTAAATTAGCACTAAAATACTAGATTGACAGATACCAGAGTGTCTGTTTTGATGTTTTCAAAAGGAAATTGTTCTGACAAATAGCCAGCATTGTGGATCGTTACTGGCAGTGTAAATGAGCGCTGTGTGCTAGGAGCAGGCTCAGCTTATTTTCTGCATCAGGATAGCTCACATTACCAACACCAACAGGTCACATTGATTGGGTCTCTTCAAATGCTGTTAACTGGTCTTAATGGAACAAATGTGTTTCCAGTAAATGTATGAAGGCAGACTGAAAGATAAATACACACAGATAGATGTGCAAACTTAGTATCAGACTTTTTTTATATATAACATATGATAATATTTTTCCACTCTGAAGTCTGGTCCACAGCACTGAGTGTAATATTCAGTTCTGTGTTTCATCCCTTTGCATATGCATTTATTAATGTGAATCTGGCTGCTTGTTAACTTTCAGTCTATCTGCTCTTTTCTGTCCGCAGGTGATAATTAACCTGTTGGTACGATGGCCGTTACGCGACTTGCTTCTCCCCTGACATCCCAGCATATGTCGCTGCTGGCACACGACACATTCATGGAGCCCTTGATTTATCTTAGCACGTGAATCATCATCAGCACTGATGAATGTCACCCAGTTTAACCTCGATTGTAAACACATGACACTTTGACATTGCTTACAGTCAGACTCCCCACAGCAAGCTAGAACTTTTCTCATTTCACCATTCGACCTTAGCATTTCCAGGTGGCCTCACATCCATTCACTGTTTCTGAACACTGAGGTTGCAAGGTTAAGTATTTGCTACAACAAAGGAACAGGAAACCTGTCCGAGCGGATAGACTACTCTACAGTAGAGTAATTTTCCAAATATCTAAAATCAAAAAACGAAAATCATCTTAAATCGAGCAATTTCCATCGCAGTTTCCTTTTCCTTCCTTGAATACAAGCTCTGGGCAAATGCACACTATCTTCGTGCGTATTTACGCATGCAATACGAAGTGACAAAATACACCAAGTTACATTGTGAAAAGAAACACAAGATAGAAGAGTAAGAGTCAGTCCAAATTAGGATTTTGGCACTGCTTGTAGCAAAAGGAACGCACACAAACCGTCCTGTCCAATTGCAGCCTCACTCTCTCTCTCTCCTACTCTCACTGCCACACATCCACAGACCGGGCTGCTCACTCACACACGTGCACATCGCCTTTTGCTCACCTCTTTTATCCTGCACTCTGACGGTGATCTCCACTAGAGGCTCAGTCTCTCGGTCCAGTTTCCGGGTTATGATTATGTCCCCGGTGTCCCGACTTACGCTGACCGGTGAGCTCTCCACGTCGGGCTCAACCAGCTCAAACGTGGCCGACTGAAACCTCACCGGGTTCAGGTTCATCACCACTGAACCGATCCCTGCATCCTCGGACACGTTGATTAAAACTGGGCTATCTGATTCCAGTACTGACCTGGACTTTCTCGCTGGTACTTTCTCTTGCGATTTCGGTTTCCCTTTTCCCGGTTGGGGATTTAGTGAGGGCGCCACGGGCCACTGCCGTGGATTTATTTCCACTGTTATGCCCTGGCTTGTGCGAGGTGGCCACCCCCGGTCCCGGGCAAACACTTCAAATTTAATAGGTTCACCCAGGCCGAGGATGGAGTCGACAAGGAGGATGTCACCAGTTTTGGGCACCACGTAGAAACTCCCGTTTCTGGGCAGAGCAAAGTAGATGAGCTCGGCGTTCTTGCCGCTGTCATCGTCCCGCGCGGTGACCGTGTAGATCGCCATGCGGAGCGCAGTGGCATCATCGAGGCTCAGTTTCACATCGTCTCCGGGGAAAGTGGGCTGGTGGTCGTTAGTGTCCAAAACGTCCACCTTGATGGACGCCACCTCAGACACTAGTGGAGACATGTCTTCCTCTTCCCGGGAGAGTCCCGCGCATTGACCACAACACAAACCGAGACCTAGCGCATATTCGGCACGCTCCTCTCTGTCCAGAACCCTGGAAGTCTTCAGTAGAATATGTCCCCGTTTGTGGTGCGCAAAGACACGGAAATTCTCGCTGCCCTCTCCCAGGAGTTTGAGATGCGCTGCCGCGGAGCTGGGTTCCCCGGCACCGCACAGCCTTTGCGAGTTGAGTCGCTTTAATGGGACGCTCAGTCCGTTGACCCTGCAGCCCGGGGACGAGTTCTCAAATACATGGCCGTGAAAAAACGGCACCTGCTCCACGGTCCTGTTCCCGAATGCGCACGAAATAAAAAATGGTAAAACCACGACCCAAATCATGACTGGATATCTCTTTGGCTCCACGACACTAACGCGCCTCACATAAATCCATGTGTGCGTCTCTTCAACTTTCATGAAATTGTAGCGCACATATTTGTTGGCACCATATTTGAACTCGATGTGGGAGAACTTTGTCTCTACGCGTCTGCGCTGTGCGTCCTTCTTCTCTCCTGCCCTCCTCGGTCTGCCGTTTCACCAGCAGCGCTGTCTGTCTGTGCGCGTTCCAGGGGAAAAAAACGCTTACAGCTCGAGTACGCGCTTACCTCTGCACGCTTTCTCACTTCGTCTTGCGTGCGCTGATCCTCAGCGATCTCGTATGAGCATCACACCTAATCCTCCACTTGCTGCAAACTGCACACAGCCGCACAGAGACCTGCTTTCCAAGTGGAGCTCACTTATTACAGGGAGGAAAATCAATTTTCTTTGCATCAGATCTGCAGATGAGAGTTTGGTCATCAGGAGGATATAACACAAAACCGGCTGCTTTACGCATGCAGTGCCAAAGCTACCAGGTAAATTCATTTGTTACAATGATATGCGGCGGCAACAGATTTCTTATAGGAAATGAACTTCTCGGTAAAGCTGCACCGCATCGAATTAATGCGTGCTCGCGCTCACGCGCATAAACACTCTCCACCAGCGAGCAAGTATGTGCGTGTCAGGGGGATCCTCGGGGAAACGACCCGACCTCCCTTCTCCCAGTGATCAATGCCCAGTCTTGCACATCCATATCCATCACTCCTCTTTCCAATAACACGTCAGTCCACTGGATTAAAATAATGTAAAAATCGATCATTTTAAAACGTCTCCAGAGGGGCAAACAGAAAAGAAAAGCTTACAGCTTCTGGAAAGGACTCAGAAAGACTCAAGAGCTGTCTTTGTGTCACAGTAAAGTGGCCCGTTTGAGCGTGTTCATCTCACACTGTGTTTTTGTTTAGTCCCTAGGGGTCTGTGAATGTTGTGGGCAAGTTTCCAGCGAAATGAGAACAGTTCACTTTAATATAACATTGACAAATATTACATTCACTTTATATTTACCAGGTTTCACTGATATTGTCTCTTGGTCACATATCATTCACTACTATACTGACAGCACTCATGTAGATTCCTGATAATAGATTTGAGCTGTTTATGGATCCAGGGCATGGTCATTATCTCATCCAGAGTGCCTGTCTTCTGTGTGCTTTTGTGCTGTTTGAACTCCCACTCACTAAAACACTGCAACCTGTGCAGTTTTAAAAGTTTCACATCAGCAGTCCTTGGATAACACAAGTTTAAGGCTTTACACAAAAAAAACTGTGTTCATAAATTCAATCAGGCTGGTGTTTAGCATAAAATCTAACATCAATGTGAAGGTGAATTCCCTTTCCAGTATAACTAGAATTAAATAAAACCATTTTTAATGTTAAAGGATATACACCCAATCTATTCATAACTGACCACAGACAACAATGAGGACTTTAACCTAAATGTAATCATCACGCCAAGTCTAAATCACACCCAGGAATTAGCAAATAACTGTGATAAGTGTAAAAAATGTACAGCTTGTATCCTTGTCTGCATGAATTGTTTTCTCCTAATGAAACACACAACTACAAACAACTCAAGCCCCTCAAATGAATCTATGTTGATGCAAAAAATACATAAATTTGAAAAAACAATCATATTTTCATTTACAGATTATTATACATAAGTATGCAATATGGTCCTTCCTTCACCAATCAGCTCCAGCCACACTTGCTCATCCACCAAGTTTTCCTGGTGAATGAAGTGAGACATGCTGAATTTCATTAAAGCGGGAGAGGAAACGCCAGAGTACAAAAATAGAAGTTGTTGTCTGTGTGGGTCAGAGCAGAGAAAAAGTCATGGAAAAACAAAATAAAACTAAATTCCATAGTGCCTGGACACATTGGACAGCTCCTTTGTGAAAACTAAAATAAAATTTTATTGCACTTAAAGTAATGTAATGAGTTGTAATCAGTTCAAGGATCATCATCACCTGTATCTTCTTCACTTTATCTCCGTGGGGAGCAGAGGAGGTGCGCACAAATGGTGAAACAGTCCCCAGTAGAGACTTCCACACTGAGCTGAACTCACAGTGAACAGATCACATTTAAACATTAAAGCATTTCTGTATTTTATTAATTTTATTCATTGCTCTTATTTTATGAAATGAACCCTGAATCTTGAATTGTGTTAGGTTAGTCATATTTTATTATATTTTACTTTATAGTTTGTGTTTTACATTATGTTGCTTTTATTTCTGTATTGTTCTGTTTCAGCTTGTCAGTTTGCGAATCAGTTTTAACTATGCTAATAAACGAGAGTGTAAGGCAGTGTGTCTGAAATGTGGTCGGGGTATGGATGGATGGATGTTTTCAAGAATATATATAACAGCATACAGAAATGCTGGATTAAAAAAACAAACAGACTTGTTTTTCGTTGCAGAGAGGTCATTTTGACCTTGACATTCTGATTTTCCATCTCCACCAATTCATTCCTTTAACTGCATATCCAGTGGAGGCTGGAGCCTACCCCAGCTACCATTATATAAGAGGCACAGTAGACGCGCTGGCAGTATTAGCTTCTTTCTGAGTAACCATTATATTACTCAGGTAGACTTGTTGAATTCATATTTCTTATTGGGCCATTACTTAACCACTGTTCATTGATAAAGCAGTTTCATTATGTTTATTTTATGTATTATTCTGGACTTGATAAATCCTGTATTTTATTTTAATAATGTGCAAGAGCTTCAGCACATATTGAATTATTTTTGCTCTGTATTAGGTTGTTTAAGATGGATTCCTCCTTTGTCATATTGACAATTTAACATATATCAATACACAAAATAAGGGCTGATATACTTATGCAATAATACGATTGTAACATGAGGCGTTTTCTCAGAAACACCTTTTCAAAGCAAAAACAAGAGAGAGAGAGAGAGGGAGAGAGAGAGAGAGAGAGGGAGAGAGAGAGGGAGAGAGAGAGGAGCTGCAGACAGAGATAGATTTGGTCAGATGTTAAGCCTGACTACGGAGTAATATTCCCCACTGTGGCAGTGACAATGGCCCAGTGAGCACCAGACTGAATCATCTCTTCCTCTCATCTCTTTGTGTCTATGTGCATCAATTGGATTTGAAATAAAACTCAGTATGTATAAAGCATCCCGTGTAACTGTTTGCTTATTCATATCGCAATACTGAGCCTGTCAGCATTACAGACAGCTTTTCAGCAGATGATGTCTCTGGAAAAGTCACATATTCCAGTGAGGAAGCCAATGGGCATTTGAAGAGACGAGCACTGAAATTATCTGACAAACAACACGTTTACAAACTTGTTATTAAACTGGGATTTTTGAAGTATTCGCTGCACTGAAATGCTGTGATTGTGGTAGCACTTTACTTCAGGACAGTTAAGAAGAAGGTTTGCCAGGCAGAGCAATACTCAGACTAGTCATAACATTTCAAAAAAGATTCACAGCACCCTTTAGAAATAATTTGCAACAAAGGATAACATGTCATCCTCAGTTACTTGTCTTCAGCATTATCATGGTGACAGCAACCCACCGATCTTGAGACCTTAAAAATGTCTTACTTGAAATGCTTCATACAAGATTTCGATTTAAAAGAAATTTGATTATATTTGTTAATGTTTTGTTCTTAATTATCGGTTTCTCACATGTTAACATGTATCAGATCAGAAAAGACTCACCATAGATTCACAAGTCATGTTTTTGTAATCAGACAGAAAACTTGAAACTTGTCATGAAAAGTCACTGACTGTAGAAGAGGTAACAGTAAAGTAAGAGTAGAGGTAAGAGTCAGCATTTATTTGAATAAATCCAGATTTCGTTCCTGTGTTTTTTCCCTATTTTAACTCACAGATCCAGGTATATTCATTAGGTGTTAGTGAATTAATTGTGGTAATACAATTACACAAAACACATTTTTGATTTTGTTGCTATCTCAGAACCTAAGTAAAGGATTTAACATGTTCATTGTGAATTTCCAGTATTTAAAGAAGATAAGTCACACATTAATAATTTAAAACACATTTATTATTAATTTTCATTATAAATTTGTTGGACGGTGGTTCCTCCCACCGTCCAAAGACATGCAGCTTGTGGGGATAGGTTAATTGGTTAATCCAAATTGCCCATAGGTGTGAATGTGAGTGCGAATGGTTGTCTGTCCCTGTGTGTTGGCCCTGCGACAGACTGGCGACCTGTCCAGGGTGTACCCCGCCTCTCGCCCTATGACAGCTGGGATAGGCTCCAGCGCCCCCCGCGACCCTGAAAAGGATAAGTGGACGCGAATGGATGGATGGATGGATGGAAATTTGTTGTTTAAGAAGGGAGTATTTGTACACGGTGTTTACATTTTGTGAGACAAAGACAAGATAGGAGAGCATTTATTACTCCCAGAGTTGGGAAATTAACAATATCTCACCAGGCTGTTAGACTAAGACTGATTTTTATTGATAGTTAAACAAACATCAACACGGACACTAATTGTGAGTAAAACATTTCAAGAGTTTCCTTCATGGTGACCTTCTTTTAACTAATACTTCAAAAGCATTAAGACTACATCACATCTTGCAGTCCAAGATGGCGCCGCGTATGGATGCCCTGGTGCTTCAGTGCGTTACTTCTGTTTTGTTTTTGTGCATAACTTGTGTGTCTGGGCACTCCTCTGGATATTCTTACACCAGAGAAGAGCTTCTTAACTACAGGACTACAACTATTCTTACACAGCTACAAAAATCCAGTCCTAAACATGACATAGCTTTAATTGAAAGAATTATCACAAGATGATAAAATTAAGGGTTTGAACTTAAAAATTCTTTTTTTGTGAGAAAAACAAGAATAAATTATTAAATTGAATGTCTATGTGGGTAAAGAGTACAGGTAAGTAAAGTGAAGAAAACTTAAACCCTTTTATAAGTTAAGTTAAAAACATGTATTTCGATTAAGTAAAGACAAATTTTGCATGTAGGGTGTAGACACCATCTACTGAGTTATCCTCTACTCCAGGGATCACTGCTGCAGCAGATATCCAGGCCAAGACTTCCTGTCCTCTTTTATGAATGCAGAGACATTTCGAAAAAGCTCATTTATTGTCGGATGATAGCTAAAGTTTTTGAGATTACCTCTCTGAGTTTCAAGGCTACCTTCTTGCCTTAGCCAGAATTTAAAAAAATGAATAAAACAAATCAAGAAAAGTTGAAAATTATTTAAAATAGTGGAGATATATGTTGAATAAACAATTGCCTCTTAGCCAACATGCTATGAGATGGTAAGAGTACTACAGCATATTTGACTGCCACACATTAGACCAGGGAGTGTCAACATTTCTGTGACTTCTGGGTAATGAACCGCCATACGATTGAGAGCCACAAAGGAAATGTTAGAAGTCAGAATTTGCAAAGTCAGTTCAGAGGATGGCAGCAATTTATATTTTTATTGTCTTATTTATGTTTTCAGATCATAAAAGCACATTTTCCAGGTCATTTCACACAAACTGTGGATCAATTAAATTAAGAACATTTACTCTCTAATCCAGCTCTTGTCAAACTTGTGGATCACAGCATTCAACACCGGATATTGGCAGGTAGTTGTAATCATAGATGCAAACTCATCTGAGTAAATTAATTGACTGTCATTATTCCTTCTTGTGTTAAATGACTATAACTAAGCAACTTGCTACTTTTGCCAGTGAATTCAAAGTGAATTAATGTATTCAGCAAATAAAGTAATTAGTAATTAATCAGTTATGTTTTTGGCTCGATTTATTTATTTTTTTGTATCTGAGGAATAACTTTGAGATACTATTTAAAAATGTCAAGAGTCCATCCAGATACAGTGTGACATCATATGTGCTAAGGAGTGATCATTCTTTCTTTTCTAACCATGGTTGTGGCCCACCGATATTGTCATATTTAGATCCCTTGGCTGCCCTTGTCATAACGTTTGGCCGCCTTCAGCAGTGAGCAGCAAAGTGAGAATGGTTGGCACTGAACCTGTCATCTTCCATTCATTATCATGACAACTGACAGACTATGCTGAGGATCATTCAAATCCATGCAGACCCACTAAATCTCAATAAAGTGGAACGTCAATCTGGCTCTGGCTCTACCGAGCAGTTTTCACGTCTGGGGTTTGTCCCCGTAGAACAAGAACAAGCTGTTAGATTGACACAACACACACTCCCCTAACTGTTATTGATTATTCTGCTCACCCATTTTAACAACCTACCCAGCCTTAATTCCCTTTCTATCTATCTTTGTCCTCCTCTTGGACTGTCTGATTCATTGTGCAGCTAAATTTCAATAAATTAATTATCATCTGTAGAACATTGCTGATCCCCCCCTCCCCCCAAAAAGAAATATTGGAAGCTTTTCCATAAATTAAACATCATCTTTAAGCCTGTTGATGATCATATAGGTAAGGGACCATGGATAAACCACTGCTGGAGCTTCTAGGGTGTTTGGGAGGGAAAAAAAGGAGGAAGATGTGAGTTCATTATCCAGACACAATTCTCTCTCTTCCACCTGCAACAGGCTAGCCATCAGGGGAAATATCTTGATAGGACGATAAAGCAAAAAAAGACAGGGAATATGCTCAATAGTGCTTTGGAAAGGCGCCAATTGGACTTTGCTGAAAACACAATCTGGAGAACTACTGGGCTGCAAATTGGCTGAGTATAATGCAGGTGTGTGTGCTTTTGTAAACTATCTTGTGGGTGTGTCAGATAGTGGAGAGGGACATTCGAAAATGCTAGCCTGGAGTAAGTAAAGGTGGTAGAGGGGGGGTCTCCACCATATCATGCGAGGTTGCCTGGTTGATTTCTGGCCTTGGAAAGGACACTGAACCCCGAGTCCTGATAACAGAGGTCTACTTTGCATGAAATTAGTGTGTGTGATTAGGTTACTGAGTAGGGCATTGCAAAGAGCTCCAAAAAGCTAGCTATAATTAGGATGGATTATTTAGGCACGCACCATTTAATCTGGGAACAAAGCCCTCCTTATTGGTCCCAAGAGAAACAACAAGTATCAACAAGTTATATTTTTTAATGTAATACTCCACAAGTTGATCTTTGTACATTGCATACATACCATGACCATGTGTGACAAGGGGCACAGACATATCACATTAAATTGCAGCATACAATTATGCACAAGCTACAGATGCACTATAGTGTTTGCAGCAAATTCTAGACATTGTCCGAAACAATTCAAAGTTTTTCTTCGAGAAAAGATGGAAAATAATTTCATGCAGCAAACAGACAGTCCAGCGATGTATAAGTTAATATTTTAAACAACCCAGCCAGCTGCGCTAGTTTAATGTAGGGCCAATTAAAGCATTTCTTGCTTCACAAAAATTAATTAGATTTATTGAAATGCCAGTTGAAAATGTAATTATTTTCACATCTTTATAAGATGTTGCCAAACAAGAAGCATGCCCTGACAACAAGGTGACAGCATTTAAGACTTCCTGTGGAAAGAGTTCAGAGGATGACAGACTTCAAGGTGTTGGCTTTGCAATTACAAACACACTGATAACTATAGTGGAGCCAAGCATGAACTGAGCAGAGCGACTGTTTCAGCTGATTCCTGCAGATGGTCAAGTCAGCCTCATTAGTGATAAGATTGATTAGCCAGCATCTCCAAATGAGAACAACTGCTACTATAAGGAGACTTTAAGATTAAAGTAGAAATCCTGGTTGGGAAAGGTGGAAAAACAAATGAAAACAGGTGAGATCCTTGGACACTCCAAAATAAATAAATTACAGTTCCTTTGAAGTGCAAGACACAGCACACAGTATCATAGAGACATCCAGGCTGTAATCATTCTTTTCATCAGTCAGCTGGTGTACCGGTACCTAAACCACGGGTCTTCAATATGTGCCAACGGTTAAGACTGGTTATTTGCTCAAATTGGCCCAGATAATGGGTATTCGGTATTCCAACAGATTGTTGAGTGGTCAGACAGCACATAAAACCTTGAGCTGTCAGGACAGTTTTTTTAACTATGTCAACCAAACAATCATGGCCAATTCCTGCAGAGTTTAGCAGGTCCTCTTTCTCCCACTATTACTTTTGCAGCTGAGTGCTGGCCTATGAATGCATTTAGGTGATGTGTCTCTCATTCCCATTTAGTCACATATGATACATATATGTAGGGACCCTGATTTTCATCATGATTAAGTTGTAGCTTTTTAAAATTGTGCAGGTTTAAGATTATGAATGGGTATATTTTAAGAAGCAGTCATTTCTAAGGTTAAACAAGTTATTTGTGGTATCTAAATCTAACAAGCTGCAAGTATGTGATGCATTGAGATAAGAATGAACATGAAGGTAAAAGCATCTATTCCACTTATTCTGACCCCTGGAAGTGCGCTAAAGCTACCAGAAGAAAGATATGTGTGCTCAGCACTGACCTCATGTAACTTCACTTGACTTTGTATAAGGCTATGGATATTAATTGAAGTATATTGATGTTTATTGTGATTGTGCAATAGAAAGGCTGAGAAATTAAGAGCACTTAGAGAAACAAGTATAACCCTTGTATACTGACTGGTCCCTTAAGAGTGGGCATTTGCAAGCAAACTAATAATCGTCATACAACGTTGAGCAGCACATGACACAGACAAATCCACGCTTAGTTCTCCATTAGCATTCTGCTCTGTGTTGTCATGGAAGTCTTAATGCTTTATTCAGCTGCTTTCTTCCTTGCACCACCTGCTGAGTTCTGTTTTTATATACCACAGGGGGATTATGTACTGACCAAAGTCTAATGCAAGTGCAGCAGTTAGCCATAAAAGCAGATTTAGCCATCCCCAACCTTTTAATATTAATATTTGAGTATGGGCATGTAGCCGTTGCCTTCATAAGTCAGTCACAGTTTCAAAAGACATCATTGCTAAAACGAGTAAAGAATTAAATCAAAAGAAAGCAGTCATTGTAATCTAGAATCTAATGGACCTTTAGAGCATCAGCCTGGACAAGCTATAAAAATGAACTGTACTGCTCGTCAATAACACTGGGCAGGAAGTGGAAATGCAGAGCTCTCCAAATGGCTCGCGCCACTAATGGAACCTCATAATTCCAAAGCTCTCTGTCCTCTCACTTTGCAGAACAGAACAGAAACTCTATGGATACAATTCCCTTTTTTCTTCCTTTAAATAATGCATGAAAGTGAATAGATTAATTTCCCCCCTCTGTTCAATATTTAAGTGCACAAGGCTACCACTGATCCTTACTGAATCACTGTTGCTATTTACGCTGCTTATGCTGCATTGAGAACCCCCTTAGTAAGTGTCCCTATATCCCACTACTGCTTCTCTGACACTGAGGCAGACGAGTAATAGTGTATGGATTCTCAAGTAAAAGGAAACGATATATCAAGGGTACTGGGTCAGTGGATAATTTCCTCAAGCTGCGCTATTGAGGATCAGCCGGCAGTGGTATTAAGAAGAGGCATAGTTAGGCTGGTGAATTGAGTCCCATTACAGCTGGCTCAAGTTGCTTGCCACATCTCTCGCTCTCTCCCTCTCTCGCACACACACACTCTCTTTCTGTCTTTTGTCTGCAGTAGCTACACTACTTTATTTTTTTCCTAGTCAGGACCAGCCTGTCACGTTTGGGGGATGGGGGTGTTTTGCTATAAATTACATTTTGAATGGGTAAATAACTAAAAAGAAATAAATACTTGCTTCCTCTTTATGTACACTTTTGGTGTCAAAGTTTCCCCATCTTCAGAAATAATCAGCTTGTATTAGTTTATTTTTTACATTACGACTAAATTCTGCAAAAACGTATCAAGGAGTTAATAAAACAAATTCTTGGAAGAAAAGAATACATGTAAGTAAATCAGAAATTCTTGGACAAGCAGTTGCCTGACTCATTTATGACAAGCATACCATGATGGCTGTTACAGCACACAACACCCCCAACTGCCGATGGTACAGAGAAGACGTATGAGCAATATTAAACTAGTACATTTGAAAGTTAATAATATAAATCAACCGTAACCCCTCCCCCCCCAAAAAAAATCTCTTTATAAGCTGTCTCTTTTGTCAGCTGAACACTGTTTAATCACCAACAACTGTACAGTTTATTCATTCTGTGTGATATATTAATTTTCTATGATTTATTTATCTATTTTGTACTGGCCCTTGGCATGTTTTATATTGAAATGTGTCCCCTGGGAAAGCAAGAAAACATTTCCTTATGTAGCTCATTTCCTCTGTCAATAATCACTGTTTCCTCCCTTCATCACTATATCCACATATTCTGGTTTATCAAATATTTAGGAGACCATCCCCATGTTTTATTTTGGGGAAGCTCGTCTGCATCACCTTTCTGTGTTTAGAATTATACTTCTTTAATCATAATGGCATTTTATTTATGGTTTATGCTTGTTTGTAGATTTTCTTACTGTTATTGCATCCATTGTGTTTACCCAAATATAAAATACTGCCCTGCGTTACTAATAATGACGACAGAATCACTAAGCATGACCGGACTTTGTTTCTGAGTAGGAAATAAGATGACCATATAGTGTCATATTTGTAGCAGCGTATACGCTGTGGGGTTGAAAATATTATTCGCTGTAAATTTCTAATATAAAAGGAAGCAGTAGCTCAAATTTGTTTCATGCATTTAATGAGTAATGGGAGACTATACAGTCCAAATGTGTGATATATTGGATAATCAAAAGTATGAGAAAACTTAAAACTGCCATCATTGTAATTGCTTTTTATTTTCATATCCCAAATGATTCTATTGGCTTATGATTAAGTTATGTTTACATGCAGTTGAATGCCACTGCTGCCAAACACAGTTTGTTAAAGCTCTTTATGTGATTGCTTTTACACAATCTTGTTTACACAACTCTTCACTTAGTTTTGAAATGAGTTTTTCTACAAAGACAATTTATTTTTGACCCACGAACATCAAGCTGACCAAACCAATTACAGAGGCAAGTTAATCTGATTATGTTGCAATTAAAATGACTTCTTAAAAAACGTTATTGCCAAACAAATTATTAGAAAGACAACGGCACATGCAGCGAGCTGCTATTTTTGGATGAGCATTTTGCATTCACTAACAAAGAAAGCAACTTTTTGTTTATTTTAAGTTTTCAGTGGAGTGTGTACCTGAGTAAGGCAGCAACAAATGAGGTTTCATTTCTTTATGTTAAATACTACGGCTAGGTTAACCTACTTTTGTTTCATCTGTTTCCTCACTATCATTACTCTAAATTATATAGTTTTACCAGATTGTCAGGTTTAGTTTTTAGGGGGAAACGCATTATACAAAGGTGACATTTCTTTGAAACAACATATATTTATATTGCAACTGTATCTAATCATTAAAACACAAGATTCTAATGCTGTGTATAAGCCACTTTATGAAAGGGAAAATAAAAGTTTCTTCTATGTGGAGTTTTATATCTCATACGCAATGTTGCTATAGATAGTTAAGTGAATTCTAAAGCAGCACAGAAAAGGTGAAATATAAAATACAGATTTAGCATTTCTGTCAAGATTATTGTGCTCGTTTACTTGGTGAAAGATGTACAGTGTTTTATAAGAAATAAAAGGGTGAGTTGTTCATTGAGAAAGTAAGATTTGCAGGCAGTGTGAGAGTGCTCTTTGGGAGCGTTTTCAATGGGCCACTTAACTTTCAGGCAGGCATTCCTGATTTGGCAATCATCACATAAATTATCTACTCTAAAACTAGGACAGTTTCTATAGCCTTTGATTGTTAATATTTTGGGTGGATGTTACCATCTGAGGAAATTCCCAACTCCCTAATCTGTAGAGCTGGTTTGGCCCAAACAGCTCAGCTATATATATATATATATTCAATACCATCGTTCCCTCGAAGCTGGACAGGAAACTGCAGGATCTAGGACTGAGCAGCTCCCTCTGCAGCTGGATCCTTAGCTTCCTGTCTGACAGACGCCAAGTGGTCAGACTGGGCAGCATCACCTCATCCCCCATCACACTGAACACTGGTGCTCCACAGGGGTGTGTACTGAGCCCTCTCCTATACTCACTCTACACCTACGACTGCACAGCCACTAACAACTCCAACATCATTGTGAAGTTTGCAGATGACACTACAGTGGTGGGTCTTATCACCAACGGTGATGAGACGGCCTACAGGGAGGAGGTCAGCGCCCTGACCCACTGGTGTCAAGACAACCATCTCACCCTCAATGTCGCAAAGACAAAGGAGTTGATAGTGGAGGTGCAGAGAAGTACACACCCCCATCACCATCAACGGCGCTGCTGTGGAGAAAGTGAGCAGCTTCCGGTTCCTCGGTGTACATCTGGCTGAGGATCTTACGTGGTCAGTACACATAAACAAAACAGTGAAGAAGGCGCAGCAGTGCCTCTTCTTCCTCAGGAGACTGAAAAGATTCGGCATGAGCCCCCGCATCCTCAGGACCTTCTATCACTGTGCCATTGAGAACATCCTCACTGGATGCATCACCACCTGCTACGACAACAGCACCGCTTACAACCGCAAAGCTCTCCAGAGAGTAGTGCGGTGTTCTGAACGGATAATTGGAGGAGAGCTTCCCTCCCTCCAGGACATCTACAGGAAGTGAGCCTGAGGAAAGCGGGGAGGATCATCAAGGACTCCAGTCACCCCAGCCAGAAACTGTTCAGACTACTTCCATCAGGAAGGAGGTTCTGCAGCATCTGGTCCCGAACCAGCAGACTGAGAGACAGCTTAATCTACTGCTGAAATGCTTGTAAAGTTTATGTAGCCAGACTTTACTTATATGGACATAAATATTTCAATAAATAGAGATAATTTAGAAGAAGTGAACAGGATTATTGTAATTAAATATAATCTATTTTTAATCAATTTGGCTGTCAGTTTAACCGGCAATGACATGTAGGTTCAAAGAAAATGGTAAGAAGCTGGAATAAAATGTATCTATTAACTGTCCGTAATATCCTTTATTAAGGAAAGTATGCGTTTACGCACCAACACACACCAAAGAACCCAACCACTCTAAAATGCAACTGGCTTCCTTTTACTCTCTACTGATTAAGATGTGCAGGTAATATCCCCGGGTCTGGGGTTAGCAAACCAAATGAGAAAATAAACATCCACAGAAGCAAACATCAAACCACAATACCACACACAGAAGATAGATTTTTATCAGTACCAGTTCCTATAAATAATTCAATAACATATACACTTCAATCTCTTATATATAGGTTAGAAACACCTATACAGAAACACTACACTAACCTGGAACATTGGCTTACTCATAAGCTCATAAGCAGGTGATTGTGCTGCTTGTACTTTTTTGCTCCACATCCTGCGAAGCAAGCGACCAGGAAAAGATGAGTGCTGTGAACACACTTCTCTTAAATACATGTACAAAGAATTTAGGTTTACAAAACAAACAATAAATTGTGAACAGCTCTAACTCAGGTTCGCTTTCCTGACACAGGTAGGATTGCCTGTTCCCCTCTGTCTCCTCACCTTCCACAAACAGTCACTTAAATACTAATCCAAATGTCAAACCTGATAAATCTAATAAAGAATCACCAAGCCGTGTGTGTGTGTTTTCCTGTAGTTCATTAAATACCAAGAATCTTTTTTTTTTTTTTGCCGCTTGTTTGGTTCTTTTGCCATCAGAATTATTGTCTGAAGGCCAAGAAAGATGGCCAACGGATTTACTTTACCAAGTGGACCATCCCGGCCTTGTTGTATTGGTCCATTTGATTGAGCTTTGTTTATTTTATTTTGGGTTGTTACATACGGGACAGACATGAGTGGGGGAAAGGAAAGGGAGAAAGAAAGAGAGGGAGGGAAAGAAAAACAGCGGGGAAGAGGAACGTTGATGAAGGGCACACAAAAAAAGGTGAGGGGGCAAAAATACATTAATTAATCACCTGGATTCCTGTTGAGAAGAAAAAAAAGAGAAAACAAGCAAAAAAGAATAATAAGAATAATAAACAACATCATCACAATAATCGATGTGTATATAACAGTAAATACTAAATACTGAATATTATTGTGCAGCACGTAAAATTGGCACTGCACTGTGTGCTTTGAGGTAGCAGCCAAAAATGGTGTAGTTTGTGTGTGTGAGCACCCGTGTGTACACCTGGGAGCATGAGCGCTATTGTATTCAAAAGGTTCCTTCATGTAACAATCTGCTAGACGGTGTGGGGAGCCACAGCCCCGTCCCCCAGGGCATGAAGCAGGTATGGAGGAGATCCAGGGTCCAGACATTCAGAGACCCCCAGAGCGCAAGAGTCCAAGGAAGACCAATGGAGGGGCAAGCATGGGGGGGGGGGGGGTTTGCAGTGACGTGCCCGTGGGCTCCGCCGGCAGCCAGCTGTGCCAGAGTTGACCTGAGCCACAGGAGACAGGCCCCGACAAGCAGCCACCGGGAGTGAGCCGATGCATACCTGAGCGCCCAGCCCCTGACACAAAGAACTACCAACACACCAATGTCTGAGGCGTCTGCCACCGGCAGGGGGAGTGGTGAGGGGAGATAGGCCTCCATACCTTGAAGGGCCTGAGATGTCCCTGGAGAGGTGGCGTCTGATACCCGACCTGACATATAGACACAGACAAACAGGCACACACAGATACGAACATCCATTCCCACCCCCACACATATGCAAACACTCAGCACTCACCCAACGTGGAGACAGACATAAATAGACACTGTACACACAATCACACTCCCCAAACATACTCTATACCCCAGGTCTAGGCCAAAGAATCAAATTAATAAAAATACAGGTTAGAGTAATGGAACCCCTGGTCTCCATTACATAGGCGATTACACTTTGATTACCAATCACAGCAGAACAGCAAATCAGTGATAGGATTTAGGACAATCTAGCTGCTGGTGGTGGTAAAGATGGCGATGGAGGCTTGGATGGGTTCTGAGTAGAGCTGGGCAATAGAACGATAACGATATGTATCGCGATATAACTTTTACTCGATAGAGAAATTAAGCTATCGCGATAGACCTCGCCGCTCTTGTCCTCTTAAAAAAAAAAAAAAATTAAATTAAAAAAAAGGTCAGCCAATTCAAATTAAGTAGCGCAGAGCCGAACCAATCACAGCCGCAAGTGCCAAGCCGCACGTGTGTTTGTTTGGGAAGCAGCCAGCGGGTAATGGAGCCAGCGGGTAATGGAGGAAATGAGTGTGCCGACTAGAAAAATCAACCGAGCGTGACCGAAGAGAAAACAGATGATGGTTCCAATGCCGGAGAGATTGTCGAACGGAAGAGCCATAGAAGTTCCGTAGTGTGAAGGTATTTCGGTATTTCAAGTCTGACAAAAAACAGAGTAGCGTGCACTGTAAATGTGCCGAAAGCAAGTCTGGAAATACAATAAACTGGTGCATGCGCTACGTCCACACGTACCCGGGTATTTTTGAAAACGCAGATTTTTCTATGCGTTTGCACCTTTCGTCCACACGTAAACGGCGTTTTTGGTCACTGAAAACGAAGATTTTTGAAAACTCCGTTTTTGCATTTACGTGTGGACTAGAAAAACGGAGAAAACGCAGCGTCAAAGGTGTGCGCATTTTTTGACGTCACACTGTGCGCCACGTTATTGTTTCGGTGAAATGAATTTCTACAATACTGTTACTGTTAATTCTACTCTCTGCAGTGTTTAAATGCTTACATATACACACAGTTACTGTCCCTCCACACATACGACTCGGTTCTGCTTCTATGCCCCAGCTTTGTTTACTTTTTCCCACCGAGGCTTCTAGACTTCTGATTGGCCAACATTTCTGCACGGTTAGGAATCTAGCGCCACCTGCTGCTTTGGCATGTTCATAGCAGCGTTTTCCTTCATTTCTGCCTTTATGTGTGGACGGGATTATTTTTTAAAACGAAAACGGAAAATCTCCGTTTTCAAAAATACCCGTGTACGTGTGGACGTAGCCTCAGTCTCTGACTGGAAGCGCTAATTCGTCATTCGGCTTTTGTCAGACTAAAGTAACTGTTAAAACTGTTTGAAAAGCTAAGCTATACAACAAGGAGAGATTGAGAATTTCCTTTTAGTTCTCAGTTTATTTGATATTGACAAAAGTTAGTCAGTTTTGTCTGTTCTTCTGTAAAACAAACTAAGATTTATTTTTAGAATTAATATTTTGTTTCTAAGTGGAATTGACAATTTAGTCTGTTTCGTTTGTTCTATTTTGAAACTTAAACGCTTTAGTGCAGGGGTGTCAAACTCAAATACACAGTGGGCCAAAATTCAAAACTGGAACAAAGTCGCGGGCTAACGTTAATATTTATTGAAAAAAAAAATCTTCCTCCAGATATAAGAATGAATCTTTTCTTATGGACTCAAACAAGTTTTGCTGAAAAACTGAATATGGAACAAGCAAAGCTTAATACTAAACAATATATATATTAGCTGTATAATACCAGTAAGCCAGCTCTGATAGTAATTTGGTATGGCTTCGTGGGCCAAATGTAATTTGGCTGCGGGTCAAATTTGGCCCGCGGGCCAGAGTTTGACACCTATGCTTTAGCGGCTGCCTTTTGTGTAGTTTGCAATATTTGCCTTTATTTATCTGAAAAAGTCATGTTCCTTAAGTACATCTACCCTGTTGAATTTATTATGGGAAATAAATATTTAAATAAAAACAAGCTGCTGATTATTTCACATTTTACTTGTGAGCAACGGCACATTTAAATCTTACAAATATAGTTATTTGGCTTATATCGTGATAGATATCGTTATCGCCTGAAATGGAAAAAACATATCGTGATATGAAAAAATCTCATATCGCCCAGCTCTAGTTCTGAGTGACCAAAGAGAGGCAGAGATGGGAGAGGTACATGAATAAGACTTGAAGCAGTATGACAGCATTGCGGTTTAAAACACACAGCTTGGACGTTGCTTGCTTGCTAGTGAGCAAGAGAATGATTGGACTAGTGCAATGGATATTACTGTTGACTTTGACAGTGTTGGACAGTGGAAGTGATGTAAAGAACAGACAAGTAACTGAACATCAAGGAAGCAGGCAAACGATTACAGATCTTTTTCACTGAATATTATAGTATTTCAGTACTTTATAGACAGGAACAGTTGGCCATACCCCAATGGTACAAATAATTCAGAATCTATATGGGATCAACTGGAATATCATATTTCCATTATTATAACATTCTTAGTATTTATGAGTAATAATATTCAACAAAACACTGCCGAGAGAACATTATGCACAACTCTTGAAGGAATTTATGAGTCACTGAGGGAACTGTTGACTGAGATAACACTTCAGGTAGAAGCTGAAGCACACTGTATGGGGAAACATTCTACAATTCAAACAGAAAGGCCAAGGTAAGTGATGGAACATTGGGAAAAAACTGTATACATGACATATAGCATGTTTGACACACGATACAATCCAGAAGAGGTAAACAAAATTATGAATTCAGGGTTTTGGCAAAATTATCTGCTCAGCTGACTAACATGTGAGGTCTGGGTTTTATTTAGATACGCTTATCTCAGATGTTGTCAGTATATATTTGAGCATTTTACAACCACAGGATAAAACTTGTTTTAGTGGACCACACACATTTTACTAACATTTCTAATGTTGATGCTGTCTATCTCATTACATAGGTTTTTATACAAACCCCTGGCAGGTAGTGGGATTAGCTCAGCAGTGGCAAGTGCAGCAGAGCTTAAGAAAAGTTGGTCCATTGGGAAAAGCTTTGGAAGGATAGAGGGCAATTCAATGCAGGGTCTACAATCTCACTACTTCAAATACCAAAGTATGGTATGCATTTTTTCCTTTTTAAAATTTGATTAAGGCTAATTATTAATCCCTAAATGATAAAGATGCATGTGATAATTAAAATAAATGTCAAATAATGAACCAGTGGTGTCAAAAGCTGTCCCAGATGAGCGGAAAATGGATGAGGATACGGGTGACAAAAGTACACATATGCTTTAGTTAAGCAGAAATACTTGATTTTAAATTTTAAAATATTTGCTAAAAGTTAGAGTACTGATTCAACTTCATTACTCAATGTAAATGTGAAAAGTAGCACTTTTACCAGTTTTTTTCATGCCACGTTATTACATTATTATTAATGTAATAATAAAATATACAATATTTATTTGAAAATATAAAATTTTAATGAATATACATCGCTTATATATACAAAAAACAAAGGCAAATAAAAAAATAGCACTTTTTTGCTGTTGCCTATATTGTACAAAGGTGAGTACCTCCATAACTAAACACTCAGGGGTGAATAGGCAGGTGTGGAAACCCTAAAATTGGTTGCGGTGATGGATTGTTTGGAAAAGATTCACTTAAGTTATAAAACTTTCAGTTGGGAGCTCTGGTACCTTTTAGGTTCATGCTGCGATCAGCTGAGCTGTGCTGCTTCTACTATAACAGTCACAATTGACATTCAATACACAACTGAATTCAGCAAGACACATCAGATGTTACATTAGCTCTCATGTCTGATTTCTAACCCCTAGAAAGTATAAAGCTAGTAGGCAGAATTCAGTGAGTGAACCACTATCTTAAATTTCTATTGACGTCAGCTACGCTTGATGCAATCTAACATTGACCATGAACATGTTGCTCTCCAAAAGTCAGCATAGTGCATTTTTGCAAAACAACATAACTTCATATGTAGGTATAGATATGCTCAAAAACTGAAGTTGAACCTTTACATGATATTATATTCTTACACAGTAATGTTCATATTTTATCGTCTGGTATAATAAAAAAATAAAATCTTTTTATCTAAACCAAACCATGATGTTTTAGTGCCTATGCAACTGACAAAGAAAATCAAATAAATCCCATTTGAAAATGTGAAAAAATGGGTGCTCTTGGAATTACGTTGCACCAGATCCTTCAACAATGACACTGGACCACAGTATTTAAAATGCAAATCTGTCTATTTGAAAATATGTGCATACGACATTGCTTATGAAGCCATATGTTACGAGCTGGGTTACACTGCCTGTAGATCTCTACAATGGGAAAATTTCTCTTTGCATCCAGTGCTTCAGTTGCCTTTAATGCCACTAAAGGTCACTTTGTGTAAAATGGTGGGACACAGACAGCATCTAACAAAATAGCATTCTATGTCACCCTGGGATAATAATGTCCTGTTGCCTGCAGCAGGGCTAAATAATCTTACTAATCACTATGGGTCATATAGGATGGAGATCAAATATCCCCAACAGTTTGTAACAACGTAATGTGTGTTCCAGGGGATTGTTGGCACAGTCAGTTTAGTTTTTTTCCTGTCTGTGGGGAATTCCGTATTGTAAAATCCATGTCTGACTTGAAAGAAACAAAGATATAAAGGATATTTTTCCAAGTACTAACCACTGAAAATCAGCATTTTGTGATGAACTCAAGGCTTGGTATCGGAAAGAACCCCAGTCAGACTTTCCAGCTTTTCTGAATAGCTGTTTAGTCTGTAGAGGGTATCTCTGTAGCTCATCTAGGACAACTGGGGATCTTCATCCCTGAACCTACCGAGAACAAACAAAATGTAATTATAGTTAATGGTTTTTTTTGTTATTTCTTTTGTTTTGTTTAAGTGTCTTGTTTTTTTGTTTATTTTGGGGGGGTTTAAAGATATCCCACATTTCTGAACCAATTATATATTTCTTTGCCTTATACTGATTATGTATATCAAAAATTAACAACTAGACTGACCCACATACAAGAAATGAAGGGCCATATATGTCATGGTCCCCGTGCCTGCTCGGCTGGCCCTGTGTGGCTACATGTTATGTTTTGTCTTTTCTCTCTCTCCTCTCTCTCTGCTCGCTGCCTGGGCGGAGCTCATTGTGAGCTCCCGGCCTCCACCACCTGTAGGCAATCACCTGTGGCTCCTCACCTTGTTTGCTCCCGCTACTTAAGGCAGTGACTGAGAGCACCTCGCCGCTGGACTATTGAGTAACGCTCGTCAGGCTACTTTAGCCTCAGCCAGTTTTGAGCTCTGTCCGTGAAAGTTCCGTGCTAACTCTTGTTCTCTGTATGCAGATTTCTCGTGCTTGGTTTGGTGACTCTGGACGCTTTTCCCGACCCCTCTCCGCACCCCTGGGAACCCTGGCCCCCCTCTCCTTCACCTGTATATAGTGCACCTGGAGTGCACCTGGAGTGTGTAAATACTCTGATCACGCCGCCATCTTCCTCATGCCAAAATACAAACAAAGGCTGAAACAGGAAGTTCCGGTTCAGAGGAAGGTCGCGCGCTGGACGGATCAATCGGTGGCCGCGTTACAGGACGCACTCGACGACGCAGACTGGGGCATGTTCAGAAACAGCTCCGACGATGACGTCAGCGTGTTTACGGAAGCGGTTGTGGGATTCATCGGGAAACTAGCGGATGATACCGTGGAGACAAAGACTATCACAACGTTTCCCAACCAGAAGCCGTGGGTGGATAAAACCATCCGCGACGCTCTGAGATCCCGCACCGCTGCCTACAACACGGGACTCATGACGGGGGACATGGACCCGTACAAAGCCGCGTCATATAACGTGCGGAGGGCGGTGAAAGAGGCGAAGCAGCGCTACGGGAGGAAACTAGAGTCACAACTCCAACAGAGTGACTCTAGGAGCCTGTGGCGGGGACTAAGGACAATAACGGACTATAAAGCACCAACAACCGGTATGACGAACGCGGCCGTGACTCTGGCAGACGAGCTGAACACTTTCTATGCTCGCTTCGAGGCTGCAGCTAAGGTCTCCAACAATGCTAGTGTTAGCGGCGCTAACGGCTGCAGACAGGAAGATACTGCCAGCACCGGAAACGTGCTCGTCATCTCCGAGCATGAAGTAAGGAGAGCCTTCAAGAGAGTGAACACCAGGAAAGCAGCAGGACCAGACGGCATCCCAGGTCGTATCCTAAGAGACTGCGCATACCAGCTAGCTCCTGTGTTCACTGAGATATTCAACATCTCTTTATCTCAGTCGGTGATCCCCACATGCTTCAAAGAGTCCATCATTGTTCCTGTCCCGAAGAAACCCCACCCTGCTTCTCTCAATGACTATCGCCCTGTAGCCCTCACCTCAGTAGTGATGAAGTGCTTTGAACGCCTGGTCAGAGACTTCATCATTTCTTCACTACCAGACACACTGGACCCACTACAGTTCGCTTACCGTCCAAATCGTTCCACAGACGATGCCATCTCTCATCTCCTCCACACATCACTCACTCACTTGGACACTAGAAGGGGGAATTATGTTAAAATGCTCTTCATAGACTACAGCTCTGCATTTAATACCATAATTCCCTCCACACTCACCACCAAGCTGGAGCATCTGGGACTCAGCTCATCTATGTGTCAGTGGATCTCCAACTTCCTAACTGGCAGACCACAGGCAGTAAGGATGGGCGGACATGTCTCAGCCTCCACCACTCTCAGCACTGGAGCCCCCCAGGGGTGTGTTCTGAGCCCCCTGCTGTACTCTTTGTACACATATGACTGTGTGGCCACTACCAGCTCCACCACCATCATCAAGTTTGCTGACGACACCGTCGTGGTGGGCCTGATCTCTGATAACAACGAGACGGCCTACGTGAAGGAGATTAGGAATCTGGAGAACTGGTGCCAGAGGAACAACCTCCTTCTAAACGTCAGTAAGACAAAGGAGCTGATAGTGGACTTCAGCACTAAGCAGGAGAGGAACTACCAGACCCCCGTCATCAACGAGTGCCCAGTGGAGAGAGTGGACAGCTTCAAATACCTCGGAGTTCACATCACGCAGGACCTGTCATGGTCCTGTCACATCAACACCGTGGTGAAAAAGGCCCGACAGCGTCTCTACCACCTCAGACGCTTGAGAGACTTCCAACTGCCCTCCAAGGTGCTCAGGAACTTTTACTCGTGCACCATAGAGAGCATCCTGGCGGGAAACATCTTAACCTGGTTCGGGAACAGCACCATGCAGGACAGACGAGCTCTACAGAGGGTTGTGCGGTCAGCTGAGCGCACCATCCGCTCCGAGCTCCCTGACCTGCACTCAATCTACAGCAGGCGGTGCTGGACCAAGGCCAGGAAGATGGTGAAGGACCTCAGCCATCCCAACAACAGACTGTTCTCTCTGTTGAGGTCAGGAAAGCGATTCCGCTCCCTGAAGACCAACACAGAGAGACTGAGGAGGAGCTTCTTCCCGCAGGCGATACGGTCTCTCAATCACACCACCACACAGTACTGACCCACACATATGGTTCTTACACACACACTGGACTTTCTGGACTTTGTTTTTGCACAACACTGGTCACTATATTCTTCATTTCCAGTTAATACTTGTACAGCTGCTGTTATTGTGTATATATTTATTTATATTTAGATTTCTTCATACATTCTTATATAGTTCTATATTGTGTATTTTGTTGTACAGTTATTTTATTTTCAACTTTAATTTATATATTTTATCTTATTCTTCCCAGTTAAATTTACCCTTCATTCTAATTTGTGTTGTACAGTTATTTCATTTTTAACCTTAATTTATATTTTATTCCTTCCTAGTTAAATTTACCCTTTTTAATTTTTCATATTTATTTCCTATCTTATTCATAGCCTTTTCCTTTTTTGTTTTCTTTAGGTCACGAGCAGTTGTCCAAGCATTTCACTACATATCGTACTGTGTATGACTGTGTACGTGACAAATAAAATTTGAATTTGAATTTGAATTTGAAATAAACCTGTTTTTCTGAGATTTCAGTCTGCGCTGAGTCCTCCCTGCTCCTCCGTGACAATATATGGCACAATAACTGAAACATAACACACAGTGCTCTCATTAATCTTGCTAGAAATTACAAAATAAAACCAAAACAAAATATATAAATATTAAAATACAACAGTGCCTATATCAGTACATATCCTGATGTACAAACTATATAGAAATACTTGTATATTCTGGGTCATACAGAGTAGGAGCTCATTTAATAGAACTTTATTCATCCTGGAAGAAATTCATACATAATGTGGTTGGCTGCTTCCACAAACAATAAAACACTTTTACTTGTGCTAACTCAGATTTTAACACTATTACTGTACAGATCTGCAACAATGGATGAAAAAAAAAAGGTTTAATATTTGCTATTTTTACATGTTTTTGTATATATTCAGTCTTTCTCACATGCAGACTTTACTATTTTTCTGACCACTATAGGTTTGACATGCCTTTCAAAAGGAACAAAGGTTTGTTGGAGCACATACAGTACCAGTGCTCCACATACCAATACAAGTGTTTCCCAGTGTTATCTGAATATGGTGACCCGTAAGCACGACCAACCCAGCTGCCTGTGCAATTATATCTAGCACTTATGATTCAGTTTCTGTCAATAAGATTCAAAATACACACCGTGAAATAATAAATATTAAATTATTTAGAAATTGATATAGAACTATTGTCTCCAACTCTTAATATAATAACCGTTTGAAGCCCTAAAATACATAAATAGGCTGAAAAAAAAATGTTGCCAGAAACTGGAAAATAAATTCTAAAAAGGTTATGATTTCAGAATCTCAAACCACCGATTGCTTTATGAACCAATAGAAGGGTTTTAAAGGTAATTTTGTATTGAATTGCAAGAAAATGAAGTGGCTTGAGTCCTGGGGTCATATGGTCAAATTTCTGTGTACTTGTAAGAACTTTGGCTGCTGTGTTCTGAACAAGCAGAAGTCATCCTACTGATGCTTTGAACAGTCCCGCAAATCAAGTGTTATATCTAACCCAGGGGTCGGCAACCCTGGGCACGCGTGCCATAGCTGGTACCCGAAGGGTTAACTGATGGCACGACCATAGCTGGACTGGCCGTTGGGCATACTGGATGGTGATTTTTCGTTTTTATGGGCCGATGATTTTTTTTTTTGTAATGGTATAAACAATGAAAGGTGGTGGATTGGCCAGATGCTGGCCGATGTGTAAAAATAACTTAGGTATTTTGGTGGTGGATATGGCGGAGCTCCCACAGAGGCCAGCAGGTGGATGAGGGAAAGGGGAGGCAGGAGGAGCAGAGACCCGAGGCGGCTACTGGTCCGAGTATCAGGTGAACTGAACTTCAGGTAAGAAGTTATGACCTGCAGTCTGTATGGGTCAGATATAAACCAAGTTTAGGTGTAGTTTATTTTTGTTGTGCTGACTTTTTACAGTCAGTTACAATAACTCGTACTGCGTACTAGCTAGCATGACGGAGTTGTTATACAGCTGGGTGGGTGCTATGATGTTACTGATAGTGAACTTGATTCATTAGGTTAGTTAGTAGAGTTGCCAACCGTCCCGTAAAAAACTGAATCATCCCGTACTCAGAGAAAATAGCCTATTATGCGTTTTGTATTGAGCTGAAAAGGAACACAGTTTGTCCCGTACTTCAGCTAGAATGAAAAAGACAGAAAGCTGGAGTTATTCTGTCGTTAAGCTGATACTAGAAATTAATATAAAAAAAATTCTAACAACAGCTGATCAAGCTTAAACGTGCTGCTGTTGTTTAGCGCGACATCCACTGGTTTCCTCTTTCTATATTATATTCAGATTGTGTACTGTTCGATTATAAGTACTTTTAGTGTGTAAGAATCTGTTGCTTATAATAACTGGTATTTTGCTTTCAGTATATGAATGAGAGTGACCGGACACATTTTGGTGGGAATGATGCAATCTGGTAACGGCGTCCGGTCGTATCAGATATCAGACTCGGTTAGGTGGAGTGGAGAGCCATATTGTTTATAATTAGTAGGTGGGTGTGGTCCCACTTTTGGTGTCAGACGAATCCCTCTGTTTATTTGGGTTTGAAGGGGTTCGGGAAACGACTTAAATGGTAATATGATCACTGATGAGGATGATGATGATGAAGGTGTACAGGCATCAGCTGGTGAGTTTCTGCACAGAGTTGAACCTGCATACTTGGCTGGAGTCGCTGTAATCTCTGCTGGAAGTGAAGTTGTTGGGGGCTGGCATAGTAACTCAGCTGTTTGAGCTATGTCAACCGATGTGTTTCTGCACAGCGTTGCTGAAACTCTGTTTCTTTCGAGAGTCGTCAGGTGCCATTGTTTTTGGGTCGGCTGATACATCTCTGGCAGGCTTATCACTGAAAGGTGCAAGTACGTCATGGTCTCTGTGTGATACGGCTGGTTAGTGTCCACTGTCTGTCTCAGCTGATACTGACGTCTTTATCTCAATTTGAGAACAGGGCAATGAGTTCACGTGAGACAAGTTCAGAAGATAAAGCCTCTGACCTTTCTTATTAATGTTATGTTCATTTCTTGTAAACGGGTGCTTCCTTCCACAAAAGATCTTAAAATTATTTAGATATTGAATTGTCCTTTCAGCACAGACAGTTTTAACAAACCTGCTGAATGACTTCATCCTGCTATATTCTTCATCGCAGGGCGTTGCTGGAATCGGTCCAGATACGTGGAGTTGCACCTTGTGGTTGTCAAAGTTCTGAAGTAAATCCAAAATTTAAAATTTCGGATTTTTTCAGAAGGATGTCAGCAGCTCCAGCATGAACAACAACTTTTTCTAGCTCTGGGTTATTCTCAATAATTGATGGAATCCTCTCAGAAATTTATTTTACTGTCATTTGTGGACAATTAAAGACACTAGTATTGATGCATAGCTGTTCAATTCCTTTGATTGATCCGTCATGAATAAAAGTGCTCTCCCTCACTTGCTGTTCTCTGTTCTCTTTGCCCATTTCGTGCGGCTTGTTTCATCTTTATTTACGTTCCGGTGACCTCGCTCTGCAGCTGACAGTCTTTGCGGGCGGGACGGTGATGAGCTGAGAGGCGCAAATCAATTTTTTAGAAGAATAATCGAAGTTGTTTCTTGTTGGAGTGTCTTTCGATGTTCCTTTATCTTCTTGGGAGTCTCCCGTCTAAGTGGGGGCCAAAGGTCTGATGAATGGGGAGTTCCTCCCGACAAAATGTCCTTCGCTCCGAGGGGTCCCACTCTGTGTTGATGGTATTGATCCGCCCGGTTGTTGCTTGCCGTAAGCCACCGGCAGAGTTTTATTGCTTTTGCTTTTGGCGTTCTCCTCAAGGCGTCGGATTTTCATTTCCATGTCGTGGATTCTTTGTAAGAGTTCCTGAAAAGCCTCGTCCGAGCAGAGGGCCATCCTCTGATCATCATCAGAGCTGAACAGGTGATGGAGAAACAGGTTTACATTTTAGGTTACATGAATGAGTTGAAGGGAAGTTATAAACTGTTTCTGAGAGACAAATAACACCAGGATCCTTTTCTATGTAGCTGACAGCTTTTAACTGTGCAGGGGCGGGTCTCGCAAAGTTGTGTCAGGGGGCCAGGTAGGGAATTAACAGGGAAAGGGGGGCACAAAGAAATACTTTTCTTTCTTATTCTCATTTAAAATGTCTAGCTTTTAATAAATAATTATCTGAATCTTACAACCAAAGTTTTTATCTGATGTAAAATATATAGAAATCATACATATACCAACAAGACTGTGCATCACTGTCACAACAGAGTTTGTTTTCATTCAAAGGCTTTATGGCTTTTCCTGTAATACCTGGTGGGCCGGTCTCTAGTCAAAATGACTGGGCTGATTTTTTGTCCCAGTCCAGCCCTGAGCACGACACAGTGAATTAATCTGAGAAGGTGCATTAAAAAAAATTAATTGCCGGGCCAGCGGTGCACATCACAAATGAGCTCGCATAGACACATTAGTTCTGCTGCTTCTTAATGACTGTATCTTAGCTAACAACCCCAAGTACCAGATTCAACTTGTAATTGGCTAAAAATAACTTCGCCTACCGGTGAGAGGGACGTTGTTACCTTTCCACATTCCGACACTTCAAATGCTTCAGGAGCTTTCCGCTCAGTGCAGCATCAGCACCGTGGAAACACACGGATACATCCGTAGACTCGAGACAGAATTCACAATGTGTTTTCGGTACTTTCAGGTGTTTGGACCAATGTTTTCTTTTCTGATCAAACCAGAAAGCTTTAATGAGCAGCTGGATTTGTCTCGCATTAACTGGCTGAGTTAATGCCAGTTAATGCGACATCGACATGCAGCTGATTGAACTGAAAAGCTCGACTCTGTGGGGGGTCAAAGTTTGCAAAACTATGAACACAGCTGGAATCCACAGCTGTGTGTGTTCATGGAGCTGCATTTTCACCTGCTGGACATCACTGGCTGATAAGTTTAAATGTCTTCAGAACATTGGCCTTATTGACAGTATTTGGCTCTACATATCTGTGTGAGCAGATTTTCTCTCACATGAGTGTCCTCAGGTAGCCGTCTGAATGCTGGACACTCGGAGACCTGTGTCTCTGAGTGGGAGACCAGAGATCAGATTAACATGTCTGTCTCTGTATTAACAAACATGCCATATTGGCTTAGTTTATTTTTCTTATCATTGTTGTGAGGAGACCTTAAATAGCATTTGCATTTTCTGTTGTACAGTTCATTTGTTGTTCTTGTTATGGATAAAAAGTATCTTTCTTTGTTTCAAAATAGCTGATAACTATTCGTTGATAGCTGCCAACATCTGCGAACAAATATAATTCTATAAAGTTGTTCTATATAGTGTGTAACTGTTAATATAGAGCGTTATTAAATTTATTGCTAATGCAATCAAATGGCACACTGACTTCTGAGGAAATTTTAGATGGCACTCATCATCAGAAAGGTTGCCGACCCCTGGTCTAACCTGCTAGATATAAATACATCGACCAATTTCTTAGAGTCAGCGTCTGAGATATGAATTTTACAACTTTTTACATATTTTTAAGTGATATAAAAGTACTTGTGATGACCTTATAAATATGATTATTGCCCAAAATGTTTCATTCAGTATTTTCTCTATTTCTTTGAATTCAGGTGTTCAATCACTTTCAATCACTTTTCAATCACTTCCATGGCCACAGGTGTATAGAATCAAGCACCTGGGTAAACAGACTGCTTCTACAAATATCTGTGAGAGAATGCATTGCTCTCAGTAGCCCATTGAATTCCAGCGTGGTACCATGATGAGATGCCACCTGTGCAACAAATCTGGTAATAGTGGTATTAAAACAAAGAGGAAGTGACTGGGACCAACAGCAACTCAGCTACAAATGGGTGGATTAAGAATGGGATGTCACTCAATTTCATATGAGTGTGAAGGCAGCCTTGGTGTCCTGATGTTTTAGACCTAAAAAGTTTGTAGACATCCAGCAGTTAATGACATTAGTGCAGTTCATTAGTTTGTGAAAAGAGGTAAGATCAGAGGAAAATGATAAGTACAGCCGTTTATCATTTGCATAAGAACGATAGCCTGAAAGATGGTACCAAAGGGAAGCATGTTAAGATTAAAGATTAAGGACAAAGTGTTACACCCCAGCCTAAGGGAAACCAAAGCGCAACACACACAAAAAAGGAAAGATAACGCCCCTGCTCCCAAGGAAAGACCAGCGCTGCCTCAGGATTGCGGTCTCACAACAACCAGATATTTTACCATCTGGTCAGGGTGACCTGGCCAAAAGAACAAACAAAACACTGGAAATGAAACAGAAATAAATTACCCATAATGAGACACCATAGAAAGAAAAGGTCTATTTACACTTGTCTTGCATATATTGTATAGTACAAAATATACAAGACAACCTCAAGCTCTCTCATCACAGAAACTTGGTCACACACAGCACACCACTAAACACAAGACACAGGGCTTCCTGCTTGTTTGGAAGCAGGAAGTAGGCAGGGCCGCTGGTTTTGACAGGTCCCACTTTATAGCCAGCCTCATTCCATCCTCAGCCAATGGTCCGCCTCCACCTGGAACTGGATCATGAACACAAACAACAGAGAGCACGAACAACGCCACACTCAGGTGTGAGGTGCATAAACAACGCACAGCATCATGACCCGGGTCATAACAAAGAGCAGACACTTGGGAAACCAGTGACTGAATTTATATTTCTGCAGATCTAAATCTTTCAACTGAAACGCAAAAACTGTTACATTTAGGTGTGATGAGAACCAATCGAGAATCTGACCTTTTTGTGTTATGATTTCATTTGAAACCCTGTTGGTATTTATGTTTGTTGTATTTATGCATGTAGTTAGTCTGCTATTTGAAAAAAAAAACAGATGCACACTGAGGCAAGAAAAATTAGGTCTGCAATTATTCATTCCAATGGATATATTTATTGATTAGTGGTGTAATTGCATTACATTTGAAACAGGGAAGCTGACGGTCTGTAAAGAGCAGTTGATAATATTTACAAAGTATATAGTATAGTTTTGAACAGTTGGGTAGTGATGGGATCAAGTAAAGAGCTGCAAGACTTTAACTGATGAATTTACATGTGAAAATGTGGACATCAAGCACAGTCATTTAATTAGTCTGTGAGGCAGTGCTAGATAAACACTACATACGACATTACCTCTAATACTAGAAATGTTGTTCTGAAAGAACAAAGCAAATTCATTACACTGTAAGGGGCCGTACACATACAGTATGGTGTGTTCTACCAGTAGCAAAATTCCATCTAGGTTGAGGGTAGAAAAATCCACTAGTAAAACAACATAAACAGGGACCCTTATAGTTTTTTGTGATCTTTTGAAGGTCTTGTATCTGCCTAGGCTTTTGAAGTCTCCTCGTATTGTTGGATTTTTAGTGTTTTAGTGATTCAGTGTGCTGATAGACTCGTTCCCTGATCAAGGCTTCTGTGTTGAAATGTGTTAGAGTTGTAGGTTAACTATAATCATACCACAGGAATAAAGCCATTTTAAATTTTATATGAAAAAAGAGCCTTGGAGTTTTTTGTATTTTAGCTTGTGTATCCCTTTCAAAGAGCACCTCAAATGAAAATGCTTCAACTTCACAATTTAAAAAAACTATATTTTCTCTCAGTTCTCCGGCAAATTCTTCACAGACATTATCCAGTATTTCATCACATGAGGACAGTACCAGTAATGTGTACTCTGAAAATTCAATGAGAAATGTATCAGCTGTGCTGGCATTGATGTAACACTTATTAATGAATAGCTTGGTATTTGTCTTGACAGATCAATAAAATGTTTCTACATTTGTAACTGTGACGGCTACTGTGAAAACAACAACAACAAAAAAACAAACAAACTTTGATCAAGTGTGTGATCTATTGTGTGGATGGATCCAATCACATGCTGTTTAAGATCAAACATTTCTAATAAATGCACGAACTGTTCTGTGGCAGACTTGTTGCTGTTGTCAGTGTGAATACTGAATGACTTTAAATTATAATATGGGCAAATTATGTTGTAATTTTCACAAGAAATTCATTAGTTTTTCCCAGGAAGCGATGTCTCAGTCTGTATAGTGATAAATCCAAAACTTGGATATTTGTATATTACACACATATACAATTAGGTTCACAAGGACTTCTTGTCTTCTACTAGGACAACCAAGTTGCCATGCAGCATCGAGTACTCCACCAACCAACATACCACGTAAATAGTCCTTGTCCATGAGGAAAAACCCAGGCTATGAGGATACAAGAGCACACCACTAACCCTATCCCAATCAATGTGAACTGAATATTGAATATTTATAATTACGTAATATATCTGATATTTTTGTATACTTAGCTTAGTTTAGTAATTGCAACCTGCTTTAAGTTCCTACTTCTTGTGTCTTTGACCTTTATTTGGTCAAAAAGGGGAAAGACTGTAGACAGTCTGTGATGAGGAAGACATGTTCTGTGTAATGATAGCTGGATAATCAGGAGCTGTATGACCAGACTGGTTAGCTTTAGGATTTCCTCAATGCAATAGTGAATGCTTCTTCATCAGTAGTACAATATGGAACCCTAGTAAAAATATTAGTTAGGCCAGTACATGCATTACTGTCAGTTTTCATTCAATAACTTTACATTTTAAGTATATTTGAGTTGCATTTAATGTATTTGTGTTTCATTTGATATTTTCAATTCCATAAATATTCAAGGTTTTACCTTGCATAAACATATATTTATAAACCATAAATAAATAATACCAATGAAATATGTCTGAATGGTTTGTGAATACAATTTCAAGCTTAGAGCTTGTTAATGTCTCTAAGCTTTTCTTTATAGCTCTTCAAACTCTTTCAAACCAGTTTTATATTTGCTAAAGCAGGTGATATGATACAGTCATTCAACTGCAGCAGCACGATTTACTTGCTATTAGGGATGCCATTATGGCACCAGATACCGGACAAAACGGTAGTAACCAGACCGAAAAGCAGCGCACATTTCGGTGGTTTTTTTTTTTTCCTGAGATGTCATACACTTTGGATTCTAGCCAATCATTTTACCTTTACAAGGATAGTAGGCGGGCCCAGGTACGTACAGAGCAGAGCTACAGATTAAAAATGCCCAAGGTGAAGCAGTCAAAAGTCTGGCTGTACTTCACAGCAAAAGATGCAAACTCAGCAGCCTGCTTTAAGCCCCACGCTCCGGTACCGCGAGCAAAAAGGAGGAGATCATATTTAATCAGTTATAACATGGGGTGAGAAATATAAGTCCAGACGTGTGGTATCCACAGAAACCGTCCAGATTTCGCCGGTAGCCATGTGATTATCAGCAGTTACCACGCCTACCTAGCCGCATCAGAGCCATTTTCCGTCAACAACCTCCATTTTAGACCCACCTATAGACACGTGACTGGACAGACGTAACATGCAGTAAATTTGGGCCCACGTGGGTTTTGGCCTTGGCACGTCTGATTGGTTGAAGTAATGTGAACGTGGCATAATTACTGTGACTCTATTGGCTCAAACAATTAAAAAGATGTGTCAATCATGCAAATTGACCAAAAGAAACCAAAGTTACAGCCCCTCAGAGTTTAAAGTGCCAGAGGCCAATTAAGCGCTCCATGGCAGAAAAGGCCCATTACCGTGTAAATGTGTGGTTAATTCTTCAAAAACGTATTTTTAAAAAAAGCATTTTTAGGCATGTTAATAAAATTAATTAATTTCTGCTCTTAAATACCTAAAAAATTCAACTGGCATGGTGTCCAATTGTGTGCCAAAATTGGACATTTTTGTACAACATCTGGATATTCATGTATTGACAGCGCTGTAATTTTTCACTGTTTCACTTTAAAAACATAAATCTTTGCACAGATGATGTTTATATGTTGTTCCGGTTCTTATCTTTTTGCAGAAAAAAAGAGACTGCTAAAAATAAAGACATGAGAGGTTTTTGGACGAAGTTTGTGTTCTCCATTCTTTAAGCACCGGTTTGAGCACCGTTTAGACCAAGGCAAAGACCAAGGAACTGATCGTGGACTTCAGGAAGACCAGGAAACACTTGACCCCTGTTTCAATCCAGGGGGTCAGTGTTGACATTGTGGAGGACTATAAATACCTTGGAGTACACATTGACAATAAACTGGACTGGGCTAAAAACACCACAGCACTTTACAGGAAGGGCCAGAGTCGTCTCTATTTTTTGAGGCGACTGAGGTCCTTCAACATCTGCCAGAAAATGCTGAGGATTTTCTATGAGTCTGTGGTGGCCAGTGCGATCCTCTATGCTGTTGCATGCTGGGGGAGCAGGCTGAGGGTCGCAGATGCCAACAGACTTAATAAACTGATCCGTAAGGCCAGCAATGTTGTGGGGATGGAGCTGGACTCCCTCAAGGTGGTGTCGGAGAGGCGGATGCTGTCCAAGATAAAGACAATGTTGGATAACACCTCCCACCCACTCCATGACATGTTGGTCAGTCACAGGAGCTCGTTCAGTGAGAGACTGAGATTACCGAAAAGCACCACTGAACGACACAGGAAATCATTCCTGCCTGTGGCCATCTCCCTGTACAACGCATCCACTTAACACACTGTTTGCTGCTACAGCTACACATGTTTCTTTTCCAAATATTTATTTATAAGTGACTTATGTATGTATGTATGTATATATATGTATATATTGTACTATTCTTAGTTAGTGTATTGTCTGTCTTGTCTTAATGTTGGTTTAAAATGGAGCACTGTAACAAAAAATAATTTCCCCCAGGGATCAATAAAGTATTCTGATTCTGATTCTGATTCTGATTAAGCACCAGCACCGTTTCAAAAGTACCGATTTGGCACCGGTATCGGATAAAACCTAAACGATACCCATCCCTACTTGCTATGTTACTTTCACTACTTCCAAACAGCAGGCGTTTTCAACTTTTGTTGCCATTTTAGTGTGTTTTCCAGAAATAAAGCTATTAACAGAAAAGTAAACACATACTTCAGGATGGACATAGCTCCTGTATCATCTGTATCATCATCCACTGGTTAGCAAAGCCCTTGTGGGAAACCTTAAGCTGAACATTGAATAAACAGTGTTCTGATCAGGGAGCTGAGGAAGACCGAAGACTTTACTGAGTGAGTTAGTCACACAGTAAAGTATATTCTGATGCATATACTTTAATATATGTGGCCCGGTCATGGGGAATGAGACAGGACACAGGAAATACTCTTTTGTGGACTTTTTTTATTTTCCAACTGTACTCGGAGGAGCACAGTTTTAATTCTATAGTTTTGAGTGAAAACGGCAAAATTTAACTATTCCACTGGCTCAGCCCAAAACTCTCTTTCAGGGTCTGAGACAACAGTAACTATCAGATGTACACATTAAATTCAAACAGTATAGACAACAGTAGCGACCTGTCAAGAAACAAATACAAAAAAAAAGAGAAAACAAAACAAATAAACACATTGTTTACATCCCACAATTTCGCAGGTCAACTGGCAATAAAGTACACATTAAACCGCCTTTTAAACATATACATTTCTATGGGAGAACATCATGAACTCACTTCGGTTTCTCTACACAGCCACTGTGCTAGGACAAGTACAATTCAATTCAATTCAATTTTATTTATATAGCGCCAAATAGCGCTTCATAGATACAGAGAAAAAAAACCCAACAATCATATGACCCCCTATGAGCAAGCACTTTGGCAACAGTGGGAAGGAAAAACTCCCTTTTAACAGGAAGAAACCTCCGGCAGAACCAGGCTCAGGGAGGGGCGGCCATCTGCTGCGACCGGTTGGGGTGAGAGAAGGAAGACAACGCAGGAATCACACAGCAAGTGATCTCGCCTCTGAATCAAACAGAAACATACAGAGTTATGCAAAGTGAATAATAGTGTAAACTTAACAACTTTGAAATCTGTTAGGACACTGTCACTACTCACGCCAACCCGCTCTTCAGTCCCCCTCACAGCACATGACCATTAAACATGCACCCGTCGCACGTTAAGAACTCTCTTGTGTAGCTGGCCACAGAATCTTTTGCGGTCTCTAACTCAGTGCTCCCACTCACAGCGCTCAGTGTGTGACACAAACTTGAGTGGATGCGTGCTCTGGCTTACGGCGGCTCATAAAGGGACAGTATACCCCCAAAACGCGAGGTCTAGTCATCACCATGACAACCCTACACCAGACCTCTGGTAGACAGGCAACCAGTCAAAAACACAATCCCCTCTTTTTGAACCCTTTCCATGCATAGTATTAGTTCACTTGGCTACATATACTTTAAAGGAGATCACAGTTTATTGAATTGAGCTCACTAATGACTATGGCCACAAAGAAGCCAGTATAATGGTACTAAGGTCAAAGGTCAGAGGATGAAAGAGTTATTTCCCAAAACTTTTATTTAAAACTGATTTTTTTTTATAATTAGATGATTCACCCCCTGCTGCCCATTAAAGAGGGGTGCTTGGAGTCTCCTATCACATCAGGAAACCATGTCTATTGACACAGACATAACAAAATAGAAAGGCAAAAACAACAACAAAAACAAACATTTACATCACAGGAGGCGACTATGCCCTGAAGAAACAAATTCCTTTTCATGAAAATGAAGTGGGGGGGGGCTGCCAATTAGGAGACAGTGGGCTTTTAAGAAGACACTAGAGCTTAAAGGACTTTTTTCAACCAGAGAATGAATTGAGTTGAGTTGAGACTCGGGTGTAAAATTTTTGGTTTTCAGAGTTTTTAAACAGTTTTTCACGTTATTTTAAAAAATATATAATTTTTATCGTTAACTCTGTTTCCTTGGGTCTTCCCCCATGTGTTCTATTTTTTGGTACCGGTCCATGAAAATGTTGTTGGACATAAACAGGTCTGTGATGCAAAAAAGGTTGTGGACTGCTAATATAAAGGACCAGTTGAACAAGCTGGACAAGGACAAGCTGAACAATAATATGCTAATAACAGACCACTATCCATCCATCTGCTTCCGCTTATCCTTTTCAGGGTTGCGGGGGGGCACTGGAGCCTATCCCAGCTGTCATAGGGCGAGAGGCGGGGTACACCCTGGACAGGTCGGCCAGTCTGTCACAGGTCCAACACACAGGGACAGACAACCATTCACACTCACATTCACTCGCACATTCACACCTAATGGCAATTTGGATTATCCAATTAACCTATCCCCACAAGCTGCATGTCTTTGGACGGTGGGAGGAAGTCGGACCCGGAGGGAACCCACGCAGACACGGGGAGAACATGCAAACTCCACACAGAAAGATCCCGGCCTGATGGTGGAATTGAACGTTGAAGGAATCCATAGCTCAACAAATGCAAATCTTTGTGCCCCCCTCTCAATCTCTCTCTTTCTTGCTCTCAGTCTCTGTGTCTCTCTCAAGGAGAGTCCCACTAAAGTCCTTCAAACTTTTTTTTTTTTTACACTTCCATTGTGTTTAGTGTTTAACTCCCCCCTCCAAGATCTCAAAACACTGCCATTTGATTTTGGAAACATTTATTTTAGCCAGTAGACTTCCAAGCCATTTCTTCAGGGACATCATCATCATCATCATCATCGGTGTGATGGGACTGTCGTTCTGCTTAAGTGACTCCATTTAGCCAATTAGGCTTTGCCAGGAAGTGCTCCTCTATTATTTTTCTCCCCTCTGCTCTGATGGAATAATGTCACGCAGAGGCATTTGTTGGCTGATTATACTACTGTGACATTCAACTACATGACTCTGTTTAAAGTGACCAAACCTCATAAAACATGTAGCGTGAATGAGAGTCGACAGTCGTTGATAGATTGAGCAAGAGAGAGAGGTGAAAAACAGCAAGCGCACTGAGCGCGTTTGCCCTTGGCTCCATGCGGCAGTTTTTACAATAACAATTAGAGTGCATGAGATATAAAAGCTAATGATCAGGTCTGTCATATTTGCATATGCAAAGAGCAGTGGGGTGATTGCTTGCACGAAACAGCACTTAGAGAGCGTAATTAGAGAAGTCTGGCGGTGGTGATGTCGACAGCCAGAACAGTGGAGAGATTCCCCCTTAATGAGGCTTGTCATGGTATGCTTTGCCTTGAGTTTCAGCTCCAAGATCTGACACCCACACTTACACACACATACACACACTTTAACCCCTGTGTACAGTCTGTAACCCACTTCAGAACATCTTTACTTATAGGTTTTTATAAAAGTATTACAACTCCAGGAGACAGGCACACACTGAGTCAAATCAGGTTCACATATACACACAGGCCATACAGAGACCCGAGCAGCTATCCGCTGTTCTAATAAGGACATTCAGTCTAATTAAGGGCATTCTAATGTTAAACAGAACTCCTTTAAGTGTCTTCCACTTTCTCTTGGTAATGAGAGCTGATAGGTTTTTTTTGGTAGAAAAATGAAACTGAACAAGAGTGGGTATTTACTTTTCTTGACCTGCCTGTGCTTTTTCTTTGGGTCTGTTTATCCTTTGGGGCAATTATTACTTACATGCTGTATATTTCAAAATAGAAACAGTAGGTTATTTTTTGGCAGCAGAGAATTTCTCTGAGTAGACCCTTCTCAAACTTCTGTAACAACAAAAGTCTACATATTTAGATACTCCTGCAAGCTAAGGCCTCAGTATTATGTATTTGTATATCTAGTCAATATCAGATTTTGTGACGATTCTTTGTTCATAGTTGCCCTTGTTATTTTTAATAGTTGATTTGCTTAACAGATTACCCAACTTGGAGGTTTGCAAGGGCTGACGTAGGTGAGATATGTTTCAGACAAAAACACAGAAAGTCAGAGCAGAACATTCGGCCAATTTAGAACCAGCAATTAACCCTAAAATACATTTTTTAGAGGAAATGCATGTAGTCACAAGGAGAAAACTTCATGTAAAATATTTGGCTTTTTTTCATTACAGATGGGAGTCAAAAATGTGTATGCATTTTCAAACCTCTTTCTGTTTTGCATTCCTCTCTTGTCTTCTTGAATGACAGCATATATATAAGCTGCAGAGACTCAACAAAACTGTGTTAAAACTTATGACCCGGGTTATCCCAGCATGATCTGACAATGTTCCAAAGAGGTTCTTTTTACGCCAGGAATGTTTGGCTTTCTCACTCTTCAAGTGCCCCATAAATGCTCAGTGTGGTGGAAAGTCTGTGACAGTCAGCAGACCTTCTTTTGTCTTCAAGTAGTTCCTGCAAAGCTTTGAGGTGTGTTTGGGCTCATTATCCTGCTGCAGTGTGAATCCTTTTTCACAAAGATGCAATGTCTCTGGAGGATGACTTTGAAGAATAGAGTGCTGCTTTTCTTGGAGTCAGTCTGGTGCAGGTGTCCAACTACAGGGTAGCAAAACACCACCCAACATAATATTTCCAAATAGGTTTAGCAGAATTGCTTCTTCTATTTGTGTCCTTAAATGCAACTTGCTATTAATGGCAAATAAAACAAAGCTATATTCACAAGATTCATGTATTTTCATCTGCCTGCATTCCTGGGTGTTTGAGCCCTTCATACTGTTTTTCTTTCCACTTTTGCCCATTTGCCAAATATCACCCTTGAACCAATGATCTTGTTTCCTGAGTTTTGCAAGCCAATAAGTGACGGTTTCCTGTTCTTTGCTATGATTCTCCTCATCTCCACCATATCCTAGGCATACAGAGAGCTTCATCCAAGTCTTCATTTGTCAACTGCTCCACAACCACCACCTACACCATGCAGACTCCAGCGATTCTCTCCTACTTCCTGCCTTATTCCGCTTATAGGGCACCTAAAGTTTGCTGCCGTTTTTCTCTTCTTGAGAAGCAGTTTAAAAGAAGGACACTCACTAATACTCTGAAAGCACTCATAAACAACCCTCTTTTTAAACAGTATTTTAAAAAATTGTTCGTCAGTCTTAGATTATTTATTTGTCATATTCTGTATCCGTGGTGAATATGTATTGAGTATCAATCTTCTGATGTTGTAACCATTTTTAGTCTCCCTGACTGTGTTTTAAATATAACTGATCAGACTTCGCATTCAAGTGAACGGACCAGAACTCAGAAAACTATTTAACACGGTCAATGTCACAGATTTGAAACATAATTACTGACACATACCCCCTAAAAAAAAGAAAAGAAAAGAAGAAAAATCTGTATTTTGTCTTTAGTATTACTCTTTAGCAGCAGCTTAAGTGCAGGTTTTATAAATATAATAGAACATAACCACAGCGTTACATGGTAACAGTGGAAGAACATTCTCAGTGTAATACTGTGACATTTTCAGCATGTTATTTAGGATTGAGATATCAGAAAAGTTTCTGTGAAGTTGCTCTCTTAAAACCTCTTAAACCCCAATGGGATTTTCTGAGGTTCTTGCATGAATATAACATTCTTAAAACGAGTATTTCTCTACAATTACAAACTCTGCATAAACAATCTTGGTGTTAAAATAAAGCTAACACTTGTGAGACTTTATCAGAGCTGTAATTGTTAGGTTGCCTGGGTCGTCGACCCACAGTTTTCAGTTTTACTGAGTGCCTGTGTAAGTTTATTTCGTATTTTCAGTTTTGTTACTTTTGAGTTCAGCATTACAGCTATAGACATCCTATTACATGTGCTGGAATTTTGTTTTCATTCTAGCTCCAGGTCATCACCCCGGTAGAGTAAGCTTGTGGTTTGATTATTGATGTGAACAGAGCACTTGGTAGCTTTTGCTCACTGATTGGGAGAGGAAATGGGGCCCATTCGTATTTATTCTCTGTTTGATATATTTTGGACTACAGTTTGAGGGATTCTCTAGGAAATTAAAATCTACTTTGTTGAGGAAATTTGTTACTGTTTAGATTAATTAAAATCTCAATTTTAAGTTTTAAGATGGTAAGGAATATTCTGTACTTTTGCTGAAACTGAATAAAGTCTGTTATCCTCTATAACACTATGAGACTATCTGTTGTATAGTAATAAGTGTTTTTTTTCTTACCTGAGATTTTGTGTGACATGATCGGTCAGAGTGTCCGATAAATGACATGAGACTAAACAGAGGGAGGCGAGGGAATACGCTGCCTCTCCCTCTTTTCCACTAATTTGTCTCTAGAAATTAGCTCTCTGTATAGCATCCCTTCTCTCTTGATGGTTGATGGTTCCCACCTGTGGGAAGCAGATCTTACCATAATTGGGCAATTTGAAGCTGACTCTTTCAATCACAAGCTCACACTAAACTATGTTGGTTTGCATGTGAGGTCGCTAATTTGAATCTAATTAAATTGTAGACATAGTTTGTCCAATCTTAACCTGTGAGAGTCAGGGAGCTGTCAATTTAAAAAAGTTGTTACACACAGCTGGTCACCAAGAATCACATGTGTAACATACCATAGTTTTTCATGCCCTTCCAGAATGTGAATAAATTCGTTTCAGTAGTTGGGGTGTCATGATGTTAAAGTATTTTTGCAAAAAAAAATAGTTAGATTGACTGGATGTTTATTATTTCCTTCCTATCCCCACAGAGCACTGTATAGCAGACAGACAAAGATTAGATAGGAGAGACACAATTTCATTAGCATTCAGCTGCAGGGGATTTACAGAAGTCATCACTGACTGACACGTAAAAACACAAGATATGCTATGGAGAAACAACATGAACTTTTTTACATGAAGATTAGTATTTTTAGTGAATCCAGCCAAAGTTTTCCTCTTTACTTGCCAAACTTTGGCTTATGAAAGCAAGACCAGCCTTTTTTTTTTTGTAATCACAGATATACCTCTTCCTGTAAGCAAAAGGAGCCAGTAGTTCCCAAGGAGGTTTATTCTCTAGAGGGCATATTCCTGCCTCAGGATTGATTTCTCTATACCTTTGCCTTTATCAATCTGTCCCTCCCACCCTTTGCACCCTCTCTTTACCTCCATCCATCCATCGCTCTCTCTCTCCACTACCTTCCCATTTATTCTTACTTTACTCAATCTACCTCTCTCCATCTCTTTTACTACCATTTATTTCTACTTTCTTTCCTGAATCTATCTCTCTTCTTCCCCCATGTCTCTTTCTCTCACTTTATTAAAACGGCTCATTTGGATCCATTCTCAGTACACTACACTGCAGCTTTCATTGCCTCAGTCAAAACTAGAGAGCATCTCATCAGCTTTGTGGAGATCAATCTGCCTGTCTATCCTTGCTACCATTTGCCTCAGCAAAGAGATTAACAGATTATCCCTCCCACCCACTAAAGAATGTCTGTTTGTCATGTTAAGTCAAGACAAGGGGAGAAGGGAAAGCTGATTTAGGGTGCTGGACGTTTAGGAGCCATTATATAATGGGTGGGAGACTTCAAAGTGAGCTAGTGGCACAGCGTTGGGTGTCGTTTCCTGTTTAAATTAATTTTGTTTGTGTGTGTCAGTGTGCGTGTGTGTGGTTTAGTTCAATTTAAGAGATCCAAAATGGGAAAAACAATATGATAAACCCTGGGTCAAAGACAACAATTATTCAGCTACATTTCCATATGTTTTATTGATTTTTTTTTGTTACCTCCCATTTATTTTACGCAGACTTTTATTACTCACTTCAGCCTGACAGTGTGTCAGGTTAAGTATTTACAGATGGCAAATTTTCTTTTTTTTGTATAAGTCTCTGAGAGCAAGTGGAGTGTTTCTATGTCTTGGTAGCCAATACAATATTTAGTTTTACTGCAGTCATCAATAATTCCAAAGCGTTTTGCGTTCTGGAAAATATTAGCTATTATAAAAATGATTATTAGGAACCATCGTGTGCTCACCATAAGAAGGTGAAGAAAAGCAGGTCTTAGAACACATATGCATCAACACTACAATGAGCGGGTGGAGGGAGGTTTGGAGTCTTCTCCCACCCCCATTCTCTGCGGCCTGCTGGAGCGGGAGGGCTAGTAGGAGGAGTTGGCCGTCCGACTGCGGTCTGGGGTGTGGGGCCTCCCTGCTGCTGCGGAGTCGGGGTGGTCTGCCTCTCCCCACCGCAGGGAAAAGGGTAACACCACCTGGGTCTGGGTGCAATTCCCCCCTCCAGGGGCAAGGGTACCTAGACCCGGTTTGTAGAGTACGCTTGGGGAGTGTGATCGTGTGTACAACGTCTCTTTATGTCTGTCTCCACGTTGGTTGAGTGTGGAGTAAGTGCATATGAGAGCATGAGGGTGGGAATGGATGTTTGTGTCTGTGTGTGCCTGTATGTCTGTGTCTATATGTCAGGTTGGGTATCAGACGCCACCTCTCTGGGGACACCTCAGGCCCTCCAAGGTTTGGAGGCCTATCTCCACCCACCACCACTTCCCCTGCCGGTGGCGGACTCCCTCAGGTGTCGGTGTGTTGGTGGTTCTTTGTGTCTGGGGGTGGGCGTCCGGGTACACACCGGCTCACTCCTTGGCGGCCGCTTGTCGGGGCCTGGGGCCTGGGGCTCGCTCGGGCCCCTTTGGAGGTGGGGTGCCCCCGGCCTCTCGGCCTAGGGCTCGGTCACTCAGGCGCAGCTGGGGGCCGGCGGAGCTCACGGGCGCGTCACTGCAACTCCCCCTGACTTCTGCTCCACGGCTGCTGGGCGAGCCCTCATCTGGGACTCTCCTCAGCTCTTACTGGAACAGTGGCGCGGCTGCCCCTCTGTTGGTCTTCCTTGGTCTCTTGTGTTCTGGGGGCCTCTGGATGTCTGGAGTTTTGATCTCCTCCATACCCGCTTCACACCCTGGAGGACGGGGCTGTGGCCCCCCCACACTCCCTAGCAGATCATTACATGGAGAAACCTTTGGAATGCAAGCATGCTGATCCACACAGGTATGCACACATGGGTATTCACAGACGCGGACTAAAGCTTTCTTGGCTGCTGCCTCAAAGCACACTGTGCGCTGTCTATCTTGCGTGCTGCACAATATCGTTTATTATTTAGTAAATACTGATATCTATGACTAGCTAGTTTATTGTGATGGTGCTTTGTTTTCTCTATTATTATGTTGCTCTTTGTTGTTTGCTGTCTCCTCTGTTTGTTTTTGTTTGTTTGTTTGTTTGTTTGTTTTTTCTCCATACAGGTGACCCAGGAGTTTTTTTTTTTCTCTCTCTTCCCCCCCCTTCTCACCGTCTCTTCTCCCCTTTGGTTTTCTTTCTTTCTCTCCCCCTCTTTCTCTCATTCATTCCCCCTGTCCTATTTATTAAAAAAAAAAAAAAAAAAAAAAAAAAAAAATGACAAAGGATGAACTGAAGCTCTGCCATCACGTAATGTCGCATACTGCTGTTTCTGATGTCATTTAGAAAAAAAAAAAAAAAAAAAAAAAAAGAAAAGAAAAGCAGGTCTTCTTAATTGACTTACTGGTCGCTCCTTCCTTCCTGATTGTCATTGCGTTAACCCAACACATCAATTGATGTAACGTTTTATGAGGTGGTGAAAAACAGCCAATGATAGCCACTGACACACTGATTATGAAAAATTCTTGGACCAAAAAAAAAATATATTGCTGTATATTGTAGTGGCGATTGCTCTCAAAGTTGGATAAGTTTGATGTATATACTCAGTCTGCCAATTGTCCAATGAGGTAATTTAAAAAAAAAAAAAACTGGGATGACAAAATCTGATTAATACCAGTCAAAAACACAAAGTCTATCACTGGAGATGGTCTCACAAAAGCTCATTCACTGCTGTCTCTCTTGGGATGTTTTTTTAGCATATTTCATTAATGCTCAGTGTACATACAGAAATGCAGTTGTGTTTTCTTCTTGAATATCAATTCCTAATACAGCATTTCTTAATGTTCTGCTTGTGTTTCCACATGACCATTCAATCATGTGAACCACATGGGGCAAACGATGCAATCAAATCTTTAATCAGGGACTTGTTTCTATCAAGAAAGAAAAATGAGTTTGGTCTAAGCAGTGGCCCTGCACTGAACGAATTGGCCACATTTATATTTTCCTTTGTGTATGCATGCAAGTCTATACGTGTTATGTACTGTCTCTGATTGAGACTTACATGAAACAGAACATATTTTTTATAACTCCTTTCTTTAAAAAAAACCCCTCTGACATTAAAAAAATCACTGACATTTTCCTGCTGCACACTTCCCCTTTTATTCAAACATAATTGGCCTTGGATTTGTGTTTTGCTTGATCCACCATATAAACTTCTGTCACACGTTTGGTTGGTGGTTCCTCGTCCTAGACTGAAAACTAATGGAAACTCTGAATTTGAGAATGTGGCTTCTGAACTATGGAATGCACTGTTATTTTATCTATATTTGAGAGGAATCGCCTCCACAATGTACAGCCTAATTGGTCAACTGAAACTTTTAAAGAACAGTTCAAGACCCATTTGCATAGGTAAACACTATGTTTCTTAATAATTCCAAATCCTGAGTGACAGGAAGAAGACCTGCAACAGAAACTATGCCACTCTCGTCAGGACAAGCACATCAAAATGGCCAAAATAACACAACCTTACAAATATTTTCGAAAAACAGTTGCTGCTGTTTTTATAGTACTTGTCTATATCACATAACTTACAGTAAGTGTGTATACAATTTTGAGATGTCTATATTTGTAAGTTTTTAAATAAAAATTCATCTTTAAATAATATATAAATAATATAAACATAATATTCTTGTCTATTAGTAGCCAAGCCATTAAAAAAAAATCATAAATACATGGCAGAGACCGTTTGAAATCAATATCAAATGGAAAAAAATAAAAAAAATTCTGCAGAAAAACCTTGTGATTTAAAAATACAATAAAACCAAAAAATAAAGAAACACAGTTAGCACATATCATACTGGTACAAACTGTCAACTTGCAAAAGCCTGACTCTGTTACTGGCCAAGCATCTCCCTGTATGCGCTTCTCCAATGTTATTTGCAATAACATTTTCCTACAGCTAATGTGAATCACGACTACTTTCACACATCTATCTTTACAGCTAAGCTTTTTAGCATCAACTAATGCACAGTAATGTCACTGTGGCTAGCTCATGGTTGATCTCATTGATTAGTGGGCCATGATCTAGATCAGCAGTGGCTTTACAGACTCATATCCTGCCTTTCGGGTGTGGGATGGCTCTGATGGAATCTTATTGACCACCTAAACCACTTTAGACTACAAGATGCATTTGTTTATTTATATCATGTACAACACATTCTATACAGTGTCCAGTTTTATAATCAGTATTTAACCTAATATGAACATCACTGGACTTTGGCAGCAAGTTCGGAAACCCACACAGACCCAGCAGGATGATGCAAAGAGATCACAGAGAACGGCGCCAGCCAGGGGGTGAACCTGAATCCTTTTTGCTGTGAGAGTGCCAACCACTGAACCACTGTGTCAGAGTGCAGTGATAAACCAAAGGAAGTGCTTCTATTGGCTTCGGATGATGGATATTACTACTATGAACTACTATTACTATTATGAACTACTATGACTAGACCAAAACCTGCTTATTGTATTTAATCATGTTTTTTTTATTATTATTATAAAGATTTAGATAAACCTAATAACAATGATAATAATAATGATAAACTTAGATAAATAAATGCATCCTGCTTCTCACCCTATGGCAACTGGGATAGGCTCCAGCCCCATGCAGCAACTGGATAAGTGGAAAAGAATGGATGGATTTTCTTTTCTGAGTTAATAAATATTTTCTAAAAAGAAGTAAAAAAAAATGATTGTAATAACATCTAAATACCATCATTCAATACTACTGAGCACAATATTTTACTACAGACATAAAAACATGCCGTAGACATTAACGAAAATGTCCTGCAGTGGTTTGAATCATATTCATCTAATACAATCACATTTTTTCTTGTAAATGGGGAATTGTCTTCACACACATTAAGGTTAATTATGGAGTTCATGAGCATGCTTTGCTTCGACCAAATATAGTTACATTATACAGTGGAACCTTACTTACGAAATTAATTTGTTCCTGAGGGTCTTTTGTAAGTTGAAAAATTTCGTTAGTCGAATCACCCATCGTGCCTTTTGAGTGAACGATAGGCTAATTGCTGACTGCAACAACAATACGTTGTTCAAGTGGAACAGCGAAGCGCATTGTGGGCATTGTAGGCATTCTGGGCTCAGCCAATCAGAGCCAGCGGATTTCGTTACACGGACATTTTGCCGTAACACAGGCAGAAATCTTGCCGTTAAGTGCCTTCGTAACTTGAATTTTTCGTTAAATGGGGTAGTCGTAAGTCGGGGTTCCACTGTACTTGCTTTTTTAAGGCAGCATTATTAGAAGGCATGGCATACATTTTCATTGCTATGCAGATGATACCTAACTTTATTTATCCAGATTGCACACACCAGACTAGACAGAGAGACCATATTTCTTCATATTAGCTTCTTTTTATTGGCTCCCTGTTAAATATAAGATCCATCTTCTCACATGCAAGATCTTGAATAATCAGGCCCTATCTCATTTTAGGTGGTTATTTAGGGCATTATCATTAATCTCTGCCTTTTGTCCACAGTGTGATTACCAAAGCCACCCTACAGATTACCACCCAGTCCTAGTTACACTCTCCCTGACACCTTGCAAACTCCTATTGCTTCAGATTTCACATTCGCTGCAAAAGATGTAGTCCACCTGTGTGTGCCTTCTTCCACTCTGCCCTTCTGCATTTCTTTCCTTACCACAACCTCTGCCCAACACCTCCCTATCACTCCTGGTCCCTTCAGCCTTCATGTCTATTGAAGTCTGCTCCAATCATAACTCTTTCACCCCTCGGGACACTTTCTACCACTTCGTTCAAGTTACTCCAAATTTCTTCTATCTCTTTAAACTGACATCCAACCTGTGGTGCACTCACGATCACCTCCAGTGCTCCTGGTCTTGCTTCTCTTCCACCTGGTCTCTTTCGCACACAGTATATCTGCCTTCTATCTCTCCATCATAAGCCAGCTCTCTCTGTTTACCAGCAATAATACCTACATTTAAAGTCCTTACTCATACCTCCACACTCCTGCCTTTACATGTTTCCCAATGCCTCCTAGCATGCCTTCCTTATTTCCTCTTCTTTGTCATCGACTAACATTAGCACAGTTTTCACGACCACTTGTTGACCAACAGCACCAGAGGCGGTCATTGTTAATGTGATGATCCGCATGCTTGATTTTATGAGTGAAAAAAGTAGCTGCTCCTACTTTTTTAACTCACAGTTGAACCTGAATCTTGCTTCAGATTCTCCCAAAAGAAGAAAAAAAAATGTTTTGAGAGTTTCAAAGCTATACCCCGACTGAAAAGATCGCTAGCCCCGGGACATCGGGCTAGCGATATTGCGAGCCCTGTATCTGATTGAGGAATCACTCATCTTTGGAAAAAGAGAGTTTATTACAGAGAAATGTCTCTTTCCAAAATAAAAGCTATACTATCCGCTTCTTCTGGGCTATATTCTCAGCAGCATATTAAACATATAAGGAGAATCATGTGCTAACAGCTGTCTAAATGACTCGGCTAAAGTTAGTAGCATGCTTGCTTGTTTTTTTTCTGCTTCCACTTGTCTTTGCACTAGGATGATGTCGGCGTAAACGTGCAGTCATATTCGTTGTGTTCCCACTAGTGCTGTCAGCGTTAATCTAGTTGAAATGACATTAACGCCACAACACGGCAAATCTCCGTTAACGAGCTACCGCCGATCGCCCCGTGCATGGGGCTAGACGGCCAACACGTTAACGAGCTAACTGCGCTAACACACTAGCTCCCACCCATGTAATTGAGCATTGCATGGCACATCCAACATACTGTTTTACTTTAGTGCATGACTCGCTTACCTTCAGGGTCATACGTCACATGAAAACCAAAATAATTCCAAACGCCAGATCTGAATGAGGGTGCGGGAGGTCCATGTTGTAAGGAGAGCTTAACTTCTGTCTCGCTAGCTTGCCCTGCGCTCTTCCTTCTGACGATGCTGTCTGTGTTGAGCGCTCAGTGAATCTGTGTTCGACTACTCCGCCTAGGCTGCACTGTCGAGCCTAGGCGGAGTAGTCGAACGCAGATTCACTGAGCGCTCAACACAGACAGCATCGTCAGAAGGAAAGTTGATAAAATAAATTAAAAATTTTGTATTGTTCGATACATATGCGTACCGAACCGAAAGCACTGTATCGAACGGTTAATATCGATACGAATATCGTTGCACCCCTAATATATATATATATATATATATATATATATATATATATATATATATATTACTGTTGAAAAAGTACATCTTCTGAAGATGCCCAACTAGACATAATTTACATTTGCCCAACTAGACATAATTTACATTTGTTTGTAACTGGCAAATAAAATACAAACTATTTTCAACATGTTGCACAGCACTCATTGAACTATGTCAGTGTCTGGGTAGGGAAACAATCAAAATTAAATGGATTTCACATATTTTGTTCACAAAATACATACAGAAGAATACATTGTTTGTATTTTATGCTCTAATTGGATATTTTGTTGTAGAGAGAAGTTTTGCATGGTCTTTAAGTCTTTTGACATTAAGCCTGACACAACATGCTATCATGAGTGTTTGACTGACAGCTAGAGAAGCTAATTAACATAACTGTGCTCTATCTGGTGCTCTTAACACCAGGGGGTTTAAGGTGATGGAGAGTGTTGTCAGAGTGTTAGTTACCACCTTGGCTTTCAGCACACAAGCTCACACTTCGAGAGCACTATCACCTCATTATCCCCACAGATGTAAGTGCACAACCATGCACAAATACGCACACACACACACATGCATGCAAACATTGTGCACTTTCCACAGCTGAGGCATATACTGATAGTGTTGTACAAAGAAGTAATGAGAACATTCCTCAAGTCCATAACCTTTAACTAAGAAGCTATGCATTTGTATGTGTGTTTGCTCGTGCGTGTGTACATATGTAAGTCTGTGTGTCCCTAACCACTGCCAGATATCTTGGCAGGTAGAGAATAGGCTGTCAGTCAAAAAGGAAAATAACAACAATTGTTTATGGTTTGCCAGAATATTGAATTTTTAGTGAAACGTTTAAAAGGGACAAAGAACAATTCATTTGTCTTTGTGCTGAATGTGATGAATACAGTTACCACCTCATCAAGTGGACCTATTGCAATATAGCAATTAGTGTCAAATTTAAATTGCTTGGTTGACATGTCATTATCTAGAATAAACAGGTATTTCAACAGGAAAAATTCAGTATCAGTTCAGTCAACAGCAAGTTGTTTTTGTTTCCTTGTCTCCACATTTTCCCTAACTTCAAATTACATCTTTAATAATCAAGCACAAAGCTGATATGTCATTCAGCTGCCATGTGGCTTTGCTATCAAAAGAGATTTGCTTGTGATGTGCTGGCTGTGGCTTCCGGAAAACTAGTTTCCCAAATTGCCACCCTTCAGTCATTTTCCTATACCGTTTGTGTCTTACGACCTTGTATCTAGGCCTCGCGAGTGCCTAGCTAGCATGACAACCTTTGTTGTCAAAAACAAAATTCTGGGTACATATTTTCAGTTGTAACCACAATATTTTATGGCAACGCTGTGGCGTCGAGATAGGTGGGATTGAAAGAGATCAAAGTCCCCCTGGGTTACTTCTTATTACATCTGAGATGGGCTAAAATCCAGTCGTTCATGTTTACAGCAATACAGTTTGCTAAAACAGAGTTTATCTATATGTGCTTTTGCTAACAGATAATCATCTTTATTCTTAATCAAAGATATGATCAAAGTTTAAAACTAATTAATATGATGAATGAGAAATGGAAACTGTAAACTGTGTGTGCATGTGTGCAATTTGATATCACATCAAAGCAGTCCACCGTGTCCATTTCATACTTTGCCTCTTCACAGTGTGAAAGGGACATGCAGAAGTTGCGGCACCAGGAGCGCTATTGATCATGTGCTTTGTCACATGAGTTGAGGTGTGGAAAAGCGTGTGGGTCCTTTTTAGCAGATGTTTCAGGTGAAACCTCCTCTGTTTTCTGTTCCACTCTTTTTGTTAGACAAAGGTTGCAGTATTATACAAAGAACTTCAGAATCTTCACATTCTGATTCCCTCCCCGACAATTAAACAACAAATAACTGGCAGCCAGCTGCCCAACAAAACATAAAGAAAAATGCAATACACAACCAAACATAAAACCAACAAACACACACATAGTCGTGGGTCTTTCAAAGAAATCCAGGAAGGGTACCACAGTTTATAAAATTTGTTTTTTGACCCACAAAGTGTATAACATATCTTTTGCCCATTGCACATTCCAGGGGGGGAGGAAGGTTTTGTCTGGCCAGCAGTAATGAAAAGTTTTGTGCTCTGAGTCTGGAGTTGGGCAACTTCAGATTTTGGGACCACACCAAACATAGCACAGAGTTGCTCTGGTTTAATTTAATGCCACAGGACTTCAGACATGGAAAAGAGAGTTCCAAAAGTTGGTCAACGAAGGACAGGACCAGTACATATAAAACAATGTACCAGGCGCACCCCCACACCTTCTACAGGTTGGGTCCATCTCTGGGTGTATACGCACCAGCATTAGCCATGGACCAATGCCCCTGATGAACTATGTTAAACTGAATGAGTGTGTGTCGAGCACACATTGATATATTGGTAAATGGACTGGTTCTTATATAGTGCTTTTCCACTCTTCTGAGCACTCAAAGCGCTTTACACAACTTGTGCATTCACCCATTCACACCCACTCGCACAACTGACATTCACACACATTCATACTCCGATGAATGCATCGGAGAGCAATTTCGGGTTAGTATCTTGCCCAAGGATATTTGGCATGCAGACTAGGGGAAGCCGGGAATCGAACCACCAACCTTCCGAGCAGTAGATGACCTGCTCTACCACCTGAGCTACAGCCACCCATATTGTGAACTTGGCCGAGGATAGAGTTCCACATTCATCCGTGATATGAAAGTTAGGGTCTTGTTCCCATTTAGATTTGATGGCAGCAACTGAAGAACACTGTAAGTTGAAAATTAAACTGTACAAGGCTGATATTGTGCCCCTAGAGATTGGATTGATCATTAAAAAAAAATCATCTACCGGATTGTCTGGAGGTTTTGGGGAGAATTGTGCTGACATAGTCTGAACATAGTGTCTGACCTGTGAAAAACAAAAAGAATTGAGCAGCAGCAATGCCAAATTTGGTAGATAATTGAAAAAACTTGCAAATTGTCCTTCTATGTCTAACTCTGCAAAAGATTTTAGACCCTTTCTATGCCACATGTGAAAAACACTATCTGTCACTGAAGGAACTAATAGGTGGTTTGCTGCAATTGGGCTTTGAAGTGAGAAAGCCCGGAGATCAAGACTCTTCCGAAACTGAGAACAGATTCTAAGAGACTGTTGGACTATTTTATTATTACTAAGGCAATGCCAGAGAGAGAGTGATGAGCCCAACGTTGCAGACCCTTGGGGCTTAGTTTTCCAAGCCACTAAATTGAACCCAGTCATATTCCAAGAGCACTGATCTAAAGGGAAGCTGCCACTCAGATGCTCAGCTTTGTTCAGAGTAGGGAGGGTAGACATTCAGACTGTATACTGGGGTGGCTGTAGCTCAGGTGGCAGAGCAGGTCAGCCACTAATCAGAAGGTCGGTGGTTCGATCCCAGGCTGCCTCCTGGCTGCATGCCAAATATCCTTGGGCAAAATACTAACCCCATGTTTGCCTACTGGTGGTGGTCAGAGGGCCCGGTGGCGCCAGTGTCCGGCAGCCTCGCCTCTGTCAGTGCGCCCCAGGGCAGCTGTGGCTACAATGCAGCTTGCTATCGCCAGTGTGTGAATGACTGAATGTAGTGTAAAGCGCTTTGGGGTCCTTAGGGACTGAGTAAAGCGCTATACAAATGCAGGCCATTTACCATATATACGCAGTTATGAGCCGGCGCGTCCCCATCGTCTGGTGTCCTTCACAGTGCTCAGTGTCTTTCTATGTAACCATGGCGCTTTTGGTTTCCCATGTGTACACACCATTATTTTCCTTTCCCTTTATCAAAGGAGTAAACCTGAACACTGCACTCCACGACAAAAATATCCAGTTTGTTGCCTTTGGTTGAGCATTTTTTATTTTCTTTAGTTTTTTGTTGTGTGCTTCAAATTTCTCAAGGCTAGAAGTTGTGCTGGATCACTTTGGTATTTCTTCGTGTGTCAATGCAGTGCTGCAAAAACATTTCATGGGATTTTCTCTTTAGGCTGTACTACCTCGCTCACAGCAGGAGAGCTACAACTTATTTATATGCTGCTGTGATCTATCAGTTATTTAATTTATATGATCGACATAACAACCTTTTGTAGGCTGAGACGGCCAAGAGAAACAGTATCTAAACTTGTGAGAGACCCTCAATTTCTTTAATTAATCATCTAAAAACCAAAACTAAAGTTGTACTGTTGCTGTAGTTTTTTTGCAGCTTGGAAGGCAGTTTGACACTGAATTTTATTAGTTATATTAGCTAATATTAGACACACAGAAAGTCTGCTGTAATGCATTGTCATGTGAAATCTCTGTTGCTTATATATATCATCTTAATAAATGTGGGATTGTGTCAGCTGGATCACTATTCTAGTAATTAATTTCTCTTCCATACTTACATAGATGTGTCAGTTCCTTTGAAAGGTGCAGAAATAGTTTTGTAAAGTTTTTACCTGTAAAACTCTCTTTGGTGGATTTGAACCCAAAACATATTTTTGTTTCGAACTCTACTTGTTCCTAAAACGAACCAAACTGAAAAGTAAATGTAACAATGAAAGGAAAAAATATACCAGGTGAGACACAAACTCCTGTTAACAATCATGTTATTGAGTAACTCCCATATTTCCTACACACCGTACAAGTATTTAAAAAAAAAACCTTGAAATGGAAATATGCATTATACATGTATTTTCAAGAGTGCTCTATCAGAAAGAAAGAATAAAGACAATTTTTGTTATAATTAAATGGTTTAAATGTCTCTAAGATGCGACGTGAGTGCCTTTGTGTGCGCACAGAGTTTTGTTTGTAAATATACAGAGTTTTATGTCTCAAGTTTATTTATTTTTTGGAATAATTTGCTACTCGAAAATAAATCAAATATAGACTTGGATGGCCACAGCAGATACATTTGGTTCAGGCCGAAGGTTGCTTTTTAGGAGGAGACGCTCATATTAACTGTAAAGTAAATTCTTCAAAAATGTTATGGTTCAAGTTTTCTTCAGAGCTTCAGGGACTCAGCAGCTTGCAGTCATTGATTCAACTTTACATTTTAAATCATATCAAAGAGTGCTTGAACATAAAATAAGGCCATCTGTTGGAAAGCTGAAGAAGCAGATCTTCCAACAAGGATAACGATCTTTTTGCACACTGGGAATGGTTTAAAAAGAAAACATGGAAAGTCTGAACAAAGGAATATTTTTTAGCACAAAGCTAAATTGATGCACACAATTTTCTCCAAGTACTGAATTAATCTTTTAATCACTCACTGATCAAAGTATGCACAGCCTTACTGTTAGTGTGAAAACACCCAAACAGAACATTCCCAGATCATCTGCTCTTTTAAGTGTTCCTTTCAAGTGGCATAATGGCATATTTGCAATATGAATATCTAACGAAAAAGCACAAGGCACATTAATCTTGAATATATCAATCATGGTAACAGATCTCACAAGTATCACAGGCTTGCTTGCAGAGATTATCTCTGTCCTTACTAGACGATTAATCTGTTTCTGCTGTGTGACGACAATCCAACAAAAAGCTCTTTTTTTGAAGAGAATGCTCACAGCATGAAGATAAATAAAACTGAAAGGATCTCCAGCTGTATTATCACAGAAGTTTCTTTAGTGCATTTATTTCAAAGTCTTGAACTTCAGTGGCGTTTTCCAAAGCAAGAGACTGCCGAGTCTTGCTGGGCTGTCTCTCACACTCACACTGTGATTTGTAAAGGCAATTTGACTTTGCTCACCAACTTGTTCCCACTCAGTGACCGAAGGCACATAGCAGTGACAGAATATTTATTTGTGATTTGTTCTGTTTTAAAAGAGAAAAAAACTGACATGTTTTGTTTAATATCCCATTATGTGCTGGCAGACTAGTATTTCAAGTATTTTTGCGATGGTATGAACAAATGTCTGCATGTTTTATAATAAAACTCAGACTTTTATTTACACCATGCACAGACTGAAGAATGATTGTTCGTAAAGCTATAAATGTGTAGATGGGTCTCGTAGAGTCTTGTTTGTTAAGAATCTGTTTTATTGCATTTACTTCAGCAGGAATCACTTCAAAATCAGTAAAATACAAAAATGTATGTTTTGTATCCTCTCTGTTAAGATATTTTAAAGTGTTAGCAGGATACGACAGACTTGCATGAAATAAAACAAAGCTTTTAAACACGTAGTACTTTTTTTGTTTTACAGAATTCTAAAAGAATGAATAATAAATATAATATACTGTTTATACCATGGCTTTGGCTCAGTGCTTGATGGTCATTATTAACTAAGTCGTTATCCATCTGACCAATGAGTAAAGAGTAAATTGGATTTCTCATTGTCTTTGTAGCAGCAGAGATTTCAGATTTTACATTTTAGTTAACTAAAATGTTTTTATTTACATTTAATTTTAGTTTTAGTCGACTATAATACCTATGGTACACAGTTTGGACACAATGATTGCTGTGAATTTTTTATTTTAATTTGAAAAATACTCTGTCGACCCATACTTAGACCATTTTTTTCAGACATTAACGTCTGAAACCATGTTTGAACATGTATATCTCAAACCTGATAGTCCATGTATGACTCAAATCCATTCTCCTCACCCTCTAAACTGAGAGTCTATATTACCTGCAAGATTTGAGTTACTGTGCACAAAAAGACACCACCGCAATAACTCCTAAACCAACTATTCATCATAAGTGTTTATTGATATTTGTATTTTCAGATTCATTTTCTGTCAGAGTCCACTTCACATTTTACAAAAACAACACAAAAAACAAACACAGAGAAAAAAAAACACACAATTCATCAATTTCAAACACAGAGTTTGGGATCTTCGTGCCGTGAATGGTTTAAAAGCAGTGTGAAGTCTTTGTAAATTCAGGTCACATTTAACCCAGACTTCCACTAGGACGTTTTGGGAGTCTTTATCATTTTACCTGTGTCCTTGGTATGCGTTTAATGTCCAAGAGTGTTGCAGTCATTACCATTTCAGTGTTTGTTTGTTTTTTGTTCTCACAGGGCTCATAGTGACACTTCAAGTCAAAGAGAAATATTGTCAAGTAATTACCCGCTGCTGCTTACATGCTCACACACAAACGCAGACTTTGATTACAGCCACTATCTGCCTTGTTTTAACTGAGCTGTGCTTGCTGGTTAACAAATACTTTATCTCCACCTCACTCCCCCCAGCCAGGCCGCCTTGTTATAGTCAAACATTTTTCTTCTTCCAAGCCTCTGTGTGCATCAGTCTCTGACAGACATGCATGGCGTAGCTGTAAAATTAATTGCACTCTCCTTAAAAGAAACTGCGAGTCACACAAAATGCAAATCGAAACAATTTAAAAATGAAAGCCTCAAAGTTTAGATTTAAAATAGCATGAAAGTGCATCTTCTGATATGAGAGGCTAAGGCAATTTCCTTTTTTCATTTTTCATTTGTTTTTAAATGCAAAAGGATATTTTTAAAGGTTATCTCACATTCAGAAATACGGTGCCCATTGTATTCAGACGTATGATTAGCCACTATAATACAATACAATAACTGGTTCTGTTTTGGTCCCAATTTCAATTTGGTAAAATACCCGGTTTTGTCAATCTTAGGAGCAAACAAACGTCTGATTCTTTTTTCTTTGTTTTATATATCAAAACCATATTACACAAATCATTCCGGTAGACAGCTTGTCAGTGTCAGCTACCCTTGTCAGCTGGCTGATTACTTTATTTGTGCCTAATAATGTTCTCTTTTGGGCAAGCTGAAATAACAATTCAAACTGGGATTTGAGTCTCAGTTGACTTTGTTGGTATATTTTATTGATTTTCATGTTTGACTAGGATTCCTTGCTGAGGTCTGATGACCGCCAGATAATCAGCTGGCCAAAGGAGGAGATAGAAACCACTGACATCACCACATATCTGGACTGAAAGACAGCACAGAAGCACTAATCATGGCAACACAGGAACAAGCTCTAAGCACAAGATCGATAGAGGCTGGAGTGATAGATGTGGCTATACCAACTGATGGCAACATCGGGAAGCAGGACATTGAGACGCTCAAGAAATACCAAGGGCTGAGAGAGGAGCTTGAGAAGGTGTGGAGGATGAAGGTAACAGTGGACCCTGTGGCAGTTGGAGCACTCGGGGCAATAACATGCCAAACAGGGCGAGGGGCTCCAGCCAATCCCAAGAACAACAGCTGAGATGTCTGTCCAGAAGAGTGCAGTCTGTCACGATCCTGGGTCTTATGTTTATTTTGATGTTTATAGTATATGGTTAAGCTCATTAGGTTTTCTAGTTCATTTGTTATTAGATTCCCCTTGTGTCTTCCAATCCCTGTTAAGTCTCCCTTGCCCTTCATGTGTTTCATGTCTGTTATGTTGTCAAGTTCATGTAGTCATGTCTGCGTTTCATTAGGTTTCCTATTTTATTTTCTAAGAGGTTCTGTGTTTTGTTGTACTCTTTCCCTGTGGCGTTATGTCCACGTTGTGTCTACTGTGCCTTTCTGTCCCATGTGCCTATGTTCTGTCTCCCCAGTTGCTGTTAAGTTTACATGTTTAGAGTTCAGTCAGTGTTTCCTGTTTTACTTTGAAGGTCCGTGTCTCATGTCAGCGTTTCTAGTTTTGCTTCCATTGTCTCGTCCAGCCTGATTACTCCCAGCTGTGCTCTCCTTCTGTGTCTCATTCCCTCGTTATCCCTCAGTGTATATAAGCCCTGTGTTTCTCTTTGTCAGTGTTGTAGTCGCCCTCATGGCTGTGTTTCCCCTGTGTGTTAGTTATCCATGTCCCAGTTTAGTTTAGTTATAGTTTTCGTGCCATTCTGCAATAAAGCAGCTTTTTGAGTTTAATTCCTGTGTGGTGAGTTTTGCGTTTGGGTCCTTCTCCTGCCTGCACACAGCCGAAACATGACACAGTCCTAGGAACAGCAGATACTGCGCAGGACCCTCAAGCTCCCAGGCCTCTGGTAGAGGACCTGAGCTTTTTTTTTTTTTGGTTTGGTAATTGACAATCTGATGATTGAGATTTGTGATTACTGTTATGAAAAAAAAGCATTGACGCTTTCAGGAAAGGTGTAATTGATAACAATTTGCATTCTGAGTTAGTCAAGGTTAGCAAAAGGTAGTGATTTAAATGTTGATAAAACTCGTGCTTCAAATGTTCAGTGGTTTCAGTTTTTGATTAAGACCATCACCACCATCATCATCAAAAACACAATTTAGTCTCTGCAAGAAGATATTGTGAAAAACAAATGAAATACATTGTAACATTTCTAACACATTTATAATAAACAGTTTGCAACAAATATGCTAATTCAAACCCATTATGTTGATAAAAATCATAATTTGTAATCTTTTGTTTGTTGCTAAACATATTTGCTTATTCATATTAATGCACATGGATGTGCTTTAATTCATTAAGCAGCATTGATGGGATTCTATTTTAAATGGCAGCACTAAATCTATTATTTTCTTTACAAATTTAATTCACAATATATTTTTCTCTTTCCATCACACGACTATTCTATTCATGGCTACACTGCCTGTCACATAATAAGTTTCTCGAGTCTTGCAACCCCATCTGCAATCTTTGATTATTGAATATTAAGTTATCTTTCCTTCTGTTTGTCTGTTCTGAACTGCTTTTCTTTGTCAGGGTCCTGGGACTGGGCGACCCAGGATCCCTGAGCAGTTATGTATTATATTATTACTATTATTATTGTTGTGTATTTTGGTGTTGCTCCCCCTTCCCTGTGCTTGTGTATATGTGTGTGTGTGGGTGGCTGAGCACTTGTTTATAGGCGGCGTCAGGCCTGGAGGGTGTGGCCAGTCACACCCGAAGCCACACACCTGCTGCTGATCAGGCCTCGTCGGGGGAGCTACTTAAGAGAGTCTTGGAGCTCCCACTGACGCGGGATCATTCCTTGAGACTCCACGTTAGTCGTCCCAATGAATTGAGTTAATGTGTGTAAGTGTATGCCCGCGGTTATTTGTGTCCTGACGGCTGCGTCTATTGTTTCCCGCAGGAGGAGCGTGGAAGGCACGAAGAGCAGCGAGCACCGGGGGGTGCTGACACGGGAGCGGAGAGCACAGAGACACGAACTATTCACGCAGAGACACGACACGGGAGTCTGGGAGAACACGGGGATTTATTGTTGTTTTTGTTCCACTCTGTAAATAAACACACTGTTTATACATAGAGCACCGCGCCTGGGTCCTCCTTTCCCCACTCCTTCCACGGTGTGCCATGCCATACCGTGACATTCTTGATGTGCTGTATTAAAAATCGAAATTGAAGCTGTTTCTGTGCTGCTGGTGATACACTAGTTTGGACTTCATTATGCATGGTTGGAGGTGGTTTACAATACTAAAGAGAGAGAGAGAGGGAAAAAAAAGGAAAAACAGATTTATATTTAAGATGTATAATAATAATAAAAATTTATCAGTTTGTACTTTTAACACAATTATATTTTTGACTGATGAGCTAATTATTGCACCGTTATTCAAACATTTGCTATTGTCACATTATGATTACTAGCTGAATTTGTTTATATGATGGGATGCTTCCCATCTTGGCAATCATTACTCACTGCCAACACCAGCTTCTTTGAATTGTAAATTAAAACAGACAAATACTAGATGGGGACATAATGAAAAATGTGAACAGAAACAGAAAAAGCACGAGTGAGAAGAGTGCTGAAAAGGTCTGAAGAGAGGCAGTGGAAAGTGACAAGTGGAGGTACAGGTGATGGAGATGGAAAAGGGAAAAAAAAGGAGAAGGCAGATTCAGTAAGAGTGATGGCACTGTGAGGGGAGGCGGGGTTACTAGCCAATAGGAGGAGGGGATGAGGCTAGAGCAAACTACTCTGCAGCTGGAAAAACAGTAATAAGCCGTTCTTCACCTCACAGCAGTGCTTTTGTGTAACTGCTGGTCGCCTTTATTAGTGCTCTGAGTAATAATTGAGATGAATGAGTCATCTCAAAGCCTAAGATTTCATGTGTTCTTGTCACGGTTCTAGGTCAGTTTCTACCCAGTATTTTGAGTTTATTATGTTTTGGTTTAATTTTGCATCAGAGATTGTTTTCTTGTTCTCTTGTTGTGTTAATGATGATGATGATGTTTATTATTAGAGTTTCATGTTTCTGTTTATTTGTGTTTAGGAGTTGTTCTTCGGTTGTGTCTGCTTAGTATAGGTCTAGTTCCATGTGTCATTTTCTGTCTGTCTCTCAGTGTCGAGTCTGCGTCTTAGTGTGATGGTTTCTTGTTCCTGGTTTCTTGTTCCTGTTTTATTGTGAAGGTCTGCGTCTCATGTGAGTGTGTTCAGTTTTACCTCTTGTCTCGTCTCGTTAATGACTCCCAGCTGTGTCCCCCACCTGTGTGTAATCTCCCTGTGTTTCTCTTAAGTCGTGTCTTCTGTGTTTGTAGCTGCTGGTCCGTCTGTGTAGCCACCATGTTTCATTCGTGTGTTCCCTGCTGTCATCATCAAGTACCATCGTCTTCCTTCCTTTATGTTCAGGTTTGTGTTCTTGTTCATGCTCAGTAGTTTAGTTGTCCCAGTATAGTTTAGTTCTCCATTTTGCCGTTTGCCTCTCTATATTTCGTGTTCAATAAATCACCTTCACACCTTCACAACTGCCTGCGTTTGGATCCTCCTCTACCTTTTCCACACAGCTCTTCTCACTCGCCGTGGCAGTTCTCATATCTACCCAAATATGAAGAAAGTGTCTCAAACCTCTATTTATAAGATTATGAATATGAAATCATGTGTTTTGATTTTGTATTGCTAAAGACTTACTACTTATTTAATAGTAATGGATTGCATTTATATGGCGCTTTACAATTCCACTATTCATTCACTCTCACATTCACACACTGGTGGAGGCTACAGTTGTAGCCACAGCTGCCCTGGGGCAGACTGACAGAAGCGAGGCTGCCATATCACACCATCGGCCCCTCTGGCCATTACCAGTAGGCGGTAGGTGAAGTGTCTTGCCCAAGGACACAACGACCGAGACTGTCCAAGCCGGGGCTCGAACCGGCAACCTTCGGGTTACAAGACGGACTGCCAACTCTTTGAGCCACCATTGCCACGATCGCCCTATTTCAGCCTTAGTCACATTTAAATACATGCTCATTGGCAGTGGTGTTAAAGACCACAATTTCATTTATTACGTGCTACTTGATAACTCCATTAAATCAGGTTTGCCAGTAGTCTAGAACTTTCTTGCTGTCTGTCTATTCATCATGATAGAAATTTCTTGTTCTCTCCTTCTCTTTACCACACATTTTCTCATTTTTACTCTTTTGCAGCTTCAAAAATGTATTTGCACAAGTGTCTTACAATTAACAAGCATGTAAATGTGTTCTGCAAGTATTTTCATGCTTTTTAAAAATAAAATGTTTAATTAAACCAACAGCTAATTAAACACTAAATTTCCATCGTAACAATCTGCTGTTACAGGCCAGGCTGAGTGTGAAAACAATGTCTAGATTTCCTCTAAATGATGTTCCTTGCACACTGAGCTGACAACAGTAATCATTTTATGAAGAATGCAAGGAAATCCCCCCAGCTATTTCATCTGAAATGGTTGGGTCCCCCAGTTATTTAATCCTGCTGTCCCATATTGCCGGACCCCGTGATTCGTTATGTGACATCTGCTACACTACACACCATCTCTCACTATGTATTCTCCTCATCTCCAGAGAATATCTTTTTGTCACTTCCTTCCTGCAGCCAACCTTTTCATCCTTTCCAAACACGTCTTTGCCTCACCCACTCTGTCGTATTTTTTTTTCATTTTGTCTCTCTCTTTCATCTTTGACCCTTTCTCTTCATTGGGTCATTGATCTTTCTGCCTCTCACCTTGCTCTCTGCTGAGCTCTGTACTTCCAAACTCCTCCACCTCACTTCTTTCCCTTGCTTGACCTTTCTTATCTGTTTTTTTTTTGCCTTAGCCTCAGGTTCATTAAAGAATATCCAAAACTTGTCGTCTCTGTCTGCGTCTGGCCTCTGTGTCCTTCCTTTTCTCTCTGTCTATGTCTCTTTCTGCCCTACAGATCATCCAGTTTGTCCGTCTGCCAGGTTCTACTAAACCCTTGCCAGTCAGGTGGGATTCACAGATAAAGAACCCATGAGAGCATGTGGGTGTGCTCTAAAGAATGTGTGTGTGTGTGTGTGTGTGTGTGTGTATTCGTAGGTCTACTCAGTTGTTTGTGTGTGTGTGTGTGTGTGTGTGTGTGTGTGTGTGTGTATTCGTAGGTCTACTCAGTTGTGTGTGTGTGTGTGTGTGTGCCTTTGTGTCTATGTTTTGTTTTGCTTTCTGTTTGCATCTGTGAATGTGTGTGTCTGTGTGTGTAAGAGAGAACACTGTGAGAGAGAGCTTTGATACCACAGCATTTCTCTCCTGGAGGCATTTGCAACCTTCTTCCAATCTCTCTGTTTATCAAGCTAAGATGCTCAGCGAGAGGCTGCTGAGGCAACTAGAAAACCCTCCACACAATCCCCCCAACCACCACACACACACACACACACCCACACCATTCTTCTTGCAACCCTCTCAACACAAGCCCAACAACATACAGAGAAGCACAAAAGGGCAGGCACAAAACCACAAACACCCATGTCTCTTCACCTATACACACTCCTTCCAACACAGAGTGCTGCAGCATCCTGAGGCAGTGTGGCAAGTACGCACGGAGGCTTAAGATGCAAAAGGTAAGGTGAAAAAAGAAGAGGAGACATTATACCAGAGTCTATCAGCAGATAGCCACCCTCCCTTTGCTTTACATTCAAATACTGTCTTACAGAAGTCTGTTTTCTCTCAGACTCTCACACTTTCTGCTGCCAAACTGGGTTTGTGCCTCAGATTATGAAGTAAAACAGCTGCCAAAAATTCTGCAGAATTGGCTTCTAATCAGAAAAACAACAAAAAAATCCAACAAAAAACAAACAAACATGATTTTCTGTTTCAAAAGATGCTCATTTCTGACTAATTTAAGGAGGAATATCTGCAGAATCCTTGGAGAAGAACTGCTGTGTCTGTATGTCCGAAAGCAAAATATCACATTTGGAAATAACAAGTGCAACTTTGCAGACTTTCCCAGTAAAAATTGGACTTAAAATGGGTCCTAACAGTCCTCTGATTAACTAGTACTGTTTCTGTGTGCCCATCACTTTTTGACAAGAAAAATCATAAAAAAAAAACCTGGGAAAATTTCCAGAAATGAATTTCAGTGTACTGGACATTTGGTTGTGATATGTAATATTATGGCAATCAAATCTACAATGCAAAGCCACATTTTTTATTTGGTGTTTTTTGCCTCTGGTCAGGATAGTATCTTCATTTTATTCTAACAGAAAAGTAAGTAAAGTGAAGTTATTTGCAAAAAACTGAACAATAATTTTAACTTGGCTGCGTAGGTGTATACAGAGATAGAATGAAGTATTCTTGAGTGTGACTGCATAGCCTGTTTGTGTCCCTGCAATAATGTTATTTATCTGTTAAAATGTATTTTTCTTCTAAAGTTTAATAAAAAAAGTTTATTGATGGCCGACTATTCTCTGTAACTGTCCCTACTGTTCATATGCTAATGGAAACACAATTCTAGGTACTCCAGTTCTTGGTCAGAAATATGAATAATAACTTTCCCATACTAGTAAAGTAGCTATATTAATAATATTTGCTCTCTTTGCTTTAGTGAATGGGGAGAAACACAGTGAAACAAAGATGAATAAGTATGATTTATGAGGGGAAATAAACAAGACTGATTTCCTTCTCCTAATCTGTATTTCATTAAAATGCAACTTGGATCGTTTTCTGTTGTTAATTGTAAAGATTTGCCTGACGTATGGTGTCGGCATTTTTATCCCCTGCAGGTGAGAATGGCTAAACAATGTGTGACAAGAACTGCTGGCTTCCAGGATGAATATCCTACATTTTTTAGTAGCAGTAGGTACTCTTTTTTTTAACCAGTAGGTGAGTGGGACCTTTCACTGTGGAATTTGGATGTCAATGAATTTCCTCAGGGTATGCCATTTCCTCACATAGTCTACATACATGTAGGTTTAGTAAATCTCAAGCTGTCAGGTGTGAAAGTAAGTGAATGGCTGTCAGTGTGTTGCCCCAGTGACAGACAGATACCATGTCCATCATGCATCCTACTACAAGTCCAGCACATTGTTGGCTGAAAAAAAAGCAGAATAATGGATGGAAATCTTGGAAGTAGTGTTCTGAGGCCTGTCCAATAATCAATAATAATATTTTTTTGTTGGTATGTGGTGTTATTTTGTAAGATCTGTCTTTTAAACATAGCTCACACCCCTATGGAAATCCATTCTAACGGTTTTATTGCAGACTGTGGGGGGAAACAGCTAGTCAAACTCCAGCTCACGCGAAGATCCACAAACTAGTACAGCATATGACAGGTGCACTGATGCCACAAACGTAAACTATGCCCGAGGTAGGCAAATGTTGGGGAGTGGGAGCGGCGTTTTTGAAAGTCAGTGTTGATTTTCTTTTTTGTCTCCAACATGCTGCTCTATCCCACAAGCATGTTGAGTTGAGATTTAACAATAGCAGATCTTCATCTTATCATGAGTTGAAATTTGACAGTTTTTATTTATTTATTTGTTGCCACAAACAGTCAAAGGAGGAGCTCCCTGACTGACTTTCTGAGTGCACACATTGGCTGTGTGTGTGTGTATATGTAAAAAATGACTTGTTTGTTGTGTGAGAAAGCTCCTAAAGTGAAGCGAATTTTCTAACTTTACTGTATATGTACACCAGTGGCATGTAGTTTAACAGTTTAACAAAATAAACTGGACCAGAATGAAACTTACAGCCTGTACTGTTGGTCTGCACTCTACCGGGATTTATTTCTGGCTGATAAATTGTAAAATAATATTGCTTGTGTTGCTAAATAAATAAATAAATATGTAATAAATATGTATGATAATACCAAAAATAGCTGTGGAGGAACTTTTCAAACCATATATTTTGGAAAAGCAACAAACACCATGAAAACACTTTCTTACACGTAAAACTGTACCACTGGAAAATTGTTAACAATCACAAGTAAAAATAGATATTTTGCAGAAAAGATTTTCCTCATCAGCACTAAAAGGATTAATATTACTGCTACGTATGTTTAAAGTTGAGCTCCCTTTAACTACTTAATATTCTCAAGCTCAATGTGCTTAACAAAGTAAACATTCTTTATACATTTAAATATTCTGTTAAAGTACAGTTATTACAAATATTCAGCCAATTATCGTTGCTATCGATATTGCTTATAGGGCTTTGGAGTTGACGTTATGCCGTGATGCATTGTGGGAGCGTGGCACCATCTTAGCAGGCTACGAATCAAAACGAACACTCTGTGTTGGAAGGAAGATTGCTATGAAGCATACTTAAAAGCAGCTCAAAAGAAAAAGGGCGTTATAGAGACAGATTGCGTCCAGATGCAAAGAGACGGTACTTGCAAAAAATAGCATGCATTGGAAATGTGGACCCGTATGAAATACGGCCGTGGAGTAGAAACCCTGAAGACGAACTGCTATTGACTTAGCCTGATATATTCTCGTACCTGTGCAGTCACCGCATACACGGCTAACCAATTTCGCAATTATAAATCTCTGGAGGTGCACATCCAATTCATCAATGGTTGGGTACAAGATTTGGCGAATTTTAGACTCCACGTTGTGAATTCGCCGTCATTCAAACAAAGGTAAATCAGCTTGAGTACAGCGAGTAAAATGAGTTTGATTTCCCTCCGAACATTCAGATTAGTGCAGCATAAATTCATTCATGAGGGGAAATTACAGTGAGAACATGTGGAAGCTCTGTTAGAGGGATAACATAGTGAGTTTAATGCATTGATGTGACATTGTCGTGAAGCACTTAGTCATTCTCTATGGTTAAACAAATTGCTCTAATTAATTCATATTTATTATAAATATTCCTAATTACACACCTTGCTTCTGTGTTTATGTCCTGTCACTAAAAATACATTCTGTTTTGGTTTTATACATTGATTAATGATGTGCAGAATCTCCTAATCATATTAAGTGATTCATAATTGTCACTTAAAGTCGAACTTTATGCTTTCATTACTTCATTACTTTTTTGCTTGCATTACATACTTTAGGTTCATTTTTTGCTGGCAGATTAAAAAAACCCCAAAACAAAACAAAAAAACCCAGGCAGATTTAGAATATGCCATGCAGCATTCTATAGATGGATACATAAAAAGCTTAAAAATTACATGTATGTGCTAAAGTTTTAAACATTTTATTTGTTACATTTATGATAAATAGATTTGAAAGTAGATAAAACACATTTGTGTCAGCCTTGGCTCATTAAAGTTCTTGTCTTTAAATTAACTTTGTCTGTGTGTGTTTCAGGTCCTGCACTCTCAAAGACTGAATGAACCAGCATTGCAGCCATGGGTCATTGTGAGCATCACAGGGAAGGTTGAAGCCGTCCACTGCACCTGTATGGCCGGAGTCATAGAGACCTGCAGCCTGATCGTGCGATCTAACAACCGACAATACAGCAAGTGCGATTGCTGATGCTTTCGCGCTCCTTTAGCCCTTTGTTTGGCCTGCTAAAATGGCGCTTCGGCGGCCACGCCCCGTGACATCACGCTTCAAAGCCCCATAGGCCACCTCATCTGCTACTTTGGCTCAGCAGAATGTTATTCCCTCATTTAGGTGGTGCTGCCTTGATGAACAGTAATGAATCTGAGGTGGTAAAAGTACACACCTTTTTCACTTAAATAGAAGTACTCATATTTAAAAATATGAAAGTGAAACTGAAAAAAATGTTAAGGCTCTGAAATTTAAGTATAAACCTAAAAAGAAGCTCCCCCATCAGCTATTTTCGTGCATAGCTAACTGAACCTCTGAAGCTAACCTGCCATATTAAAATAAATAATAATGTAAATAAAATATTATAATATAAATATAAATCATAATATATAAAATAACAATAGTAATACAATGCAAATTTTTTTCAAATTAAATTCTAATTCTTATAAATGTACTCATCTTAAACCTGTAAAACACACGCAGAAAAAAAACAAGGGGAATTTAAAAAAACAAAACAAAAAACAAACCTAGCTCTATTTGCTGTTGTCTACATTATACAGGGTGGGCCATTTATATGGATACACCATAATAACATGGGAATGGTTGATGATATTAAAGTTACGTTGAAACAAACCACACCATTGTTTTTCTTGTGACAATACCAATAAGTGTGATGTGTCACATGGCCCTCTTCCTATAGAAAATCTAAATGGCCACCATGGTCACCACCCATCTTGAGGAGTTTGCCCCCTCACATATACTAATGTGCCACAAACAGGACTTTAATATCACCAACCATTCCCATTTTATTACAGTGTATCCATATAAATGGCCCACCCTGTAGATTGGTCACTACATCCACAGATAAATAGCAAAATGAGTAGTCAGAGATTTATGAGTGATTATCAGGTGTGTAAAACTTAAGATTTATTGCAGGGATGGAGTGGTGGGTATGAGTCACAAGTTAAATAAGTTACACTAATTTTGATAGTTTATTCCAGAAGATTGTGTGTACAGGGTCTGATCAGCAGAGGTCTATTGCTTCTCCTGTAAGAGTCTCAACTGACATTCAATACACAACTGAATTCAGCAAAAATGAAGCAGATGTTACATGAGCTGCCATGTCTGATTTCTAACCCCAGTATAAAGACAGTATAAATCTAGTAAAGGTAGAATTCGGTGAGGGAATCATCAGCTCAAATTTATATCGATGTCTGCTACCCTTGATGCAATCTAACATTGACCACAACCGTCCTGCTCTGCAGCAAAGTGCATCTGTTTAAAACAACATAACTTCAGCAACACAGCATTAATGCTACAGACATCTGCTCAAAACACGTAACTTTTAAATTTCTAGTGAAAATGAGTGAAAATGAAAAGAGGTCAGAAAAAAACATTCACCCATCCATTCTCTGCCGCTCGTCGTTTTCGGGGTTGTGGGGGGGATGCAGGGTACACCCTGGACAGGTCGCCAGACTGTCGCAGGGCTCAGAAAAAATGAATAAATAAAAAAACCCAATGTACAGATACATGAAAATGAGTATTTCCACTTCCATCTCTGTAAGGGTAACAAAATTTGAAACAAGTAAAAACTGCGGTTTTAGTATAAATCAAATGATTTTACCTTGGAGAGATGAGTTCAGTTTAATTCAGTTTTTAAAGCTTTAAAACTACTTGAAAGAAATTAGAATAAAAACAATTTCTGCTTATTAAAAACTGATCAGGCCAGAAAGCAACGCATCATCTTGTCTATGACTTGGTACAAGAGGGTGTTATATATAACTAAAGACATTAGAATTAATGACAGTCATTCAATTAGGTGATAACATTTGACGTCAGTAAAATGCTGGGAAGTGTTAGATCAATGCATCTGACAGCATTTCATGAGATTTGACAGAAATGTCAACTTTCCAAAGCTGTGATGTCAACAGAATAAACCCCTTACATTGTTGGTGTAAAGAATCCGACCATGATGTTATTAAAAGCCCAATTAGGAACAAGCACTGCATAAGCAGACTGCTTAGTCTACAAATGCTGTGGTGTATGGTATTATTCATACATGTTTGCACCTGTAAGAATAAATAAATAAACAGAAATCTGAACAGTTCTTTAAATATCCACAATTGAGTAGTACTTTTTGTATATAAAGGCATTTCTGTGCTTTCATCCTCCCCTTTAGAGGTAATTATTTCAGAGAACTGCAATTGATTTCATTAATACTGCTGGGCTACGTCTATTCTTTAATAAAACCTTAATACCCAAAATTATTGCATGGAGGCAGATTTAGAAGAGGCTGTTTCAAATATTAATTGGCACACAGCGTTTGAGGAGGCTTCACCCAAACAAGCCAGCACTAATTTATAGCTGCTTCACTGTAATTAGTTGATGCACACTTATGTATGCTATGGTGCAACTGTTGTTTATGTGTAGCTTTATGTTGCACATGATCTTGTATGACTGACATTGTTATTAGGGCTGGGTATCGTCACTGATTTCCAGAATTGATTCGACTCAGATTCACAAGGTCCTGAATCGATTCGATTCAATTCGATCCACGATTCGATTTGAATCGGGGAAATTTTGCCTCGGTCAGAAATATTATAATTCAGATAATACATTTACATATTTTTGTATCTGTAAAAAGGAAGCTGACACTTTCGAGACTTTATCAAAGGTGTGAGCATCACAGCATATGCCTTTGTGTCAAAGTAGCTGAAGATAAAACACAGAAAAACATGAAGGTGATTTTCCTGGCCTGGGATTTTATAAAAATATTCTACAGTACATCAAAAACGAAAGAAAACCATTAATCAACATATGAACGTTACCTCTGAAGTTACAGTTGTGACGTTTCACCTGAGATTCTGGAATTTCGGGCAAAATACATTTATATTAAAAAATCAATTCAGGATTTTAATGAATCGATATCACGCTATCCAAGCCAGAATCGATTTTAATCGATTATTAAAACCCACCCCTAATTCGGAAGCAGATTTGCTCACGAAAACGCGCGTCAGTGTAGTGCATCTGTCGCGTTTGACTCCCGAATAAAACCACGCGCGTCAGTTTTCGTGTTGCATTTTGGGCATACGTGGGTATCGCGTCAGCCGCTCGAGTTGGAAAACTCTGAACTCCAGCGTCAATTCGCACCACAACAACCAATCAGGAGCCTGGTGATGTGGCTCTGACCTAGGTCAAAGCTCTTCATTCTTCATTCAATATGGAGGAAAGGCTAATCAACGCTGTAGCAAACAACCCGGAGCTGCTTTGTGTACCGAGACAGGAATATAAAGGACCGAGCTTGGAGGAAGATATGTGAAGAGATCGGGCAACCTGGTAAGTTCATTCATTTCTCTTTTGAAAGTTTTGACTGACCCGGGGAAGCCGCACAAAAGCTAGCAAGCCACTGCTATTTTCCCACTGATGTACAAATACCGTTCTGCTTTTATGCATGTTGTTATATAGGAATATATTTTGTTTATTAATAAACAGCACACAGTGGTCCCGCTGTTCACCCGTCACTGCTTCGCTTTTTCGCTGATTTTTTTATTGCACAGTACAGCATTGCATTCTGCAGCCTGATTGACAAATCTCCTCCGTGTCGTGTCTCCTGCGCTTGCCAAATTTATCATGTTTGGTTTTGATAACCATCACGTCCAATAGAAAAAACAGCACAAAAACACCCATAACTATGACCTTCTTTATAAATACACACCTGCACCACGAGGGATAAAGGCGCACGAAAGTGGCAGGCAGATGAAGACAAAACGCGGCATAATAATACTTTTTCGTCTTGCATTCTACAAAGGTTTGCACTTTGAGAATCAACTTGTAAGAACTGTGACTAATGTTCATGTGTGTGGGGAAAAAGTGTGTGGTGAGGGGCTAGTTATTCTGAGAACCCCTGCTGCAATAAATGAGGGACCACTGTATATACTTCTCTATGATTATTGTTTTCAACCTGTTAACATTTAATATTGTCTTGATAGAACCAACTGATTCTGCAGCAGAGCATCCCCTGTTGCTCCTGCTGCTGCACCCACAGGTATGTAATTGTAGCATCAGATGTACAGCAAGCTCTGATAGCTTTTTACTCGCTTGGATTCCCTTGTGATCACCTTTACTAAATATCTAAAACCAATCTGATTATATCCTGTTTTTTCTTTTCTTTTCAGTGTTGAAAATGAAAATCTAGTAGCAGCCTTGTTTTACAGGCCCACAGAGGAGGACAGCTCCGAGGCAGATGAGGGACGGGTCCCGGGACGGTGCATTGGCGGTGGAGCTGGCCATCCTGGTGTCCCTGAAGAGGCCACGCCAGTCTCCAACGGAGCATTTCCTCCTCAGCCTTGTTCCTGCTCTGGAGAGCAGCTGGGTCCTTTTTATTCCTGTCTTTTTATTCCTGTCTCTCTTCCTGTAAATACTTATATTTTATATATTTATGTTTAATGTTTTTCTGTTTGAGAATTTTAATATTATTTCAAATAAATGTTTATAATGACTAATGTCTCAGTTCTACTACACAGCAAATGTTGGTACACGACTTGACACATGTAGAATTTATTTCATATTATACTAACGACAAAATATACTAATAGAGATTGACAGGCCACTTGACTTTCGCGCATTGCATGCCGGGTACTAGTGGCAAAACAATCAAAGCAATGCATCAAACGCAAGCATTTGCAGCACCGCAAAACGTTAATTCTCTGGTTCCAATACCTTCTTGCTTTTTCTCTGCCCCCCCAAAAAAGGTATGTACAAAACGAAGGAGAACAATGCCGGTCCGTACAAAGACAGACTTGATGAAAAGTCAAAGAAAAGATACGAGGAAAAAATCAAAGGAGTGAAAGGGTTAGACCTTTACGAGCACACAGAGTGGACAAAATATGTTAGCGTGCTGCCCAATGATAATGATGTGCTACGTGACCACTAGCGACACAGCTATGTTAGCATAATATAAACAAGCTAACTTTTTTTCCACTCGATAAAAGTTAACGTGAGTGTTCTCGGTGGTCAGGAACAAATGTAATCACATGGCAGGATGCTGTAAAAGGACCAAACTTCAGCCAGGAGAACAACTGAGATAATCCATCCACAATACGAGGTTAGTCATTCATATACTGCTGCATGGGCTGGGCTGTAGTTACATCCTAAGGTTTTAAAAACTGAGCTTAAATAAATGATTAGCGGTAATAAAAGCCGAGGGAGGTCAACAGTGATCACTGACTGTTTTAGGAGCTTTTTGAGATCAAATAGAAGAAAATACATAACATTAAACATGTTAACAACACAAAAGCCATATTAAACGCAGACTACTTTAGACCCGGAAGTAGGATTCGTCGCGTCATCACTGAACAACCGGATAACTTGCTTTTTAACTGGAAGAAACATCTGGGGGGAATATATTCAGGGAAGGGCAGCCTTGAGGGAAGCAGAGAAGATATAAAAGAGCATAAAGTAACAATGAAAAAATAAAACAAGTTTGCCAACTCGTGGTGTTTTGGTTTTAGTCTTATTCACCTGCTGGTCAGCATGTGATACTAATTTGAACCTATTAGTGTTTCCACAAAAGAATGCATTTTTCTCTTTGATACGTAGGTGTTTTAAATCTGTGCATAAAAAAATAATTAATAATGCTCTTGTGTTATACAGTGAATATGATAGAGTGCTGTAATTAAAAAATAAATTATCTGTACATAAGAAAGTAATCACAAGGCAGTTTTTTCCCCTACAAATTCTGTTTTCCTCCTTCAATTCAAAAGATCCTTGTCACTGTAAAGTTTTTTTTTTGTGCACTTAAACAGAATTTGATGTTTGTGCCAGTGAAGATAATGACAACACTGACATCAAGGAAGACTGAGTCATCAGTACCACTTACTCAATTTTCCACTTTATATGTCAATTTAATCCATTTCATAGCATAAAATGACTGTTCAGTTTCATTAGAATAAAGTGGAAAAATAGAAAGTACTTCAATAATCAGTTATATGTGGCTTCCAACCAAGATTCAAACAATTTGTCCTGTAAAGTGCCATTCAGCGGCACATTTTTTTTTATATTAAGCAAGCTCTTATAAATACAGATGTGTATGTGTGTGTGCACAGGACTTAATGTGAGCCGACAGGCTAAAAACAAACTATATGAATAAAACATGGAAAACAGTCTTTTCATCTTCACTCTGCTTTTCTAACGCTCATTACTTTGGCCGCAGTCTCCTTCTGCAGCTTCATTCTCCCTCTCCTACTTTACCCTATATCGCTTTGTTTGTCCCCCCACCCCCTTTTTTTCAACACAACTCTGTTCAGTCACACTGGACCCAAGGGTACAACCTTGAAACCTTGGCAAGCTGAAAAATAAAACTGTCATTGCAAAGTTTTCACCATAAAACAATAAGACAGGAAAGGTAGATTGTTAGGTGTTATTTGGCCAAATCTGATTAATTATGGAACTACCCCCTGTAATTTTAAGTTCATTGAACATTTTTTAAAGATGAAACATTGTGACTATCTTGAAATACAGACAAACTAAGTAAATGACGTGAAATTTAGTTGTTCATATTAATATTTTAAAAGCACTTATTTTTAAAAAGCACTTAGAGAACACATCCTGCTTCCAAGGTTGCACAATTCTCTAAATTTATTTTATTAATGGAAGATGTTTAGCTTTTGATATGTTCTGCAGTAAAATACAGAATAAAACGATGTGGAGTTTTGCTGATAGCTATCATTAGGGCTTCGTTTATACACTACTGGTCAAAAGTTTGAGAACCCCCCAATTTTCCCCGTTATTTATTGCAATTTAAGTCGTTTGACTCCAATGAATAGCTTGAAATGGTACAAAGGTAAGTGCTGAACTGCCAGAGGATAAAAAAAGGCAAGGTTACCCAAAACTGAAAAATAATGTACATTTCAGAATCATACAAATAAGACTTTTTTTTCAGGGAACACAAAATGGATTGACAATTTACAGCTGTTCTGGAGTGGTTGACCAAGGTTGAGGTTGATCAAGCCTAGGAAAGTGGTGCTACTCACAAAATGGGGCAAACTCTGACTGAAAGAAGTAGAGGACAAGTTTCTGAGAGTTAACAGCTTGTGTTATAGGTGGCTCACAGGACAACAGCTTCAAGCACAGCTTAATAGTCGTCTCAGTAAGAAAGTCTCCATTTCAAGTGTGAAGGGAAGGCTTCGAGCTGCAGGTTTGACAGGATGAGTTGCAGCAAGGAAGGTATTGCTAAGACGTCATAATAAGACAAAGAGGCTTGCCTGAGCCATGAAACACCACCACTACTGAAGACTGGAAGAAGGTATTATGGACTGATGAATCAAAATTGAAATCTTCGGTTCATCACGCAGATTATTTGTACGCCATCAAGTAGGCGAAAGGATGGTTCCACGATGTGTGGCATCAACTGTCAGACATGGAGGAGGAAGTGTGATGGTCTGGGTCTGTTTTGCTGGATCCAGGATCAGCGACTTGTACAGAGTGAGAAGCACCCTGAACCAAAACTGCCACCACAGCATTATGCAGCAAGACAAGACAAAAGACACGCTGTGGAAGAGAGCCAGAGATTATTAGTAACTAAGAATTGAATGCAAAGTAGTGAATAAACACATTGTGGGTGAAAAAGGTAACTGAAGAAGAAACACTGAGTGCATTCTGGGATTCCCCCAGCAGCCTAGTGTCATGGTCCGGGGTGTGTGGCTGGAATTTTCCATCAGGCTCCTGAGTTTACCTGGTATCCGTCCGTGGGCAGGGCAACCACCTCCTCCAGTTCCTCACACCTGGGAGGAAAATCACCAGAGTGATTTAAGCCTCAAATATGTTTATTCACCACCAGTTCGTCATCAACCCATATTGGTAGCAGGCTCTCTTTGTGATTTATCTTGCTAACATTACTTTCTTGTGCTACAGTTCCTGGACTCACCTTGTCTCAAACCTCTGGCTTATGTTCCTCTCTTGGTCTCAGGATACCAAACCACCATTTTGGAAATCACCATGTGCCTCACCTGCCTGTCCCCCTGCGATCACACTCCATCAGGAACCGCTGGATCTCAGGTCAGCCACAGAGTTCCACACCGCTCAGCTCACCCCGGATTCACCTCACCCTTATCTTATCGCTCTTTTTGGCCTGTGGTAAATGGCCTATATTTGTATAGCGCTTTACAAGTCCCTAAGGACCCCAAAGAGCTGCCCACCTGCTACAGCCACTCTATGCTGCCTTAAAAGGTAAAACAGCCAAAGATCCTGTTGACTGGCTGCCGGAACGCATCCAGGCGTTTTCCACAGCCTAGTCTGCGCTGGCTGGCGCCGCCCTGCTGGCCCACCCGTTTCCGTAGGCGCACCGACGCATTTGACGTGGCAGTGGGTGCCGTGTTGGAACAGCGGGTTTCAAGTGTCTGGTAACCGCTTGCCTTTTTCAGTCATACGCTCCGGGATGCCGAATGCAAGTACACTGTTTTCGACAGGGAGTTGCTGGCCTGTACCTCATGACACAACATTTTCGTTTTTTCCTCGAGGGTCGCAACTTCACTGCGTACGTTGACCATAAACCTTTGCCATGTCCAAGGTCTCTGACCCATGGAGCGCACGCCAGCAGCGCCAGTTGGTGGCCATTTCGGAGTTTACCACAGACATTCAGCATGTGGATGGTAAGTCCAATCACGTGATAGACGTCGCTGACTGTCTATCACGGGTGTTGGTTTCTGCAGTGTATGTTGGCGTCGACTACGCTGCCATGGCCGCTGAGCAACGTGCTGACCCGGACATCCTTGCCCTTCAGTCAATGAAAACGGGCCTCATGCTGGAGGACACCCCCACTGGGACGGCGGTCCAATGGAGGACACCCCCATTGGGACAGCGGTCCACGCCTGCATTGCGACGTTTCCACTGGCCGCCCCGGCCGTTCATGTGGACCTGGTTGGTCCATTGCCACAGTCACAGGGTTTCACACACCTTTTGACTGTGGTAGACCGCATGACCAGGTGGCCGGAGGCGGTACCCCTGGCGTCCACAACAGCGGTGACGGTGGCCAGAGCATTTTTGTCAACGTGGGTTTCGCGTTTCGGTTCCCCTGCTGACATTACCTCGGACAGGGCCCACCAGTTTGTTTCTGAGCTTTGGTCTGCCATGGCTGACGGCCTGGGGGTCAAGGTCCACCGCACCACAGCATACCATCACAGCAAGCTAACAGGATGTGCGAGCAGTTTCACCGGTCACTCAAGGCCGTGCTCCGGGCTTCCTTAACAGGTGATAAGTTGGTCGACCGTCTTCCATGGGTTTTGCTGGGATTGCGTAGCGTGGTTAAAGAAGACCTCGGGGTTTCCCCGGCTGAACTGGTCCCCGGCTGAACTAGTCCTCGGCCAGCCCCCCGTGTTTCGATACCTCTGTGCTGCCTTTTCGCCCCCCAAGGGACTCATTTTCTGTTCCTGGCCCTGTTCACCACTGCCTGCCTGACACTTTTGTTCCGAGGTCGTTGGACTCTGCTCATTTTGTTTTCGTCAGGCACGATGCCCATAGGACTTCACTGCGTCCACCATATGACGGGCCGTACAGGGTTCTTAAACCGGGAAAAAAACATTTAATTTTGGACTGGATTGGGACTTAAGCCTGCACATGTTCTGCAAGATGATCACGTAGTCCCTGCTCAGGCCCCTCGCCGCGGCCGCCCACCTACCACCGGGCTGATGGATTCTACTTTTTCCCCTAGGAGCGCCCCACAACCAAGGGAGCCCGAGTTGTCTGCAACTTTTTCTGACCACCAGTGCCAGCCTTGCTCCCGGGCTGGGTTTCCCTCAGTCAGATCCCCACCCCCCCCGGTTCAGCTGTTCCGGCCGTTTGCTTAAACCCCGGGTCCTGGACTAGTTCTGCTGGGTGTTCGAGGGGGCCTAATCTTAAAAGTAGAGAGGGTGTCTGTCTGTTTTGCCTCACATCCTACTTTTAAATACCCTTGGAACAACAAATGAGCAGTCTGAGAGTGAAATTCTGTATTAGGTTGATACTGTACAATGAAGTCTTTAAGATAAACACAATTTATATAATGAATACTGGGCAAATGGTTCAGGTCTTCTATCACGTCTTTCTTTTCCAAATTGTAATGCCTTTTGATTTATATAGCTTCTATTAAAATGACCTTTTAATCAAATAAATAAAACCACCATAAAAAGCAATGGCCAGTTTCAGCCACATTCAGAAGCATCATGGATGTGCATTCAGTAGGATGTGGTTGGCGTGGCCTTCTAAGTACATACACTGAACCTCGGAAACTGGAATGAGGCTGAAAACCTCTCTCTTGTTACACTGCAAGTTCCTAAATATGATCATAAGAAGTTAAATGATTGTATAATGGATATTGTTTTGGCAGAAGTAAGGATGTATTATTAATAATTTCCATAAATTCTTCATTACAGCAAGAGAAACTTTTTTCTGGTTGCAGTTAAGTTTTCTTTAAAATATATGTACTGTTGGCAGTTGCATTCATCAGCTACCTCAAGATGAGCAAGATCCACGCTAAAATAATCATTCTACTAGACAGTTAACATTCAGACAACTGTGAATGAGCTCATTAAATGCCAATTAAAAACACAGATGCAGCTGAAGATGCCTCGAATTGGTACATCTGCTAAGCATAATTTATTTAGTTGCAACAGATTTTCTCTCTCTGTCCAATTATTGCTTACTTCTTATTAGGATCATATTTTAAAAAACTAAATTAAAAAAAAATATGTTGAATGAACTTTTGTTCATCTGCATTGACAAAGTTACAGCATATGTGCAGGTACTCTAAGCTGAACTTGGACAAAATAAAAGCACTCAGTGAGTAGTCTTCTACTTCAGTAGAAAAAAAGTGAAACTTTTTTTTAAAGACTGCTTTATATACAATTCTTTCTGCATTCACATTTGCTACACCTTGCACCCAATACATTGTTTAAGATATGGAGTTGTGAGTGCTGCTGCCTTGAGTGATGCATTTTATTATACATCACAGTTTACTGAACTACCGAAGGAAGAGAGAGAGAAAGAGAGCAAGTGTGCTTTTGAATGTTGTCCTGTCATGTGTTGCACCATATGCTGGTACCACATTCGACATGTAGTGATATTGGCTAATGGATCAAATATCAAAGACAGGACTCTGCACTATAGGTTTCAAGTCCTAGTTTGAAATTCAAGCAGCACAAAATGGAACGATTTTTGTCAGCTCTCAGTTCACAGAAACCCAAAGAAAGATAATGGTGCCAGATGAAGACTAAAATGTCATTATTAGCCATGTTCTTTACGAACACTGTAAAAGCCCTCAATTTGCACTATTGTCTCCAGTATAATAGGATGAGACTGAGAAGCCAAGGAAATAGATTACAGTATCACACAGTTTTTGGAATAAGATTGTAGATAGTAGTATGCATCAGGCACAGCTCTTTAAAAGTCTTAATGCATTGTACCTTTAAGAGCTTATGTGCAGGGAGCTTGCCAGATGGCCTCATCTGTACTAAGTAAAAGCAGCATACCTTTATAGAATTTTTATATATATATATATATATATATATATATATATATATATATATATATATATATATATATATATATATATATATATATATATTAGTGCTGTCAAAATTATCGCGTTAATTGTTAAGATCAACGCGAAATGTTTAATGCATTAAAAAAATTTAACGCTGATTTTGTTTTTTTATTAATTTCCTGTAATCTAAGACCTTTAAATTCATGAGCACCTCTGGAGGAGGGGGCAACAGTGTGCTATACTGGCGTTTGGCCTGACAGAAATGATTAGAAGAAGAAGAAGAAGTGACACCATGCTACTATCTAGCTAACACTAGCTAACACACGCAAGCATGGACGAGGGCGGACTTTTGGGTGGAAAGTTTCTCTTTAAGAAGTTGCATGATGGCTTGTTGGACAAAACGAGAGTAAGATGCACAATTTGCAACGCTGAATTCAAGTACCACAGAAGCAGTTCATCACTGGCGTATCACCTGAGAGCAAAACACCCAACTGAATCCACCTCTACGGGACCTCGCCAGTCTACGCTTCAGGAGTATGGTGCTTGTGGACGAATAACAAAAAATGTGAGAGAAAAGGTAACCAATTCCTTGGTTGTTTGGATAGCTAAAAACTGCCGACCAGTTAGCATAGTAGAAGATGATGGACTAAGAGAAGTCATTCGTGCTGCATCAGGAGATGAGTGTTACAATCTGCCCTCGAGAGGAACCATTGTGTCGAGACTGCACACTTTGTATGGGGACCAGAGGGCTCAGCAGTCCAGCAAGCTTGTGCAAGTAAGGAATGTCGCTCTCACCGGAGACCACTGGACTTCGGTGAACAACGATAATTACTTAAAATATAAAGAATAAAAAAATGTAATTGGAGCCAGGCTATTAATAAAGTAATTGAGATTAATCGCAATTAATAACAGAAAATTGTGAGATTAGTTAGTTAATTTTTTTTAATCTATTGACAGCACTAATATATATATATATATATATATATATATATATATATATATATATATATATATATAAATATATATATATAAATATATATATAAGTGGGCTACTGGAACAAGAAGGCATCGGTGGGCAAGAGACGAAAACAGGGCGTTGTTGGAATGCTACTATGCAAGTAACCCCGGCGGAAGGGGCTACATGAATAGGATGAGGGACCTATGGATTCTTCGATACCCAACATCCACAATGATGGCGAAACAACTAGTAGCTCAGTGTTCCAACATTCGAAAGAAGGGACTGCTCTCACAGCTAGAGATTGACGAGGTACAACACAAATGCTACGGCAAGGAGGAGTCAGGACGCCAGGTCAGGGGGGAGATATCATCACCCCCACCCGAGATTGGGTACATAGCCCCAAGTGCGATAGGAGAAGGATCGTTGAGTGCGAGAGGAACTGACCTGAAAAATAGGATCATGGCCAAGCTTGAAACCTGGATCCCGCGTAGCCGGTTACCAAGATTACGTGAAGTACCCTCAGAAGGTCTGCTAGATGATGTTAATGCAGCACTACGGGCAATACCTACAACCACGATTACCGACACTAACAAGCTGATCTACAATACGGCAACAGTGATCAGTGAGATGCTTGGCTACAAGTTGAACAGCGACAAGGGGCAGTACCCTCCATGGAGAAGGAGGCTAGAGGGCAAGATCAAAGTAGCACGGAGGGAGGTTAGCCAACTAACGGAGTTGCAGAAAGGTGCGACAAATAAGGTGCATAAGAAATACAGCAAGCTGTCCATACCTGAGGCCTTGGAAACTGCCAAGCAAAGACTCACAGCCTTGGCCAGCCGCTTGAGGAGGTACACCAGAGAGATAGAAGGCAGGAGAATAAACCAGCTGTTCTCCACAGAACCAGCAAAGGTGTACTCTCAGTGGCAAGGGAACAATAAGAGAACAGCACCACCAAGGCTGGAGACGGAGCAATACTGGAAGAGCATATGGGAGAAGGATGCAACCCATAACGGCAATGCTCAGTGGCTAGAGGATCTGAGGGCTGACCACAGCGACCTCCCTGAACAGGGTCCAGTAACCATCACAGTGGCAGATATCCAAGAAAGGGTCTCCAGTATGAAGAGTTGGACAGCACCAGGGCCTGACATGGTTCACGCCTACTGGCTGAAGAAGCTGACTGCACTCCACGAGCGTCTGGCAGCACAAATGAACCAGCTGCTAGTTAACGAGAGACACCCGGAATGGCTAACTGAAGGCCGGACGGTCCTGATCCCCAAGGACCCCAAGAAGGGACCGGTCCCCTCCAACTACCGACCAATAACCTGCCTCAGTACTACATGGAAGCTCCTGTCAGGCATCATATCGGCTAAGATGAACAGGCACATGGGTCAATACATGAGCGGGACACAGAAAGGAATTGGCAAGAATACCAGAGGCGCAAAACACCAGCTACTGGTAGACAGAACAATCAGCCGAGACTGCAAGACCAGACTGACCAACCTGTGCACTGCCTGGATTGATTACAAGAAGGCCTATGACTCAATGCCCCACAGCTGGATACTGGAATGCCTAGAATTGTACAAGATCAATGGGACCCTAAGAGCCTTCATCAGGAACTCAATGGGGATGTGGCGTACAACACTAGAGGCCAACTCCAAGCCCATAGCACAAGTCACCATCAAGTGCGGGATCTACCAAGGAGATGCTCTGTCCCCACTGCTGTTCTGCATAGGCCTGAACCCCCTCAGTGAGATCATTAACAAGACTGGCTACGGATACCGACTACGGAACGGAGCAGTTGTCAGCCACCTCCTGTACATCAAGCTGTATGCCAAGAGTGAACGAGACATCGATTCACTGATCCACACTACCAGGCTATACAGCAATGACATTGGAATGTCGTTCGGACTGGAGAAGTGTAGTCGGATGGTAACAAAGAGAGGGAAGGTAGTCAGAACTGAGGGGATTGAACTACCAGAAGGCAACATTGCAGACATAGAGGACAGTTACAAGTACTTGGGGATCCCACAGGCGAATGGGAACCATGAAGAGGCTGCTAGAAAAGCTGCAACCACCAAGTACCTGCAGAGGGTCAGGCAAGTCCTGAGGAGTCAGCTGAATGGTAAGAACAAGATCCGGGCCATCAACACGTACGCCCTGCCCGTGATCAGGTACCCTGCTGGGGTAATAGGCTGGCCAAAGGAGGAGATAGAAGCCACTGACATAAAGACAAGAAAGCTCCTTACCATGCATGGAGGGTTTCACCCCAAATCCAGCACCCTGAGGCTGTACGCTAAGCGGAAGGAAGGGGGCCGGGGACTGGTGAGTGTCAGCACCACAGTCCAGGATGAGACAAGGAACATCCAAGAATACATTAGGAAGATGGCCCCAACTGACCGAGTGCTCAGTGAATACCTCAGGCAGCAGAAACCCAAGAAAGAGGAGGGAGACGAGGAACCATCATGGAAGGACAGGCCCCTGCACGGTATGTACCACCGGCAGATAGAGGAGGTGGCTGATATCCAGAAATCCTACCAGTGGCTGGACAAAGCTGGACTGAAAGACAGCACAGAGGCACTAATCATGGCAGCACAAGAACAAGCTCTGAGCACAAGATCCATAGAGGCTGGGGTCTATCACACCAGGCAAGACCCCAGGTGCAGGCTGTGTAAAGATGCCCCAGAGACAATCCAGCACATAACAGCAGGGTGCAAGATGCTAGCAGGCAAGGCATACATGGAACGCCATAACCAAGTGGCCGGTATAGTGTACAGGAACATCTGTGCCGAGTATAACCTGGAAGTCCCGAGGTCAAAATGGGAGATGCCCCCAAGGGTGGTGGAGAATGACCGAGCTAAGATCCTGTGGGACTTCCAGATACAGACGGACAAAATGGTGGTGGCTAACCAACCGGACATAGTGGTGGTAGACAAACAGAAGAAGATGGCCGTAGTGATCGATGTAGCGGTTCCGAATGACAGCAATATCAGGAAGAAGGAACACGAGAAGCTGGAGAAATACCAAGGGCTCAGAGAAGAGCTCGAGAGGATGTGGAGGGTGAAGGTAACGGTGGTCCCCGTGGTAATCGGAGCACTAGGTGCGGTGACTCCCAAGCTAGGCGAGTGGCTCCAGCAGATCCCGGGAACAACATCGGAAATCTCTGTCCAGAAGAGCGCAGTCCTGGGAACAGCTAAGATACTGCGCAGGACCCTCAAGCTCCCAGGCCTCTGGTAGAGGACCCGAGCTGGAAGGATAAACCGCCCGCAGGGGCGTGCTGGGTGTAAGTAGTATATATATATATATATATATATATATATATGATAAGATAACCTTTATTAGTCCCACACGTGGGAAATTTGTTTTGTCACAGCAGGAAGTGGACAGTGCAAAAGTTATGACGCAAAAATTAGAATACAATAAGAATAAATACAGTACACAGCTGTACAGAATAGAATAAAATAATATACTATATACAGTAGAATAAAATAGAATAAAAATATACAATAAGATAAAAATAGAATACGAATGTTATATACAACTGAGTAAAAATACAACGATGCCAGAAAAGATTATTGCACTTAGTGTTATTGCACATGTGTGGATGTGTGTGTTTGTTCAGTTAAAGTCTTTGTTGTGGAGTCTGACAGCAGTGGGGAGGAAAGACCTGCGAAATCTCTCCGTCCCACACCGTGGGTGCCGCAGTCTCCCACTGAAGGAGCTGCTCAGTGCTGTCACAGTCTGCTGCATGGGGTGGGAGACGTTGTCCAACAGGGATGACAGCTTAGCCGCCATTCTCCTGTCACTCACCACCTCCACCACCTCCATATATATATATAAATTTTTTTTTTTTTTTTGAAGTTTATAAATGTGTGTGTCTGCATTTGTGTGTATGGGTGTGTATAAGTGAGAGCCAGAGATGGAGAGAGAGATAAATTATTTAGCTGAATCAATGCTCATTGGGAGAGAAGCAGCAGGTTTCAGGGCATCAGGGGTGGGGGTTAGAAAACCCAGATATATCAAAGACATGGCTACAGAACTGGCTTTCTCTGCACTGATAATCTGTTCAACAACAACAGATTAAAAGCTGCAAAAGTTTCTTACTTGCAGATGCATGATTTTTCAAGCTATTTGCTAAAAAAATATATCTTGTCTTCATATGCATGAAGATCTATGCCACTCAATCAACTGTCATGTCTTTAACACATGGTGCAAAGGCTTAACTTGAATTTAATAACTTGCTTTAGTTTCTAAAAGGTGTAAAAATATGAATTTATTATAGTTTATTTAGAAAACATAATGCACAATGCATGTATTTGTCCTGTAGTGTCTGTGCAGAAGCAGTTGTAATAAAACCAAAACCACAAGCTTTGAAAATAAAATACTTTAAAATGTCCCAGCATATGATTTACATGTATAAACGTTTGCAGTATTGTGATGTGAGAAGTTCAGCAAGTCTCTGGTGTGGCATACCTACCATTAACACCTTTCTCTTGACTGAACCAAAAAGTGAATATCTGAACAATATTTCCGCATGTTTTCAAAAGCAATAAGTGGTCAATACACGAAATTCAGAGATATGCTTGAAAACGCTGAAATAGGTAAACACAGTGATGTACCTGTTTTTAGGTTTAATGTATATATTGATGAGTTAATTTGTGTGCATTTGAGTATGAAAACCTGTTTTGCAGATGCATTTGTGAGTTTGAAGACATAAGAATTTTTAAAAATACTGTCAATGATAAGGGTTTTCAGTAGGGTTAATGGGGAACAATACCAGTTGGACACATCTCGTCATTTAAGTATGTTTCATAAATCTGATGTCATCAAATCTATAAAACATAATACAATAATGTAGTTTGTGTTTTACCTTCACATAGCCACTGCTTGATTCTTTGCAATTCCTTTTCAATACTTACTTTACGGTGGCTAAATTTACAGCTGCACAATTTAAATAGCAATTTAGTAGTATTAGTTTGCTCACTACACTTAAATTATAGCCTAAAACATTCCTGTTTATACTTTAAATATCTCCCTTCCATATTTGAGTTAATGTTGCTATAGCTACTGGTGGCTCATAGTAAACATTTAGGTTTGTTGGTATCGTTAATTAGTTTCAACTGATTTTTTTGACCCTGGCTGTGTCCACATTTTGGTTCACATTGTTTGATTACTGACTTATACACATTTGACTAATTTACATTTTACTCTGTCTTTTGCGTTACCTGTCTTCAGCTCCAGCCATTCTTGGTTACAGAAAAAGGAAAGCTTAGAGTGGAACTAAGCCATCTGCTGTGATAGCCTGGAGGTAGGGCATCGTTGTATTTTGCTTTATTTTCATTTCGATTTCTAGTATATACACACTGGTAGTATATACGTTGAACTCTCACTTATTTTGTCTGGTAAGTTTGGCAAGTGAAGTACTTGTTTCGACAAACAGTATTTTTGAATAAAGTTATGTTTATGCCGCTGCTCCTCCACATCGAAAGGAGCCAGCTGAGATGGTTCGGGCATCTGACAAGGATGCCTCCTGGGCGCCTCCTGGGTGAGGTGTTCCGGGCATGTCCCACCGGGAGAAAGCCCTGGGGCAGACCCAGGACACGCTGGAGAGATTATATCCCTTGGCTGGCCTGGGAACGCCTTGGTGTTCCCCCGGATAAGCTGGAGGAGGTGGCTGGGGAGAGGGAGGTCTGGGCTTCTCTGCTTAGGCTGCTGCCCCTGCAACCTGGCCCCGGATAAAGCAGAAGAAGATGGATGGATGGATGGATGGATGGAAGGATGGTTATGTTTACTTGACACCTTCCGTTTATTATTTAGGGTAAAATAAAACACTTGTTTGACAGTACACAACTGTTTGTTCTTTTGTGACTATCTGGTTCCTTACATATCTAGCATGCTTTCTCGGTATGCAAGGAAGCCTTTACAGCTAGCAGGCTTTTCAACAAGTTAATTCTTTGTGAGATGAGAAGCCAAGCAACAATTCAGTTCAAGTACCCGACAAATCAACGGTTCTGATAAAACAGCATCATTCAAACCTCTGTGTTTAAATTTCAGCAAAAGACTTACAGCTAAGATTATTAGAACAAGAATAATTTTGATAAAGAAACGCAAGTAAATCTACCTATGGGCATTCGACCAGTAGAAATCTGCACTTTAAACTAATAAATTCAAAAGTGATACTTTTCATTCTTACCCTTGTGTTTTTGCAAGATGAACAGATAGTGAACAGATAGTATCTGTTGTGTGGAGGAGTAGGATGTGTTATACTGCGGGGGTGCTTTGCTGGTAAAGCTATTTTTTTATTCAGACTTTAGCAGTATCACACTATCCCATCTTGTTTGTATTTAGTGGAAGAATAATTTGTTCATAAACAGGAAAATACCACACATACAGCTTATGTAAAAACTATCCGACTGAGGAGGAGAGCAATGGAGACCATCAGATGTCTGGCCTCAACAATCCTCTAGCTGACGATAGCTTTAACGATAAAAAGTTGCTTTCAAGATGTGGACCATATCATCACAGTCATTATATTCAAGACAGTGATCATCAAACAGAAACATGTGAGTGAACAGTTTGTGAGTGAGTGGGGTCAAGTTAGAAAACTTGAAGGTGATCTGTTTGTGATAACACCACTTTGACTGATAAACTGATGACAATCAAAAATCCGTTGCAGTCTCTTGCCAATCTGTTGCCATCTATATAAACAGAAACTCAAACTGAGTACTCATCTTTAGCGCATACTTGTAGAACTGAAAGAGAAAGTCCTCCATGAATGGGGACATAAGTGCTGCAAAATAACAAGTTAATAGCAAGATGAAATAGGCACTCAACATCCTTGCTTTTTTATTGGAATATACAAGAATACAACTTGTTAAAACCCCTATTTCAAAGAGACCATGATTGTTTGGTGACAGTTTGTCTTCCACCAGGTAACCTGTGCAATTAGAAGTGATCAATAGAAAGTAGTGTCATCATATCTTTACTTCAGTGTGACTGAGCCAAAGTGAATGAAGAATCAACCTGTAATCAAAGCAAAAGGTCCCTACGTAAGAGTCACCTTCGAGGTGGAATGTAATCAAGCATTGCTGGCAACAGTTGAAGAATTATAGTCACAAATATATCCAGGTGCACTGGCTCACAGGAGAGCTCCTGGATGAGATAAGACACACCTGCACAACACACAGACCTGTTAGAGCCGTAATGATTTTCAACATCCTCATATTAAATCTTTGGGTTTGCAAGTTATTTACAACTTGACTTATGAATTTCTCATTTATTTCAACAAGTTAATTGATAGCATCTAATGCTTTGGTTAGTTCTTGAGTCACCATCTGCTGAGCCAGTGTTGTATATAGTAATCGTGCCTATTGGTGTATTTTAGTAATCTATAATAACAAGATCCGATTAACATGATTAAGACAAATGGCAGTAGTCGCATCAGTAGTAGTGGGTGGATCAATCTAAATATCGATAGTATCGATACTGTACGTTGTTTTTTTTCCTGTAAGTTCAGTGCATTGCTTCTGTTCTTTAGAAAGTAGACATGTCTGTACAAACTCCTCTCCTCTGACAAAGGCACACTTTGCTCCGCCCACATCCTCCCAGCTCTGCTGTGTTTAGTTGTCCTGCAGTCACATGACTCAGCAACCCTGAGCAGTGACATGCTGGAGTGAGTGAGAAAGGGCACAGGTGTAAAAGTACTTTATACCTGTGCCCTTTGAAATAAATCTTTTACTTTGGCAACATCACCAACTTGTATAAAGACATGATCTTTGTATGAAAAAGAAATGAAGAGATGAGGAAGTACTCATTAGGCATTAGTCATTAGACAGACCCAGACTCTAATCACACAGAGAGAGCCCAATCACAGTTCTTTCTGAATGACAAAGAATAACCAGTTACCTCATATAGCGGTAAAATGAATGTTTAGTCATGACTAATATCGATTAAGCAGCATTACGTAAGGTTAAAGTGTTTTTGGTGATCATAGTCTCTACTTTCACTTATTTACTATAGGCTATATTCATTCAGATAATATATTCAACCCACAGAATTGTAAGAAATACATTTTTTTATTGGAAATGAGAAAAAAATATACCTCAAGCTATGTCTGAATATGATGACCTTTTTGTGTTGACTGTCATGTCAATTTATGTAGCAGAACACAACTGACCGAGAGTTTAAAGAATGACACATTAACATTACAGGTCTCAAAAAAACAAAAAAAACAAAAACCTAGTAAGCTAGCTGAAAGGTGTGTTTTATTTTGGAGAGTAAAAAGCACTGTGATTTAGTCTTTAATCAAATGTGTTCAAATTTGGCAAATTGGTGATGATTCGTCTCAGAAATCACACACGCACACACACCAATCTCCCCCACATAAGCTGCTGTTATAATCTGAAAGTATTAGTATTGGTATCAGCACTACTGGCCATGCATTTACTTGCTATCGGATCAATACAGAAGATCACACACCATTGCACCTCAGATTCAAGATTCAAGGTTCTTTATTCATCACATGCATAGTTATACAAGTACCGTATAACACACAGTGAAATGTAACCTGACACCTTCCTCGACTTGTGCAAAAGGGCGGGAGAGAGGAAGAACATTATATATTATATACATTAGGTGAGAACTCAGATCAATGATTCTTTGGTAATGTGAACAGGTTAAAGGCTTTAACTATTCGCTGTCTGTAAAGGATTGCAGTGTGTACAAACTGAGCATTTTATTTATGATTATCTTATTTGTGTAATCAGATTTTAGCTCGGACTGTTCATAAAAATAGTTGATACAGTTTTCAACATCCTCTCACTCCTAACCCATCCGCCGCCCCTCCCTGTGCCTGGCTCTGCTGGAGGTTTCTTCCTGTTAAAAAGGAGTTTCTTTTTCCTACTGTCACTAAGCGCTTACTGAAGGTGGTGCATGTCTACAAGTAGGGCTGGGCTATATCATACCGTTCACGGTAATACCGGTGTAATGTTGGGCAACGATAAGAAAATGAAATATTGCGATAGAATATGGGTAAAACACGCATGCGCAGTGCCTTTGTTTTCATACGCACATGGCGGAAAAAGCATGGCAGCGACGCAGTATGAGAAGAGCGAAAGTGGATCGTTGAATGAAACGGATGAACCAGAATTGGTTTGTAAAATTGCTGCAACTTCAGTGGTGTGGAACTGGCTTGGCTTTCATCCGTCAGACACACAACAAAGCACTATTTTTGGTAGCGCATGCTAGCGGGCCGTCGTTATTACCGTGTTGTTTGGAAAATACGGCACACTTAAAATCAATCCTTTGATTTTTCTGAAAAGCGACAGTGCCCCTTATAATCCCGCGTGCCTTATGTATGAATTCTGGTTTGGTTTACTGACCTCGAAAGGATTTTATGTACACGGCGCTCGGAAATCTGTCAAATGTTTTAGTACGACTTTGCTAAGCTACGAAGCCGCACCGCTTGATGGATTGTCGGAGCATTACGGCTATCGTAGGCAGGAGCCTCGCGGAGTGATACGTACTGTGCTTCAACATAATATTACCGTGTTGTGTGTGTATAACCTCTTTTTAAGTTTTGTGGATATTATACATGGTTATGCTGAGGATATGTCGGCCAATTTCCACTGGAAATGCCTTTTGGTTAAACTGTCAGCAAGGAATTTGCATTTGCACTGTTAAATTTTTATATAACTGTCATGGTCTACGGTGGGTGGCTGGAGTTTCCATTAGGCTCCTGAACTGACCTGGGATCCGCCCCTGGGCAGGGCCAGCTCCTGCACACCTGGAGCCTATTGCAGGCTATCAAGCCAGAGGGATTTAAACCACACATCGATGTTCACTCACTGCCAGTTCGTCATCAACCCATGTTGGTAACAGGTCTTGTGTTTCAAATTCTCGCTGTGATTCATCTTACTAACAAAGACTCTTTTGTGCTACAGTTGCTGTACCCACCCTGGCTCACTCCACCTCCGGACTCGGAATACCTAGTGATCATTTTGGAAATCCCTCTGTGCCTCACCTACCTGCCCTCCTGCCATCACACTCCATCTGGAGCCCCGGATCTCAGGTCAGCCTTTCCACGCCACTCAGCCTCCCCTGGATCTTCATCATCCCCCTCTCAAACACTCCAGGTCCCTAACTGCAAGTAAGAATTGCTGCTCTTATACTGGCCACTTCTGAGCTGCCTTCACTACCTGCCTAACTCCTATATCCTCTCCCCTCAGTGTGACTGTTCCCCACTCAGCTCCGTTCCACTTCTCAGGCCTCGTTCCCTCGCCCTAGCCACGTTCCCCTGGGCACGCCACACCAAGGCTCCACGTCTCGTCATTTTCTGTCTTTGCCACGTTTCCCTTTTTTGTTCCCCTTGCACTTAACCGTAATAAACTATTAAATCATCTACTGTCTCTGCTCTGGGTTTCTGCACCTGAGTCCTATTCAGTACCGGCCATCCGTCGCCGTGACAATAACTTTAATGCACTTAAAAAAGCTGCTTGTTTAAGTGAAAATACATTGAGGTTTTGGGTTTTTTGGCACTAATAAAGCTGAGGAGTTGTAAAGTATTTTGTCAAGTGTCAATTATATCGTCAGTTATATCGTTATTGCAAATTTTCAAATCTATATCGTGATAAATATTTTTGGTCATATCGCCCTGCTCCATCTACAAGTAATCTGTATCTTGTCTAATCATTTTCAAAACTTTACACACATATACAACAAGTGAAAGATGATTTTCTAACTCTAGTGATGAACAAAATCAATCACTTAATACAAAAATATGAAGCCAAGCCTTGTTCTTTATCCCCTTTGTTTGTTGTTCATATGTATGTGGAAAATATACAGTGAGGATCAGTTGAAATGAGGCGTTTCAATGTATGGAAAGCAAAGCAGGAGTCTCATTTCAAGAGTATTTGAAAAGGGATCAGCGCAAAAGCTATTTCTCAGATTGATAATCGCTCCAAAGAGTGTCTGCAGCTTTCCAGGATATGCAGGCAAAACAAATAATTTGAGAGAAAATAAAACCAGTATTCATGAGCCTGTGGCACGTACAGGCAAACAGGGAGACTGACACCTGTCTTTTAATAACAGAGAACTAGATGGAAACAGGGGGAGGAAAGCCAGAGCAGTGGAGTGGAAAAACACACATACCTAAAATGTAATCTCATGGTTTTTCATTTTGTTTTGTTTCCTGAAGATAAATTAAAAGGAAGACTAAAGATGTATTTTCAGCATTGTTACCTGAGTCACTTAGTGTCTGGAGACTCAAAAACCCCATTTCAATTAAAAGGGACATATTTGTACTTTCAGTCATGTTTTTTTCTTTCTTTGCTGTTGCCTTCAATGATTCTATTTCTGTTTTATTATATAACAGTAGTGATGTAATGAATGGGAATGATGGGGGTCATTGTTTTCTTTTCTTTCTTCGGAATATGGTACATCAGACAGGCAGAAGCCCAGCCTGTTTTTGAGACCGATTTATTTAAATTGATAGCCAAGAGATGCGCTGACATTATAACCTTGTGTGGATCTGTCTGGAAATGAAATGAAATTGGAAAACAAATGAATGCATTTCAGTATCAGCACCTCTTCTGGGCATGACGTGGCTATTCTTTGAATGATAACAGCTTCATGTTGGCGTGCTATCACAGTGGCACTGGAAACCGGTGCTGTGTCCAGATATCCTGACCTGGATGCCAGCGCTCATGCCCAGACTTTTGGAAGGAGCCACAATGCTTGGAGAAAGGGGAAAGACATGGACGAGATGGATAGGTCACAAGTTCCACCCTGTTGTGTGTGTAACAGAAGAATTTGTCTGACTGACGTACCTGCCCTGTTACCACTATTTCATGAATGTGATAGTTTTATTTCTCCAGAAAGACTTAGTCTAAACTTAAAGGGTTGACAGGGAAATTAATCAGGAACACTCAAGCCTTCACAGTAACTACTTTTGTGCTGCCTTTAAGCAAACTGCTGAACTCCCCTGACCGCTCCAGTGGAGCTGCTCAGTGGTCGACAGTAGAAGACTATGATTGTACTGAACAGCTGGGCACTGCCAAAGAACTTCTTATTCAGCCTTCTTTATAAAGCTTGAAAATAGCTGGCATTTCTACCCTGCTGTATGTAATTTTGTGTTAACTGCAGCCCACACTGCAAAACCAGCCTCTATTAATTGGTTAATGCAGTCTGGTTTTGCAGGTAAATGTCATTGTGCATTACAGAGTGCATACTGGGCTATTTGTTGTTGAAAAAATACCCTCAGAACATCACTTGTAACATAGCTAAAATATATAATCTGGACTGCTAATGTGTCATACATTAATTACACCTAGAACCGATACGCAATTAGCGACTTCTTGAACTTCTACGCCTCTTTTGAGAGGAGAGTTGAAGATTTCACAGCGAATGTGCCTTAATGTGATTGTAGTTCTCTGACTAGTCAATGCCCAATAGTGTGAGAAAAGCCTGGTATTTAATTAAACAATCAGGATGTATGTACCTAGAAACAAATCACTGGTCCCCACAGTTCCTGTGTTTTTTCTTTAAAGATTTTCACAGAGCTGTTCCACAAAATTTTGCTTGCACATTTCATTGAGAGTTTATTTCATCTCTGCCATTTTAACTTGTACTATCCATACAACAGCCTACATAAAAGAGGTTGTAAAATAGATGCCGTTTTGTGCTAGTAACACATAGCAGCTAAAATTGCCTGTACAACTGTGCAATCAAAGACACGAGCATAACTCTCATGATTAAGTTAACAAACACTAAGTCCTGCAGGAGTGGCCTTCACCAGGCACAATGCAAATTGGATTTCAGAAAGATTATCTCAATAACAAACTAATTAGCCAGTAGTTAAGTGCTTTTGTTTTTCCTTTTTCATGAAATTCCTCTTCCTTGATTTTGTGCCACAGAAGTCTCAGCAGCCCTCAGGCTATGTAGTAAAAAGTTTTTAAATTTGGGACACTTACTGGGAACAGTTCCTGAATCATTATCAGTTTAATGTCTGTGCCTGCAGCACTCTAGCACTACCAGGGAGGTGAAGTTGAATCCATGTTTGTGGATATAAGCTGTGGATCATTGGAATCAAGTTCAAAGTATCATGAACCTTTTGCTTTTAACTGAAACTGGCTTTATATCATGGTAACAAAGAGCTGATGGAAACATCACCCACTGGCTATAGTTCTGAATATTGCAGCCATAAAACAGGAGGAGTGGGGGGATCGCTGTTGTATGTAGAGAAAAAAAACATTAATTATAAATCTTTGGCGTTTGATAGTTATTCAAGTTTTGAATTATTAAGTTTAGTAATTAATTCTGTATCTACTGCAGTATTTCTCCTCCTTGACCGAGAGATGGCTTCCTGGAAGAAACTTTTCCGAAATTTGATTGTATTATTATGTCAGGTTATCTGGTGTCAGTGTGAATATTTTAATACTCACATTGACAAGAGCAACAATTCTGAAAGTTCATTAGTTTATTGGAATGTTTTGATTTTAAATAGCATGTGACTGAACCCACCCATACCAAAAAGGTCATATACGTGATCTAATTTTTTTCTTAGTCCTCAATGTCACGGTCACAAATTTTCCAAATTTCACCGTCAATGATCATTATAGCATACTTTGAGAGGTTTATTATTTATCTGTCAAAACAAATACCAACTGATTTAGCAGTAAGCACCAAATCAGTGCCTGCACAGATGATACATTCATTAGTGAATTTTTAAAATGCACATGTGGAACTGTCATCATGTAATGACATTTCTGTGATGCAATATCTCAACTTGTTGACCAAATTTCTGCTGTTATATCTATATTAATACACAAATATCAATGTGTGTGGTCCACCAAAAACACCTTGCACAAACAGCGAAAAGGTAAAGATGGCATTTAGAATCTGCTGGAGCACTGAGAGAAACTGCCTATTAATTTTTAAATATATTAAAATCAATTTTACTGGTACAACAATAAAATAAAATCTGCAATGCAATCCTATATCTCCCAAATGAATCAGTCCAATTCTGTTTTTTCCACCTATGAATAAACTACTTAATCCCTCCAAAACCATAACAACTGAATTTGACGATTTTACTTATTTCTTCCGCAACAAGGTTAATAAAATAAGAAGTAATATCTTAGCCTCTCTAGCAATTTATATAGAACTGCCTCACATTCAGATCAAATCACTGCACAATGTTCATCTTTTCTCCTGTAAATTCTAAAGATCTGAAAAAAATTATTGATCAGTTATAGTCTTTCAACTGTGTAGTTGACCCCACCAAACTATTCAAATCTTTATCTCATTGATATAAAAATAGTAAATATTAACAACAGTTCTCTACAAACCAGTTTGTCTCAAATGTTATATCCTGCCTCTACGCAGAAAAATAACTTGGATGGACTGGTAATTAATAATAAATGGTTGGAAATAGACATATTTCTAATCATTCATTCCTCAGCAAAATATTTGAAAATAATGTTTATAAACAACTGAATGAATATATTTCAACTCACACTCTTTGTGAGAAGTGCCAATCAGCCAATCAGATTTTGGATCAAACTGTAGCACAGAAACAACTACTAATAGCTCCTACTTTCGTTCGTTCCTATTTTAGTTCTGCCTGATGTCACAGCTGATTTTCTCAGTGGCTCCTGACATTTAATTGAAACGCTTCATCGGTCAGTTGGTTTAACAGGTCAGGTTCTCAGTTAGCGCTAATCATCCTTATCAGGTAGTAGGTTTTCTGTTTCAACAGTTTAAATTTGCATAAATCAAGTCAGGGATTCCTCAAGGGTCTGTCCTTGATCCATTAATCTTTACGTGATCCTGGTATTATCACCAAGAATCATATTATATCCTATCCCATGTAGATGGTACACAGCAGAGTGAGCGATGCAGTGGACAACATATATTTTGACTAATAACATTTTATCAAAACGGTCTTTTTGTATGGTAGTACGAATATTGATGTAATTCTAAATCAAATGAATCAAGTACAACTGCATGACTGTGATTGTGGATAAAAAAACAATAGTATGGTAGGTAGCAGTCAGCAGCATATCAAATTGTTAAATTCAGTGTTGTCCCAGTTAACCACCCTGACCACTGTTTTCATGCTTGAAGGCAAGCAAAGGTTTTCAAGTGAGTATTAGGGTCGCATTAAGAAACAAACCCACCACAAGGTGGTCGTTCAGTTTGTTTCACTAACTCTTCTACACAAGGCATTTTGTAGAGGGTATAGCAGAGACTGTAATCTCCACATTTTGACTTTTTTTTTTCCTAAATGATCAACAGTATATTTTTTCTTAATGTGGCCCTTATACTACATTGTTTATAGTCGATATAAGCACTGGCTTTAATAAAATAAATTATGGCTACATGTTCTCCATATATATCAACTAATTTAACTATTTACCACAGTTTTATATGTACTGTTTCAGCTATAATGGCACAGTGTAATATCACACTAACCTTAACCCTATTTTTTTCTGTGTGATCCACTGTATTTTCCTCAAATGTTTCGCATGAACTATAGAGCTGGAGAAAACATAAATAAGGATCCTTCTTTGCATCAAATGTATTCAAAACAAATTCTTCACAACCCCATAGTATGAAGCTTGTGGCAGTGAAGCTAGCCAGCAGCTGTTCTATCACACAGATATTTGACAAACTCTTAGCTCCACACTGTATGACTGTCATTAATATTCAGCGGAGAGTGTTTCTTCTTTTTCTGCCTCTACCTGCCACCCTCTTCCTAAACTAAAAACCCTTTATTTCCATGGAAACAGTCAAAAACATCCCTGTGCCCTTTAGGGGATAATGTGAACCTTGCAATGAACCCTTCACATAAATTCACTCATTCTCCTTTGTATCTCTCTCTCAGACACACACATACCCTTGGACGCGCACTGGAAACTGATGCAGTTTTGTGTGTTTACGTGCACGATCCTGCATTATTCATTTTTCTCTTTGTTTTTACCGATCCCCCCATCAGACTACCAGTCTACTTCCATTAAGGTATGACTAAGACAGACTTGCACACACAGACACAAACACACACGCAACTCACCAGTTATTTGCTGATTGCTTTATGATTTTCTTAAAAGTTGTGCTCAAGGGTCAATAATTAATTGTGTTTAGTACAAGCAGACGAGCCCGAGGGAGTCATGAGAACTGCTTTCCTGCTATTCACTTGGCTATCAGATAAACACATAGAAAATATTTACTACTGATAAAGTGATCCAAGTATAATGGTAACGGCTTACACGTTGTCTCCTTTTGCGTGCCTACAGTAATTATTTTTCATTTGCAGATTCATGCTATCATGAGATGTTTTTTCCACATGTTTTATTAGTGGCTATTGTATCGGGCCATACAAAGCTGATCCCACCCAGTGAATCGGGCTCCCAAAAACCTGAGATGCTTCCATCCATCACTTGGAATTAGTTCATACTTGTACTCCTCGCATTGGAAAATAAGTCTATATTACAATCCTCAAGGGATGATGTCATAAAGAACAAGTGGGATTGTTGTCCTGGATTTTAAACCTACAGAGTCCAAACAGAGTGGATTATCAATCATGGAGCAATTACATTATAACTAGAGCCTAAATGTTATATTTCCCTATGGCTCCTCGTAAAACTAATATCTCAGTGACAAATAGCTCCCTACCACCTTTTCTGTACTGGAGCATAATCACCTGTTCTAGTTTGGCGTGACTTCACATAAATAAGTAACAAATACAACTGGAAAAGACGAGCAATGTCTTGTTAGAAATAAAGCCTATACTCAGCCTTAACTCAACCTATTCTGCCACTGTGCCCACTTTTTGAGGTATTGCCATTGTCGCTGAGCATGATTCCTACTTTTTTCCAAAACATCAAAACATTTTAATTTTTTAAGCAATGTGACTTCTTAGCTCACAGAATGCTGCCACATTAATCCACACTATTGCATTCTGGAAGCATTCTACAGCTCTGCCTGTTAATGAATTATTCTAATGTAAAAAATGCATAACCGAAGCTATTTGTTGTCATAATACAACTAAAATGTAAATAAAAGCTTAATTAGGTTAGGCTGAGGTCAGACACCGAGTATTTTGTTGAGGATTCTGGATGACTTAGAAACCTGAGGTGCATAATCAAGTCTATCAGCAGGAATCTGTCAACAAGCTCAGAACGCTGTGTTTTTTTAAGCTTGATGAAAATGCATTTTTCCATAATCCAGTGGGTTTTGATAAGGTTTTATGAGTCTTTAAGATAAGCATGTGAAAACATCAAATTTAAAGATAGAAAGTTCCTACCCAACAGAGATAACAAACACACACACACACACACACACACACACACACACACACACACACACACACACACACACACACACACACACACACACACACACTTGTATTCCAGCTGTTATGTGAAACAGCATTTAGACCAACATACATGTAAGACAAAAATGTTGTGGTTTACTAGTCAAAGTGCGAAGAGTATTTCAGTATTATATAGAGAGAGTCTTTATAAGAAATGGCAAAAAAATATCAAATTAGCATAAATGTTTCTCTTTCTTGACTGACTGCATAAATACTTAAATCATGAGGTTGCAGATAAATAAAATTTCTGTAATTTCTACTCATTTTACACTTTGAGTGATCACATGGTTGGTTGATTACATTCAAAGCAGCTTGTGCAACAGTCACAACCACTAATCTATTAATTTGTTCTTTTGCACACAAATTTTATTTTATTTTTTTCATTTACCTGAATGCAATTAATTTTTTTCATCTGCCCAGTCTCTTACTGATTATTATTTTCTGTTATTTTCTAGATTTCTGGCTCATTTTTACAGGACTGACAAAAGTATTGATGTATGTTTTTGGTTTTTTTTGTTATTGCAGCTACATTTCACCCCTATTCCATTTTGCCAAAGGAAATAAAATTGATCCATTTGAACACATTTTTGGGGAAATAACATCAGACACAAACAAAACAATTGTAGGCTTATGAGAAAACATTTCAATTTGTATATATACTTAGTATTTAGTGCATTTCTACTTCTCAAATTGTACAGTTTGTTACTTTGTGTTTTTATGAGTCAGCACATTCATTATTTATTGACTCCCATGCATGGTATAACCCTGGCCTTCCCAAGAAAATACACCTGCACTCATGCACCAAATATCAACAAATGTCTCTCTTCATATTAGACTAGCTGTCGTCTTTATCGACTGCAACCCCCTGCAACCTGCTGTCAACGCAGTGGTTGAACTGGAATAGATCAACAAAGTTAGTTGGAATACCATGCAAAAAAAATAAAAATAAAATAAAAAATGCACACTGGTAACACATGAAATGATTTACATAAACTGCCACTTCCTTTGTACATTGGCATTAGTGCAATGGTAAGTCCATGCTCCTTCTAATGTGGGATTGTATTGTGATTTTATTGTTCTTTTCATTGACAATGACAGAGCACTAATAGCCAAATTTCCTTCTCTTCCTAAATACTGGAATGACATGTTCAACACAGATTATAGGCCACATAATTAAAATGAACATCACAGAAGCCTGCTGGGTTAAACAAGCAGGCTGCTGGCTAAAAGTGCATCATATCCTATTATTAGCAAGCACACTGTGTTAGGATTCTGATTTAAAATGTAATTTGTGTCTCTGTCTAAATAATGCTCATAACGTTGTGCCCGAGTCAGGATTCTGTAGTATGATTACACATGATGGATATTGTTGCATGCAGATTTCAATAAGATGACAAGTGATGAAGTGGGGGAGGGGGAAAGGTGGAAGTGGAACAGAGACAAATGGCTTCCTTTCTAAACGGAGACAGGAAAGACAAATAATAATAAAAAGCTTGTTGATTAATTGATTGTAATTTCGTGATGGCATTTTGCTGAATGATTTATCATTCTTCAGGATTGTCACTGTGTACTTTGGCGAACAGATGCTAAAATATTTTGTGCTGATGAAGCTCATTTAAATTTGAGAAACAGAGAGCGAAAGGAGCCAAGGGTTATCCGACATATGCAGTGTCTCTGGTTTTTAAATAAACACAGATCAACAGATCAGCCAGATGAAACAAATGTGAAAAAGATTCAGTCAGTGTGTGTGTGTGTGTGTGTGTGTGTGTGTGTGTGTGTGTGTGTGTGTGTGTGTGTGTGGAGGAGGGTCTTATGTGTGTGCATTTTTGTTTTCACTTATCTTGCTTACGTGCAAGCCAACTCGAAGAGCGTTCTGCTGAATCCCCATTTTCCTTTAATCTTCACTCGCAGTTTATGCTGAGATGAAGCATAATGCACATCAATCAGAAACACACACACACACCAATGCATATATCAAAGATAAAATTAATAATATCAAACAGAGTTATAAATATGTAGATTAGGTTCTTACCCGTTGCAGTCTGGAAACAAACACATGGCCTGTTTGCAATCACAACAAAACACATTTTGACACCAATATGAATCCTGAAACAAAAATCAAGTGACAGAGCTTTGAAAACTACTTAGAACAGAGCAGGTCCAGTAAAGTCCATACAAGTAATATTCAGAGATATTTGAGAGTTTTTCCCTTTTTCTTTTTTTTTTTACTAGTGGTTATTTACAGTGTGTGAATGTGTGTGTGAATGGGTGAATGACTGAATGTAGTGTAAAGCGCTTTGGGGTCCATAGGGACTGAGTAAAGCGCTATACAAAATGCAGGCCATTTTATAAAACACTCAATGTAGTCTTGCAGTATTTAGTATCTACTGTTATCTACTGTTAGCTAGTTTATTGTGATGGTGCTGTTTTTATTATGTTGCTCTTTTTTTGTTTGCTTTCTCTTCTGTTTTTTTTTATTTTTTTATATCCATACAGGTGATCCAGGTGTTTTGTTTTTCTTTCTTTCTTTCCCCCTTTCTCACAGTCTCTTCTCCCCTCTGTTTTTCTTTCTCTCCCTCTCTTTCTTTCCTTCCTTCTTTCTCCCTGTCCTATCCCCCAGTCATGTCTGTCCCGTTTGTAGCAACCGAAAATAAAATAAATACAAAATTATAATAAAGGTCAATCAAATGGACCAATATGGCAAGGTCATGATGATCCACTTGGTAAAATAAATCCGCTTGGCATCTTTCTTGGCCTTAAGACAACAATTCTGATGGCTAAAGATCCAAATGGGACAAAAAAAAAAAAAAAAAAAAAGAAATTGTAAAATTTCTCAGTTTAAAGTTTTCTTTTGTGAATAAAATATGTTTTTAGGAGATTTATTTTTTATTTTACAGACTGTCCCTACTCTGCAGATGTAAAGTAGAGTCTATTGGTGTATTCGGCAAAAAGAACAAAAAAAAAAATCTATTATGATTATGTAAAAAAAAATAAAAATAAAAATGCAATACTCCTGATTATCCTCAGCTCAAGCTAAAATCTCTTTGTGGGACACCAAAAGAAATCCAATTCGCAGAAAAAACGTTTTAATATGGAAGCTGAGTCAGTGCCCCTGATACATTTGGCACCTTTTTTCATCATGCTGAGTTGTTATTGTGAGGAGCTGTATTTAACCCAAAGCGTGATTTTTTTCAAGCGCAAACACAAACAAAAATTGAGCCAAACTGCAGGCTCCTGGGTGACAGCTGTAATTTACGTCACTGGCACCCACTCCTGATTCCTTCATTGCACTCAGCATGCAATATCGCCACTGATTGTGTTAAAGTAGGAATGCTTAAAGATACTTTCTGTGTACCACAGAGATGCCAGCAACATTGACAAAGTGGCATTTGACACTCTGAAAATGAAAGCAAGTTGGATTACTCTGAATCTTTGATCAGTGGCACACGGAGTTGAGCCAAACAGCTTTGGGTTTAAGTGGGTACTTGTGGGTAGTTGACATTGTGACAAAATTACTTCTATGGCTTCTTACACAGAAAGCATTTTGGCAACATTTCCCTATCATACATCTCAGGCATGTCTTTTGGAACAATATGATTCACTTTTTGCTCCTTATATTTTTTGCCAAATTTTAAATAATGCTTCCAGAAAAATGAGGTAAGAGCAAAGAATTAAAGGAGATCCAGCAGAAGGTCTGCAAGGTTTTTTTTTAATATTGTATATTAAAGCAAATAATTAGACAAATGTGTGACAGAAAGGTGGCAGGAAAACAGAAAAAAAGAGCTAGATTAGATGAACAGGAAAGTTATATAGTATTTAGTATTAAGTGACAAGAAACAGAAGCTCAGAACCGTGACAGAAAGACTGTGTGGGATTCACTCTGCAGTCTCCTAAATGTACTCCACCCATATACTCCATGACCATCTCCTTCCAACCAAGGCTCTACAATTCATGTCCAAGAACACAAGTGCAAAAACAAGATTTCATGACTGTTTCATAAAACTGATATCAGACTCTATTTCTGCTATTTATACATGTCCACTGGTGTCTATTTAGGTAAAAAAAACAAAAAAAAACAAAAACAAAACAACAACTGTAAATTTATGACCCCTTCATTAAATACTCTGTGTGTACACAGACATCCAGAAATGTTTTGATTTAAAATAAATGTAAAAAATCAAGGTATTCACAACTCACAGCCAAGTGTCACGTATAAGTTCAGTCACATTTGGTCAAACACAGCACATTCCTCATTTACACTGAAATGAGATAGTGTTGTTTTTTTACCCACTGTGGGGAAAGAATGACTTAAACACATAATTATTACACTGATAAATGTTTCAAGATAATGTTTTGCCTTGTGTGCGCTTGCATGCATGAATATACTGTATGTTTTCCCCAGGCAGACTGACAAGCCGATCCAAATTGAGAGGGTGTTCCATCAACAGATGGTATTGGTAGCTCAGGCTTTGGCCTTCTGGGACTCAGTTTGGCCCACAGTTGGACCAATTAGCCTGAGCCACAAAACATTATTATGCTGAACAAATGTGGTTACAAAAGGCCCCAAGTTCTAGTAGAACTAATACACATAGACACCATGAAAATGTGTTAAGAAGAAAATGCACACATAGAAAAGCAGAGTTTATTGGACTTTTTGCTCAAATGTTGTTGGTTAAGTGTAGAGATGGGAAATTAACAGTTTCTATATACAAGTCTTTTTGCCATAGTTCCTTTTCTGTATGTTGATGCCAAATAAAACTTTATGCTGATGATATTATGCTGTACTTAAGTACAAAATAGTGTACCCTTGAGTGTTTCTATGTAACCTTAAGACAGCTTTTCTAGTTTAAGAGAAATTTACTATCGTACTTCTAGCGACCCCTTGAGCTTGTAAATATTAAATTGTTGCATACAGGTGACAAATTTATATAGTTAAATAATGGTGTTCGAGGCTCCTATCTTACAATTACAAAATGCCCTAGATGTTTGACTGCTAAGATCTGGTGAAGGCCAGTTTGATTTATATGATCAAAATTCATTGAAATCATACAGTTACACCTTGTGGGAAAGGGGAATGTTTAATCGTATGATGGTCCTTTGTTAAAAGGACTCGATCGCTGTCATTGCTTCACTGAAGAGGGCAAGTTTTTACTTTAATTTGTCACTTGTGTGTACATTTTCTACATATATTGCACACCAGCTTTGTCCCTTCTGCTTCATAAAGTAAGAACAGGGATGTAGTTAAAGACTTGTTTGTAATTATTACTTTTTGAAAGCAGCGTTAACAAATAGTTTTTTGTTATTTTTTCTAACTGTAAACCAGTGCATCACTTCTGTTCTTTAAGCGAGGTAGGGTTATTCTTTACTCGATTCTTGTACAGTAAAATTCTGTACATTATTTTCTCAGTGGCTTGCAAGAACAGTCAGCCTTGGTTACTTAGGCTTATGATTTTTTACATTTCCCATAGTCTATTGTGGCTACAGAAGGAAGACTTTAAGTTTCTGGTCCTTCTCTCACTTCTAGACACGAAAACATTTTCTTAACTGTTGCTGTGTCCTGGTCTTTAAGGCTTCTCTATGTGCAGAAATTTCTAATTTCTAAATCCTTTGTATTTCTTGGACAAGGATTTTAATTTTGGAACTGGACACTAGCAGGTACAGTGAAGATGACACAGATGGTGAGGTTAAAGAGGTTTTAATGAAGGGGGAGTGAAGGGCCTGAAGCTCAACAGGAGAAATTCTGCCAGCAGCAGGAGAGAACAGACTGGAGATCTAAAGATGCAAGTGAATTGGAAAGATGGAAGGCAACTGGAGGGTGACTTTGAATAATGGTGTAAACCCATATGGAAAAGATATATATAAACCTTATGAAGTTTGTATCTGTCTTGTGTGAAACTTGTATGAAAAGCATACAAGAGTGAAAACAGATATAAGATCCCTTGAAAAATTGTATAAATGAAACTTGTATGTTTTGGATACTTACTAAAACAATATATGAAAGTAATGAGAAAGTGGCCACTTTCATGAGTAAATCATATAAGCCTTATATGATTCACTATATGAAGTAGGCCACATCTTATGCAAGTCTTTTATGAGTTTTTTCTATTTCTTTTCCATATGGGAATAGTCTCCAGGAAACTAATAACTACGTTTATAGTGTATTTCTTAACTTATGCAGGGTGGAAATATAGTTAAAAATCTAAAAAAGAAACAGTTTTTGTACAATTTGAAAGTGATTAAGTTAAATAGCAACAGGTCAGTATGTAAAAAGAACATCTTAGAGAGTTCACCAATCATCACAATACTGCATCTTCAAACCATAGAAAACATTTCAGAATAGTGTTCCTAAATATAAAGTTTCAAAGACTAAAGCATTCATTATCTACAGGACACAATATTGTGACAAGCAGAGAAATCTTAACAAGAAAGCTCCACACAGAGACTGAGCTTGTTGTTTGACCCCAAACTGGTAGGAGGAGCTCTTTATTAAACACTTGCTTGTACTAGTGATGTGTCGGTCGCTCTTAGAGCCGACTCTTTGAAATGAACGACGTAAGCCTCTTGCCTTGAGCCTTGTGCTTTGCGCTGGGATGAGGGGGGAATGAGGGGGGAGGGGCGGTAGTTACACTCGCAGTAGCACAGGAACAGAGTAGGAGGGAAAGAGAGCCAGGGACAACAAGGTCACATTAGAAAGGTATAGTAATCATCCACAACTATTTTTAGTTGCGGATGATGAAGGATTCAGAAAGTTTATTCATGCAGGTCCATATGACAGAGAATATGCATGTTCTTTTAGTTTTCATATTTTTCATATTTATATTTAATTGTGTTGTGGTTTGCAGTGTTTTGTGTTGTTTCACTTTAAATTTGTTCAAAAGGAAAAAGCTGAAAATGTAAATAGTTAAAGTTGAAATGTAAATAGTTGGTTTTTGCATTATATGATTTATTACATTTTATGTGGAGTGAATGAATAAAAGTATATTTACGGTGGCCGCTAGAGACAAAGCACATACAAACTCCAAAACACGTACAAACAATTTGTAATTATTTCTGTTCTTTTATTTAGAACATTTGAGCAAATGTTTGACTTAGAATGTAAGCATAAAATGTTAATGTATCAAATATAAAACACTTTTGAAAAACAATTTACTAAAGGCCCAATATGAAATACTGCTATATAAAATGCCTGACATAAACAAAATGTGAACTGTAGCAGCAATAACTCTCACAACATATATTAAATATAAAAGAATCAAAGCACTAACAACTAAACTATATAAGGCCAATACACCCTTTAAACAAAATAAATATAAGTCTAACATTAACATTAAAACCAAATGTAAACATTGTACTTCAAACTGTAGCAACTATAAGGCTTACGACAAAAATATATTAAATATATAAATAAAAGAAATTTCCAGGTTTGAATTTTAGCATTATATGAAAATAACAGTGAAGACAATTCAAACAAAAATAAACGCAGGCCTGTCATATACATTAGTGTATAAAACCCAAAATGTAAACATGATTTTTTTTCACGCTTAAACTATAGCAGCAAACTGAGGTTGACAAAACAAATATATAAAACCTATAACAAGCAAACAATACATTGCAAGAAGGAATTACAGCATACAAAAACTAACTTGGCAAAACAGTGCTTTAAAATGTTTGCCCCATCTTGCTGATTCTCAGGGAATTGCCTTTAAAGATTGAGAGCCAGGAATACAAGTTGGTCAACTCTTTCTGGTTTAAGTGCAGACCAGACCTTTGACATATTACAGTGTTTCCACTTGTACTGAATGCCTGCTCTGAGGGTGCACTTGTGGCAGGAATACACAGGTATTTTTTTAGCCAGCTTAGCCAATAGTGGGAAATGTGCCTCATGCTGCTTCCACCAATCCAGAGGGTTTGTTTGTGGGCAAGCTTCCAAGGTTTGGAGATATTGATTGAGCTCCTTTTCAACTGACTGTCTAGTTGACAGAGGGGCTGTTTGGCATTGTGTTGTTTTTTTTAAAGTAGCTGCTCAAACTCTTCCTTTGTCTCTTAGCACAAACCTCTGGATCATCTTTAGAAGCTCCAGCTGATGGAAGGGTGGCTGCCTCTGCTGATGCCGTCTGTTCAGCCACCAGGTTCTCCAGTTCTGACATAACTCTGGTCTTGATGCTCGCAACCTTCTCCTCTTTAATATAAATTTTGTTTTGAAACGAGGGTCAACAAAGGAGGCCATGTCAAGCAGCTCCTCTGTGGTTTGGTCCTCATATTTGTCATTTAAATAATTCAGGATGCCCTCTTTGATGGTGGTGGTCAGCTGTGTGTCGTCATCCTGAGGCTTAAGCACTTGAGTGTTAAAAAGATGGAGGACTGCTTTCAAGTATGACACACTGGTATAATGCTCCCCAGATACAGCATCCGTAAATTCCGTGAGAGGACTCAGTGCTTTATTCAAGGATTCAAGAACATCCATGTCCTGCAATGTTAGGACTAGATGTCTTGTTTTTTTGTCTGCACGGAGAACCTGTGAGAGCGCTTTCTCTTGCTCTATAACTCCGTTAATCATATGTTGCAGGGAGCCCCACCTGGTAGGGGTGTCTGATAAGCTGGTGAGCAGGTAAGCCCAATTCTGCTTGAACCTTGGCCAGTTCACGCTGTCTTTTCCATGAATTGGAGAAGGCACTCACCAATCGCTTGCAGACACCAACTGCTCGTTCCACCTGAAGTAGTTTCAAATTCCTCTCTGTGTAAAAAAAATGTAAGATACATATATTTATCGGTTACACTTTAAGGCAGAAGTAAAAAAATTTTTAGGCTAACAAGATTAACGCTGACAGCAAACGCTGCAGGGAAAATTATGCCTTTGTTACAGGCCTTCGATGGGGTCTGTTTTTAAACTGTTTTTTTAACAGAAAAGCAGAGACAGGAGACATCAGTTGCGTTCGGTCTGCAGGCTCTTCCTCGTCTCATTTATTAACAGAGTTTAACAACGTCCTTTTCTTTTTATTTAGACACACACATTTCGCTTTTAACAACACAAACATTCAATTAGGTCCATAGCTCAAACCCTTTTGGTTACCTTGCACTCTCACAAGAATAAACTTACAAAATAATCATTGTATATGAACGTCCTTATTTACAATAAATCTGTAACCAATTTTGCTGCATTTCAGCATCGAAACATTTCTGTGCAGCACCACTAACACTGCAATTAACCCGCTTATGTCACCTTTATACTTTTCTTATACTTTAACAGATTCAAACAATATATTACATTTGTAACCAATAAACAAAAATATTCTTCCATTGCTCACAAACAGTTCACAATCATCCACAAACAGTATACATCAGACTATTTACATTTGACACATAAGAACTGGGTAGGTCCTAATCAACTGTAACTTCCAATAATGCCAGGATAAAAGAAGTGTCTAAGAGCTCCATTTGTCACAAAATAAAACAGGTAATAAGACCAGCTGCCTATTTAGACTACGAGTGAAATGGCGGCTGCCATTACAAATGGCGGTATAGTTAGCTTTCTCTCAATCAGTGAAAACACACTCTCTCACAACATTTGCGGTCTTTAAACTAAGACAGAAAAAGGTTTCTTGCCTTTATATGTACATTGTGGTGAGCAAACTTGAACTACTGACCTGTTTTTTTAACAGAAAAGCAGAGACAGGAGACATCAGTTGCGTTCGGTCTGCAGGCTCTTCCTAGTCTGAGGCCGAGACGCGTTGCAACAGCCTATCGCACTCACCACTATCTCCCCCTTGTGGCAATGCCACGCAATTACATTGTCCATAACGCTAAATGAAAAGTGCAATACCACCATAAAATCAGGTCTTTTACATCAAAAACAATTCACAACAAAATTACAATTGTGACCATACACTTGTGGGCGTCACACACTCCCCAACAAAAAGAAAATGGCTCCTGACATTTAACCTCTTACCCTTTAAAACTCATTATACTCATTACTCAAACAACTCAAATCACATCCCCTTCCCACATACCCACATTCCTTGTGTACTAACATGTATAGATTGGACAGTTATAATATACAGGGAAGGTGCCTGGGTGTGCACAGTGAGATGTTGGAATGCGATATGGCACTAGGGGGAAGTAAGGTAACAGGGGATATGGTGGCATGGTGTAGTGTGTTGTGTTTGGTGACTCGTGCACTTCAGCACAACTGACTGATGGATGCACCCGGAGAGAGGGCTGGCCAAGGGTGTCATATGTGAAATGTGTAACAGGCCGTCATTCTCTAGTAGACCTTCTTAGAACTGATTCATTAGTCGGCGGGGCCACGTTAGGTGTATACTGTGCCCTTTCTGAAAGCGGCAGTCCAACTTCTCCTTCGTCGACTGTGAAAGGCACTTCAGTGACTCCTGATTCCTGTACCCTCTCATGTTCCTCCTCTCCCATGTCGCTGTCAAGTTCAGTGCTTTGGTGTCCACCATCTTGTTCCATTCCTTGTTCCCTCAATTCATCTGTTGCTTCTGTTGGCTGAGGTGCTCCACAGTTGACCACTCTGCTGAACTCAGCTGTTCCTCTTGGGGGTCCAACAGTATGGTTACAGGTATGTAGTGCATCCTCTTTGTTCCCACTTCTCAAATCATACCTCAACTCATAATACATGGAACTCTCATCCTCATCGGAGCTTGCGTCAGAGTGGGGTTGAAACTCTGTCTCTCCTTGAGCTGGTTTTGGTTTCTTTTTCTTGACGGCGGATGGCCCGTCCCCCTTATCTACAGCAGGCAAGTCCACAGGAAGCTCATTGACAAGATGCAATAGATTGCGATGCAGAACACGCACTTTCTTCCCCTTTGCCTCTGAGGTCACTCTGTACACTGGGCTGTCATTGATCTGTTCCTTCACCACATAAATGGTGTTCTCCCAGTAGGACCTTAACTTGCCAGGACCACCCCTCTCAGTCAGGTTCCGCACTAGTACTCTGTCTCCAGGTTGGAGTACCACTCCTTTCAAATGCCGGTCATAGTGTTTCTTTCCACGATCACTTGACTTTTGGCTGTTTCCAGATGCAATCCTGTAAGCCTCAGTCATTCGTTCTTTCCATTTCTCAGCATAACCTCTTGCAGTTTGTGGCTCTCCATCAGTAACCAACTTGAACAGGAGGTCTACTGGCATTCGTGGATGTCGACCAAAAAGCAGAAAGAATGGCGAGTAACCCGTTGCTTCATGGCGAGTGCAATTGTACGCATGAACCATCTGTGGGAGATATTCTCTCCATCTTTCTTTTTTTTCTTCACTCAGGGTCCTCAGTATCTGCAAGATGGTACGATTAAAGCGTTCAGCTGGGTTGCCCTGAGGGTGGTACGGAGTTGTTCGAGAGTGCCCCACATTGCTCAACTGTTGTAGAGTCCGGAAAAGCTCGTTCTCGAACTCCCGCCCCTGATCATGGTGCAGCCTTAAAGGGTAGCCAAACCTGGGGATATAATCACTGAAAATCCTTTCAGCTGCAGTTTTGCCACTCTTGTTGCGGGTTGGATAGGCCTGGGCATACCTAGTAAAGTGGTCTACCACAACTAGGATATACTGATATCCGCCCCTGCTTGGCTCTAAGTGGAGGTAATCAACTGAAACCAATTCCATTGGTGAGCTTGTGGTAATGCTGGACATGGGAGCTCGGACATGTGTCACCGGTTTCTTCTGTTTGATGCACGGACACTGCCGGGTGACATAGGCTTCGATGTCTCGCCTCATGTATGGCCAGTAGAACCGTTGCCTCGCCAGGCTGAGAACTCTTTCTACCCCGACATGCCCCATGTCATCATGCAGATGTTTCAGGACCAGGGATTTGAAGCTAGCTGGTAAGACTAGTTGGCGCTTTTCTGCAGTCTTACGATACAGAACTCCGTCTTTTAAGCTCAGCTTTGTCCACTCATGCATCATTTTCCTTGCCGGACCTCTCACATTCCGTCTCATGTCATCTGTCAGCTTTTGATCTGAGTCTTTCATTTTCATGATCTCACCTATCGCAGGATCTGCTCTTTGAGCCCTTTGTAGTTCATCCAAATTGATGGGCGTGACCATTTCTTGGATTACTGGTTCAAGCTGGTCACCTTGCGCTAAAACCAGAGCAGCGATCCATGCGACATCTCCATGCTTGCCTGCTCCACATCCCTCCCAAGTAGCGGCAACAGCTTCTTTGGAGAGCTCTTTTGTACATTCAGTGACGTATCTGTCAATGTCAAGGGGACTCCTCGACAGGGTGTCTGCGTCAACATTTACTTTGCCAGGTCTGTACCTTATATCAAACCTGAAATCTGATAGCTCTCCCACCCATCTGAACCCAACCGCATTCAACTTGGCGGTACTCATGACATAAGTTAAGGGATTGTTGTCTGTGTAGATGGTAAAATACGGGGCATAGAACAAGTAATCCCTGAACTTCTCGCAGACAGCCCACTTGAGGGCGAGAAACTCAAGCTTGCCCGAGTGGAGTCTGTAATTCTTTTCAGCCGGTGTCAGTGTTCGGGAGCCGTATCCAATCACTCTTAGCTTCCCACTCTGATGTTGGTAGAGAACGGCCCCAAGTCCTTTATCAGATGCGTCTGTATGAAGGACGAAGGGAAGCTCAAAATCCGGGTAGGCAAGTACAGGGGGGTTTACCAACATATCAATCAACTTACACAGGGCACCCTGGTGCTTCTCTGCCCACTCAACTGGTGTTTTGGATGGTAACTGTGCGCCTTTCCCCTTCTGTCCTGTAACCTTCCCCAGAAGATGCTCCTCTTTGGTTTTCTTGGGTTGCAAAAGCTCATAGATGGGTTTTGCTATTCTCGAGAAATCCTGGATATATGAGCAATAGTAACTCAGGAACCCAGCAATCCTCCTCACATCTCCCACTGTGGCAGGTGTCTCCTTTTTCAGGGCGTACACTGCCTCGAGATCTTTTGGGTCAATGCGTACTCCTTCAGCTGACACTAAGCGCCCAACATACCTCACTTCTCTTTTAAATAGGTCACATTTTGTCGGCCGGAGTTTGACTCCGTAGTTCTGCAGGGCTCTCAAGACTTTCCTCAGCCCTTCCACATGTTCCTCAAAAGTCTTGGCGTAGCACAAGATGTCATCCAAGTATGGAATGCAGCACTCATCCCGAAGGGGAGCCAGCATTTCTTCCATACTGCGTTGGAATGCAGCAGGTGCGTTGGTAAGACCGAAGGGAATTCGCACCCATTCATAAAGGCCCCAGGGGGTGATGAATGCAGTCAGATGGCGGGATCCTTCTGCTATAAAGCCCTGGTGATAGGCTTTTCCCTGGTCCAAAATGGAGAACCAGTTGTACCCTCCCAAGGTGTCAATGAGGTCCTGGATTCTTGGTAATGGGTGGCGATCAGGTACTGTGCGCTGGTTCAGGAGACGGTAGTCGATACAGAGCCTTAGGGAGCCATCCTTTTTCCGCACGCAAACTATTGGCGCAGAGTAAGGGGATCTAGACTTTACAATCCATCCTCTTGCCAAGAGGTCCTCAATATACTCTTTAACCTCCTTATAGAGGGGTTTTGGAATTGAGGTGTACGATTTCTGAATTGGGGTTGTGTCTTTGAGTGTTATTGTCATTTCCAAGCTGGGAATGCACCCCATGTCATTCTCATCACGTGCAAAAGCCCCTGACTCTTCCCTTAACATTTTCTTGGCAACAGTCTGTTGGTCTTCAGTCAGGTGACTAACATCAACAGGTGGATCCCATTCCTGTGTTGCTTGATCTTCACCGCACTGCTGGGGTATTTGAGATACATCAGGGTCGACATCTTGAGTCACTTTGGGCTCACCATGGTTTGGTAAGTCAGTTTGTACGACTCCTGCTATTGGTTCAATAGTTCCAAGGGCTGCTCTGCCGGTGAGGGTCACATCATGCTTAGTGTGATTGCCAATAGGTACTTTGACATATGGGACTCTGGCATCACAAACTGTGAGGAGGCTGTTGCCAATATCAAGCTGTTGCAGTTGTGGGTTGCTCTCAGTTGGTTCAAAGAGCACGAGGGGGTTGGGCATGTCAACTGTAGAGGAGACTTTACACTTAACATACTTAACTTGACCAGCCGGGATTACTACATCATACAGGCCCACTTTTAGGACACTCTGGCTGACCACGTTATCACTGGTAAGCTTGGTCTGGATGAAGTTGACCAGTGCCGTCGCTGTGTCATCCTGGAGGTTCATCGCGCTGCGCAGGAGGCTCACAATGGTGGGTATGAGGTTTGTACTAGCATTTGGCCCCAGTATCAGCTGTTCAATTACATTGAAACCAATCAGGGGGCAGTCCATGGGCACACTGCTTACTAAAAAGGGGACTTGTACAGTCAAGTTTGGGTCACTATTCTCTGGGAGACTCACCATCACGCCCACCCAGCCGTCGTAGGGTAATGGCTGGCCATTAACACCAAGCACACTAAGAGCCTTATCTCCAATAAGTTCTGTCAGTGGCCGGAGTTTGTGGTCAGAGAGGTAGGTTTTTGCCCACTGGCGATCAATGAGACTCACTTGTGCACCTGTGTCCAATAAACAGTCCACTGCAAAGCTATGAATGTAACACTTGATTTTACATTTTTTCCCAACAAGCTGTGCCACTCTCTCACTTGCCCCTGTGTCTGCATTTTTCGTTGGAAGGGTCGCCCAACTACTTCTGACATGAGCAAACTCTTCTGAGCACATACCTCGTGATTTTGGGTCTGGCTGTCCACTGGTTCTGGGCGTGTGTGTATCAGCAGGAGGCCAACTAGAGCTTCTGGGTTGGCTTCGTTTGAGACATCCCACTGCCCTGTGACCTGTCTCCCCACAGATAAAACAATGAGTGCATGAAGTAGCCCCACTTTCAATACACTTGGGACAGCCATACTGTTTTGCAGTTTGTCTGGGCTTCTGCTTTGGGTGTGCACACTGACAAGTGGGTTCACGAGCCTGACTGGCTGTAAGAGACTCAACCACTTTGGTCAGGGTTTCCACCTTCGCAGCCAGCTCTTCTATGACTTTATTCTTACTCTTAGATTTACAGTCAGTCATTTCAGTGTCTTTGGCAGGTTCAAGTTGAGCAGTATGAGCATGTGTTACCTTTTGTCGAGTGGAATATCCCAGTCTTCGCTGTCGCTCACTCTCTTCGCTTGACACTTTGTTCACTTGCCTTATCAAGGCTTCATCTGACACACTGTAGTCTGATAGTAGTGGCTTGAGTTCATTACGAATGTCACTATATTTTGGTAGAAGACCTTGATGAATGGTGCGTAGAAATACATTTTGGATCGTACGTGTCTCATACGCAACGTCCATGTTATCCTGCCTGGATGCAAACACGACTTTCTGCTTCAGTCCAATCATCCTGTAGAGGAACTGTTGTGGAGTTTCATGGTCATGTTGCTTAGTGCTCAACAATTCCTGAAATAACTCACTCCCACTCTTCTCACTCAGGTGTGAACGTAGTAAGCTTTTGAGTTCAATGAGGGTCAAGTCATCTTTACTGATCAACATGTCCTTAAACTGTCCAGGCTTGATAATACGGAGCACACCTTGAATGATCTCTCCCTCTGTGTGCTTCACCTTGAGCCCCTCCTCAATCTGCTTACACAGTCCATGGTAGCTAATGTCAGATGCAATGTCCCCAACCTGACCACCATGTACTTTAAACTCTCTGCGTTGCAAAAATGGCAGGTCTCTTAGGGAAACCATGTGATCAGGCTTAGATTGTCGCATGTCTGTGGTGGAGCAGCTGTTTGTCACGCTCTCAGCTCGAGGCTGGAGTGACTGTGTAATAGTGGGGGTGGGTGTGTCTTGTGTTGCAGATGTCACTTGTAAATCTGCTAACTTTTTACCAAGTGCCTCGTAGTTAGCCTTTAGCATTTCATACTCTGTTATTTGTGGATTAACAGACTCAAGAGGCAATATAGCTGAGGTAAGTACATCACTCTGTTCCGGGTGCTTAAGTGTTGTGAGAGTAACAACATTTTCCTCTGAGACTACAGGGTGAGATACTTCAGCGGCATGACTATCAATGAGATGAATAATAGCATCTTTCAACAGCAGTAGGTGTGAAAACCCCTGATCCTCTAAGTCAAGCAATGTCTTACAGCGTAGATAAGCACAAACATAATCAAAACAACTTTCCTCATCACCACGTCTTACACTTGCGGGGTCCACATCAGGTACTGGTGTGATGTTTGTAGCAATCTGGAAGAGTTCCTCTGCTGTCAGTGCATAAAGACTCTTTCTGATCTGCCAAGCCAGTTCTTTTCTTTCACTGTCCTCCATTCTGTGTCTTTTGGCTAGCACTCCTCACAGTGCAGTCAGCTCAAACACGCAGCCCGTCACCTCTCCAGCAGGGGTTCCCCTCCTCGACACAGGTCCCGCTGCTGCCTCAGTTGCACGTCTGCTGTTCCAACACGCCTGCCCTGTGATGGCTGTCTCTGGTTCGTTGATTAAAGGATCAGCAGTCACCCACGTAGCATGCTGATCCCCGTACGGGCCACCAAAATTATGTTACAGGCCTTCGATGGGGTCTGTTTTTAAACTGTTTTTTTAACAGAAAAGCAGAGACAGGAGACATCAGTTGCGTTCGGTCTGCAGGCTCTTCCTCGTCTCATTTATTAACAGAGTTTAACAACGTCCTTTTCTTTTTATTTAGACACACACATTTCGCTTTTAACAACACAAACATTCAATTAGGTCCATAGCTCAAACCCTTTTGGTTACCTTGCACTCTCACAAGAATAAACTTACAAAATAATCATTGTATATGAACGTCCTTATTTACAATAAATCTGTAACCAATTTTGCTGCATTTCAGCATCGAAACATTTCTGTGCAGCACCACTAACACTGCAATTAACCCGCTTATGTCACCTTTATACTTTTCTTATACTTTAACAGATTCAAACAACATATTACATTTGTAACCAATAAACAAAAATATTCTTCCATTGCTCACAAACAGTTCACAATCATCCACAAACAGTATACATCAGACTATTTACATTTGACACATAAGAACTGGGTAGGTCCTAATCAACTGTAACTTCCAATAATGCCAGGATAAAAGAAGTGTCTAAGAGCTCCATTTGTCACAAAATAAAACAGGTAATAAGACCAGCTGCCTATTTAGACTACGAGTGAAATGGCGGCTGCCATTACAAATGGCGGTATAGTTAGCTTTCTCTCAATCAGTGAAAACACACTCTCTCACAACATTTGCGGTCTTTAAACTAAGACAGAAAAAGGTTTCTTGCCTTTATATGTACATTGTGGTGAGCAAACTTGAACTACTGACCTGTTTTTTTAACAGAAAAGCAGAGACAGGAGACATCAGTTGCGTTCGGTCTGCAGGCTCTTCCTCGTCTGAGGCCGAGACGCGTTGCAACAGCCTATCGCACTCACCACTATCTCCCCCTTGTGGCAATGCCACGCAATTACATTGTCCATAACGCTAAATGAAAAGTGCAATACCACCATAAAATCAGGTCTTTTACATCAAAAACAATTCACAACAAAATTACAATTGTGACCATACACTTGTGGGCGTCACACCTTAAGCAAATTGTTTGGGTAGCAATTAATCTTCCAAGCTTTTAACATGCTCGTTTAAATAGTACCTTTAGAACTGTAATATCCTACGTGGCCGGCTACTGTTTATTATTACTGAAATATAATTTTGCATTTAGACACTCACCAATGGCTAGGTGGAGACAGTGACCAAAACACTGTAAGCGTGTCCACTCATTCAGCTGAAGTGCAAGGATGTTGTTTGCAGCATTATCCGTCGTGACACACACTAGACGATCCTCATACAGTCCCCACGACTCAAGAGCTTCCCTGAGGCCTCTGGCTATCATTTCTCCTGTATGGCAGCGTAGTATGCAATGTTGCGGACTTCACCCTCTACTTTGGCCCTACACTCGAAATATAAACGAGGCAACTCCACTTGTGTGAAATGTTTTCGGCCGGGAATTATGTACCTGGAGTCGAGCAGTTTTATTAATGCACGAAACCCCTCTTTCTCAACGGTGTAAAAGGGGACCATATCTTTGCACGTGTAGGTTGTAATGGCCACTGTTATGTCCTTCCATCTTCACGAGTCTAAGCCGTCCCACGAGCAAAAGCCTGTTCTAAGGTGGTGTATTTTGAGCACCTGACGGCTCTTTTTTGCCTCTCAGTTGTAAACTCTCTGCATGCTCGCTCACGTGCTTTTTGCGGAGGTGGTAGAAGAGGTTTGTCGTGTTGGAGTCTGTTGTAGCGATCGGTTTGCAGCATAATTTGCACAGTACCGTTTTCTGGTCCGTGTCAGACTCTTCAAATCCAAACCATCTCCATATTACAGAGGTAGCCCCTCGTTTAGGAACAAGGTCCTTCTGTGTGGAGCTACCTGGTGTTGCCTCGTCTTCATCAGCCATGCTAGTGTGTCTGCATCCACGTAGTGGCCATCAAAACAATGAAAAAAAATTGCCGTAAACAGTTTCTTTTGCGACACCACGAAACAAACGATAGCGTAATGTGCAGTGATAGACATTTTCACATCATCATCCGATATATATCGTTATATCGAACAGCCCTAACTCACTTATGGTACTACATTCTTTCTATCGAATAAAAACTGTCAGTGACTTTGTACCGCAGTATATACACAACAGTTAAGATAACAGTTAAAAGTAATGTAACCATAAACAATAAAACAAGAACATCTAAACAGCAGCACATGTCGGGAGAGAACTAACTGCTCCCCCAACACGCCACAATATCTTTAAAGGTCTGCAAGTAATAAGGCTGAAAATTCATTTTGAATGCCCAGGAACTTTGGACCCTCAGGCATCACTGCATTAAAAAAAACAGGCAAACAGGCATGACTTTGTCATGAAAATCACTGGCCTCAGGAACACATACACACACATAGAATCATTTTACAACACATTTTAGAGTGCTATTGTAGTCATTTGAGATATTTCAGTTACATTCTCTGAATATTCATTTATTCTCTTTTAGCCCCATTTTTGGTATCCATCAACTTGTGAATGAAATTCTTGCAGATTTAGCAGCTAAACAGAACTGACAAGAAGTAGAGACAGTTCTCTACCTTGCAAAAAGGTACTGATAAATTTCAGAACTGGAGCTGAGAACCCAGATTCCCCCCCCCAAAGAAAGTGCCAGAAACTCACTGCAAGAAAGTTGATAACAATTAGTAGTAAATTGAGTAACTGAAAGATTAAAACAATTCTTTGAAATGCTCAAAAAAAACAACAACCCCAAAACAAATTAAAAACAAAAACCTCTTACTAAGTAACAAATTATTACAATCAGCCCTGAGAAGCAGCTGGGAAGTCATCAGGGAGATGCAGAAGCAGCTGGGGTTGAAACACAGACTTTTGAGCTGTCAAATGATGCAGAGAACATGATTGTTTTAGATGCACAATTCATACAGTTTTCAGTCTAAAGAAGGGACACACTTTGCAGGCTGTAAGACGAAAGCTTCGACTACGTAGCGATTCACAACCAATTGGAACACCTAAAAACCGAGGAACACACACAAACCACTGCCAGTCGGGTGAGGAAGACTTTTTTTCCCTAAATACAATGCTATAGAAAATAATCCCAGTAACATCTATCCATCCACTGCTGCGTCTCAGGGTGTTTTGGGTTTGCCTTGAGCCCTCCTCCTATTAAGGCGGCATGCCTGAGACACCTCACCCAGGAGGCACGCGGGAGTCAGATGCCCAAAGATCCTGAATTCAAGTGGCCCCTTTCTTCTCTCCTCTTTCCACATTAAAATGAACCAAGAAGCAGAAATTTCTAAAAATACATTTTTTTAAAAATCCAGTCACCTAAAAGAAAACAAAAAGATCCTGTTACCCGATGAATCAAAGTTTCAGATTTCAGGCAGTCAGTGGAAGTTATAAGGAGATAAACAAGAGATCAAACTTACAATGAAACACGGTGGTTGGAATTTTCTGTGTGGATTTGCTTAGCTTGAGTTAGGCACCTGTACTGAATTCTACTCTGACCAAGTGGAAGCAGCACTCCTCTTCAGACACATGCTTAACCTTCATCTCTGTGGAGAAAGGATTCATGCTCCTGCAGGATAATGAGCCCAAACATACCTTAAAGCTTTGCAAAAATTACTTGAAAACCAAAAAAGACCAGGAAGTGCTCACTGTAGTTGACATGGACTTCATAGACACTTGATCACAAACCTACTGAGCATGTATAGGGGGGCAGTTAAAGGCTTAGGAAACCAAATTATGACACTGTGAGAGTCTCTGGGTAACAGATAAATCACGCTGGGATAAAATTGCTGAGCTGCTGTCCTTTAAGAGAAAGAGGGGACATATCAAAAACACACGTCAAAATTCATGTACATTTTCCAGAGATGAACCTTTAAATTGCTGTTAATAACAATAATATTACCTTTGAAACAAATGTAAAACAGTATTATCTTCACTAATGGTGTCAGTCACTGGTTTAAATAAAGGGCACTCATAAATCCTATCACTGTCCTATCCCTATTGAAGAGGGAAATATGACTACTGATGATGATTTTGCTGAAGCATGTGCTGAATTAATAATATTATGGGCACTATAAATAACCTAAGCCATGCGTAATAGATGCGCATAATGACAGATGAAAGTCCACTACCTCCTTTCCTGTTCATTAAAAAGACTGACAGAGCACACAAAAGTATTGATATGCAAACAGGTCATAAAGGTTGTGTCTAAATCCAGTTCTGGTCGTAGATGCAAGTGGAATGGATGTCAGACCTCCCAGCTGCAGTATTAATTTGTAAATCAGACTGACGGATATCTGCTTTCAGAAATTTCTAGGAAAATGTCAGTCTTTGTGCACACATTTTTGTCTTTATCTGCAACTGGTTTGCTGAATATTCAATGGAGTTTATCAGGTGGGAAAAAATACTTAGGCCCTCGATATATAATAGGGAAATTAAAAAGCTCAGTATCTGAAGAGACTCCAATTTGTGGTTCCAAAGTCAGCTTTTCTGAATTATACAAAGGGTCTATAGTCTTTGTGAGAAATATTGCCATGTGTTTGGGTTATTTAAACCACAATTACAGTTTAGGACTGATGCACTTTCTTTGATCAGTAATGTATTACTGGGCAAGTACCAACTCCAAAATAACAACTGCAATGTGATGAAATCTGTACTGAAACAGTGAAATATGGAACACTCAGTATTCATAACACACTGACCATGTAATCAAACACAAATATAGCCTCCACCCCTGTGTCCTAATTACTTTGCTGACTTATTAATGAGAACCAATTAAGATCTCAAGTTTAGTTCCATGCTAAACCAACCATAACTGCTGAGTAAATCTTTTCAATGATGATAACAAATAACTTACAACACAATGATTCATGCATAAGGAAACTCATACAGAAACAAAAACGCTGTGTAAAGGTACCTTTGACCTTGTGTACAAGGGTCAAGAAAAAAAAGATGTCTCTGCAATAGATCGTTTGCTTGCAGTTAAATTTACTATAGAATCGAATTGTTGAGTTTAAACAGTATTTCTTATCAAATCCCAGCGCACCTCTAACTTCGGTAAATGGCACAAACCGTGTTCTCTTCTTATCTCATGTAATGATTCTGCCTATTTAAGAAATATACCTTTCTGTAGTTTTTGAAGCCCTTCAGGCAAAAATCTACGTGAGCTCTTCTTTTCTTTCTGTAATCTTACTTCAATCAGTTTTGTAAATGCAAAGATTTTTATCCTGAGGCTATACACTTGGAAACATGCAGCTTCACTATTTAACTTCATTAAGAGACAAAAGCTAGAGTGTTTTATTAAATGAGGAGCAACAAATTGATATTTTCTCACACCAGTTGCAGAATGTACTGCATACTTTCATCTGTTGTGCCTTTTAACACTAGAAAGAATTATCAAATTGATTGTGCATGTTCTGTTTAACACTGTGTTTGTCCTTTTGTTGTTCTGTCACCGTGTTAATCAATATGTCTTGATAAGATCTAAAAAAAAAACAACAAAAAAAAATCTGTATTGGAGTTCATCCAAATGTATTTAAATGGTTTGTATCGGGTAAATGGTGAAACTGCTCTCTTTAACAAGTTAGTAGTGACGGATGTGTCCGTCCAGTCTAAAAATCAAGTGCAAGCCAACTCCCCAATCAAATCAGACCTGGAGGCCATACATGCATCATAAAAAGGCTGTTTTAATTGAGAGCATTTATATAGTGCTTTCCTAGCCTTATTGACCACTCAAAATGCTTTACACTACAAGCTACATTCATCCATTATTAGTGGGATTTTCCTGACACACACACGGGCAGTTTTTAGGGTTCAATACACTGTTACATGTAGAGGAGGGAGGCTTGGGCTGGGATCAGGGCACTGACTTGTTGATTATTAAACGATGTACGTCCTCAGCTATAGTTGACCCAGACAGACGTTTAGTTTTATAAAGTAATATTATCATATAAATAGTTTAAAAAATATGTTCAGTCCACTTTGTGGTAACTTTAAGAATGTCTGGTTTCATACCCAATGTGTTATATTACTTTTTTGTCTTTAGCTAAAATATCACTATAGGAATATGTATCGAGATAACCAAGAGGCTAAACTCACTGCGAGGCTCATGTTAAGAATCACTCAGAGTGAAGTGGCGGAGTGGGAGTAGGTAGGAGTAGGTATTCTCCTGCTTCTTTTCAGATGAATCTACCCACCATGAAAGGACACGGTTGTTGTTAACTATTGTTAACTAATTTAATAAAAAATGTGAAACCCCAGTTTTAGTACTTTGGCCATCACCATTTTGGTTTTGGATGAGAGGGTGTACCAGCTACCACTAGCAAGCTTGGCTAAAAAAGCTGCACCCATACACTATATAGAGATTTAATGCTCAGGTACACATATCTGCTAATTAGTGATAATTTAGTGCCACTCCAGTGTCTATAATAAGTGGAGATCAAAATCAGCAGATGTAGGCACAGCTGTTAATCAAGGTGTACACAACTTTTTTTTAAGCCTTAGCAGTTTCAAAATACATGACTTATCCATTTAACTCCCCATGGGGTTATTATGAAAGAAGAAATTAGGTATGAGTTTAAAATGGTTTTATGAGAAGAACGATAACATTTTCACTTTTATGTCTGAAGTTAAGCATTTTAAAATGGAAGTCTATAGGGATTCATTTGTTTTCAGAGCCAGCCAGCAGCTGATACGTTGAGCTACAAATGCTGGAATCCCCCATATCAGTCGAAAGTAGATCCATCCTACTAACCAGTTCAGGTCTGCAGGGGTGCTGACCCCATTCCAGCTGTGGGGGTACACCCTGGACAAGCTGCCAGGCTCTCACAGGGATACAACTTGCATACAAAGTTGGATATAAGACATATCAAGCTTTTAAGTGATGCTTGTCTTGGGATTGTTCAGAGATATGAAACCACTGTTTCATAAACTATATTCACAAAATCTGTTTATAAAACACAGAAAGAAAACATGGCAGAGCCAAAGTCTCGGAGCTTCGGATTAGGTGGTAAAGTCATTTTTCTATTTTAGTTCATCTTTTTCTTTTCAAAATTACACAATGTGCCCATTGTCCCTTTGAAAGAATGCTTCACACTTTTTTTTTCACAGTGACTTTCCACAATCAATTCACTGCCCACCTAATGTGAGGATAGATTATTGTGCAACATGTAAGCCCATTTCACTTCATCACAGTAAAAAATAATACCCATTAGAAACAATTAGACTGCTGCTGTCCCTGTATCAAATTTTGTGAATTGTCAGTGTTGCACATGCTACTTCCTTATTCAAAGCTGAGCCCACAGGTCGTTAATATAGCTGCCAGTTTTGTTTTTTTGTTGTTGTTTTTTCCTGCCAAATCCTAGTTTACACATAATTACCAATGCATGATTAGCACACGTGCAATGTTCCTGCTGTGCAATCTCCATCTACTGCCAGTGGTTGGTGTGCATCATCCAATTGTTTTACATGGGGGTGTTGCATGTAATCAGAAGCATGACAGCCCTGATTTATGTATTTAGCATATTCGAATACTAAGCCAACAACAAACATAAACACCCTTAATTTTTTATTTATAAATTTCTCATAAAAATTTAAATCCCTTATTTTACAAGTACATAACTGACATAACGCTCATCTTTACTTTGCAGTTCTGTTGGCTCTGAATGGAGCTCACAATCAGTGTAACTATGAAGCAGTCTTAACCTTGTCTGTATGTGCATGAGAGAGAGAGACAGAGACAAAGTATGTCTGTGTCCACTTAACTCTAAAAAAAAAAATATATATATATATATATATATATATATATCAATGTGTTCTCTTTCCTTCTTTGTCTTCATCTGTTAATTTCCCTAGCGAGTGATTACAAGCACATTAATGTGGTTCAACAGCAACCTTCTCCGAAGACAATTGGCCGCTTAATCGCCCCATAACTGCATTCTCAATATTGATCAGGAATGAGTGCTGCACCATCACACATGGTTTAACACACAGAAAACATGTGGGGGAAAAGGAGACTAAAATTTAGGGGTAACAAGCGAACACACAGTGAGATGATAGAAGGAGAGAGATCTCTGTCTGTTTGTAGGTGTGTTGTGAGGGGAGCTCTGGATGTAATTTGCTGCAGCATTGCAGTAGTGTGGTGGGGAGTTGCTCTGAGAGCAGCCATCTCACCTGACTCATTAGAGAGAGTAATAAATCGCTGACTATAGATCAGTGTCAAGGGGCTACTCCACTTTGCCCACTGCATCAATGTGCATTGTAGGTGTGTGTGTTAGCACCAATGTATTTGCATTTGTGTGTGTCAGTACACGTGAAAACAGCCGCACATTTGTATTTGAGCGCGCACGCTTGTATCTCTTCTTATTTTATTGTTTTTATTTCCCTGCAAGAACGTTGAAATCTTCACATACGATTGCACTTTGTCTTCTATGCATTCTCTTAATGAACATATAACACATATATGCAGAGTACCATCTTCTATAGTCTTTATTGCATGTGCCGTGGCTGTCACGTAAGGAGAGGGACTATTGTTTTAATGTCACGGCTAAAGGCAGAGACATAAGCTAAATCAACCAACAGATTTTCATATCCTGCCAGTTTTCTTGATGCATAGATGAGATTTGGGAACTGTGCAGTAATGCATACTGTCTTTTCTACGGAACCATAATTAAAGACAATGACATATTCAGACCAAATTCATGCTGAATGCAAAGTGTTGGTCTGTGAAATGATTTTGCACTCCTCATTTGTTTGCCACAAACAGCCAATTTACCAGCTATACAGCTGTTAGAGGTACTGGAGTGTGACTGTGCGCGCAGTAGCTTCCATTCAGTTTCTCTCAGTTTTACCCCATGTCTCTCTGTGGCCACTAATTAAAATCAGAAAACTTCCAACTCTGCTGAAGCTTTTTTACTGAATTCCAGAAATTCTGAAGTCATAAAATGTTCCACCTAGAATAAATTACTGACTTGGTAGGGTCATCCAAATATGCACCGTGCCACATACTTTGGTGAATCAATTCAATTCATATTCTGCATAACAGTGTGTATTGTGCTTATGGCAAAAATCATTACAGTAACTGAAATGTGAGATGGACTGACTGATGGAAGGAAAGGGCCAGTATGTGTGATGTAGGTGTCTCGGTTTTCACTGGCAGACCGTGTGGAGAGAGGAAGAGGACCCAATGCAGACACTCGGAACGAAATTATAATTTAATAAAAGGCAAGCTGTTTATTTGTGGCTGGAAAAAGGTACAAAACAAAACGCAGATAAACACTGAGGCAAAACTAACTAGAACTAAACTAAACGCTGACCAAGAACAAAACCTTGAACATGATAAAAACCTGAACATGGAAAAAACCTGGAGACATGACAGAACTCAACAGACGACCGGACACTGAAGAAAGGAAGACAGAGGACTTAAATACACACAAGGGTAATGAGGGAAATGGAAACACACGGGGGAACACAGCTGACACAAATGGCACAGGGAAGCAACACTAAACACACTGAACATGGAAACACAAGCTTGTCAAAATAAAACAGGAAACATGATGAGATGAAGACTGTGACAACACGAGCTTGAAAATATGACATGGAAAACACAGACATGAAACACATAACAGACTGGGGAGATGGAACGATACACAAGGAGAGGAACATGAAACAGCTAAAGGGAAATGAGGCACAGCTATAACTAAAAATCATACGTAAGAGGACAAGTGCATCGTGGGATGCCCCTAGATGCAGATGCTGTGAATTTATGTATATGTATTGAGAGATATTCTAATCAATCTATCAGTTTATTAGATTCCATTAGCAAGAGTATGATTTGGTATAAGGCTGGTGGAAATTCTAGCACTACTGGGCAAAATGGGATATGCTTCTGCTGATAGTGTTGGATCATCAGGTAGCACACTATGCTATTGAATGAAGTGAATGTTGTTTTTTTTCTTGTCTTTGTACATTTGTCTTTGCCATGTTTGTGTGTGTGCTCACTTTTTAGGATGCTTGTGCATACCGCTGAGCATGTGAACCCAAATTTTAAGGATCTCCTCTGCTAAAGATAAAATTCACGATCTCAAAAAGCTCAATTTGAGGGGAATCATCATGTCGACTTCAAAGCTTCTAAAAGGTCCTCTCACTTCAGTTTGTGAATTCACAAAAATCTCATGAAATGGCGTTTCACCCGTCGAGAGACATAGTGCTGGAATCAAAGGCATGGATCAATTATCCACAGTTACTACAAGAACACAGCTTCAAAGGATACATATCAGATCATAATCTCTGAGGGTTGTGCTTTCTCCACCTCCTCTCAGATTTCACAAACACAAATACACAGGGAGAGAGAGTACGCAAGGAATACGCACACATGTGAGTTGTAAAAACATTTAGTTTTTACATCCTTGCATTTGATATCATTAATGTCATCAGATCAGGGGGACTTATTTGACTGATTAATCACACTGATGAGACTGCCTTAATAAGTGAGGATGAAGAATTGAAATTGGTTCATTACTTTGTGAATCTGACCCACTTACATAGAAGAAAGAGAAGGAAACAGGGAGCGAGACGATGCTGCGATGCTGAGGCAGTCTTGAAACCAAACAATGAAACTTGTTTAAGAGAAGACAGCGTCACACCTCAAATTCAAAAGCATGGAGAAAAAGGTTGTTTACTTCTGTCGGGGATGGACATGTGAAGCTACTCAAAGAAAAAACATTAAATACAACAAAATGCCAGAAAAGACATGAATGAGGCCTGTGCAGTGAGACATCGAACTGTGATGCTCTGGTTTCAGAGGAGAATAAACGAGGTTGAGAAAAGTGGGCCTCCAGATGTGACTCCTTGTTCTTACGCCCCCCTTGGCATCATCTTCAGACGGCTGGAATGTGTTCAATTATATTCATAAATATAGGATCGTCTCATAGCTGACAAATATAGACTGGATTTGTATTATTTAAATGCAACCTGGGAGGAAAATTACAGTGTGAATATGCAAATGGGTTAAGAAGATTAAAAAGATCAGCAAAAAGTAGGGGTGTATATGTGGCATGGCAAGGCGCCACAATAATGGGGAGGGTAGTGGGGAGGACAGGACGAGAATGAGTGAAAGAGTGAGGGTAGAAGAAGTGAATGATGAGAGAAGAGGGAAAAAGAAAGCAGAGAAAGGGAGAAGAGATAGGAGAGATTATGAGCGATTGAAGCAGGGGTGGAATCTGAGGAAAGGAGACAAAGTAGGAGTGTTTGAGGAAGGACTGGGATCGGACAAGGATGGGTGAATGGTGTTAAACCAGGACAAAAGGAGGAGATAAATAAGAGCAGAGGTGTTATCTGCGGAGAGGAGTAAGAGTATTATGTGCAAGAATAGAGCTGCAAAGCACTTTTTTAAAGAGCAGAGTGGGCCAGGCACAAAAACTGATCCTGATCTAATCTTCTCTATTGTCCTTCACTTGGGCGTCTTCAAACTTCAACCACATCTCTGCCTCTGCACACACTGGTTCAATCTGCTGCCACAGTTAAGTACAATTAATCTCATGCTGCCGATCGTAGATAAAAAACAAACAAGTAGGCGAAATTTTTTTTTTTTAAGTCTGCTAAATAAATCATCGTACGAGCGAGTTAATTCCTGCTCTTCCATTGTTTTGTTTTTGACAGAAATTTCCTGACCAAAGGAGCGATGACGGATACCTATATCTAACTAGTACAGTTGATAAGTTGCCATGGTGACAATTAATGAAATCCATCCCCATCTTCTCTAAATGTGGCTCCTCATTAACATGGTAATAAACATTGCAGTCGTTATCACAAAGACAGATCGGCGAGAATGATAGCTCATCTTTTTCCCCAAAAAACTGAGTGGTGGGGGTTTGGATGTAGCGGGGAGGGCAGGAGGAGGGTCGACTGAAGAACTGAGGATATGAGGCGAGACAAAAGGCTGTGGGAAGATGAAGCAGAAGATATGTAACAAAAGAGAGAGTCTATAATGTTCAGAGTGGATTGTTCAAAGCTTTAAACAGATGGTATTGCTATCCAGAAGTCATTGCAGCATTTCATTTAAAATATTTTCAGCATGTTTTTAAATGTCTGCACTGAGGATTTTTTGTAACCATATGAAAAAGTTTTTTTTCCTCCTTTAACAAGTCTCTGATATTAAATTTGCATTAAATATTAAAAACAGTCTCAAGAGGAGCGCTAGATAAATTTTTAAAGTGAAAGAATCACTGTTTCACTGTGATGCTGCAATCCCCCAGTCATGCTCACAACACAGACATGCATCTTCCAAGCTTGCTGCTGTTCAGCTGACCTCTGTGGGCTTATTACTGTATATTTATTCATGAACTTGCCATCAGTTTAGAAGGACATTCCATTCCAACATGTTTTAATAATTATTTCTTCTTTATATCTTCTTTTTCTTTCTGAAAATTACATGGCAGAGCCTTCAGAGAGCAATGAGAAAACATATATTTGAAGCAGGTTCGGTCATTTTAAATCTAAGGAAAAAATATTCCTTCTTCAAAAAGAAACCTTGTGATTTTTGTCAATATATTACAGACCAAAGAGTTGGAGTCTAGAGAGTTCACTGAATTATCATGATTAATTCGTGTTGCTTTTTTAACTCTCTCAGAAAATGACCTTAATGTGTGAACATGAATACCTCTACCAAGCAAATTATAGCTCTCATTTGACTCTCACAAAAATCTGAGAAGGCTGCTAAATCCCTTCAGTCTGTCTTCATGCTGCGATTCAGGAGATTTTTTTGGAACATGATAAAATCTTTGCAGACTTCCTCAAATATTTGCTATAAATACGAACAGCTCAGTCATTATGCAGGTGGATGCTAAGATTTATGGTTTTCAAAAATCAAATCTGACAACCAGTAATCAGTTTTGAAGCAAGGTCTATCTGTGCTTGAGAATGTCTACTTCCATTTCCTCCAGTGAGCGTGTTTTTAACTGCTCGGTGATTGAAGACCAGTTGTCAAGAGGAAGGGAAAAAAATTGTTTTCAAGGCAAATTTAGCATTTAGTATTTTTACAATGTGACAAATGATCTCCGTAGCAGATATTTCACTGAGATTAGTCCTCTCGTTACTAGTTTTATTTGTACAATTGTGAGGTTGTGACTGTATTATAGATGTCAGTTATGGCAGCGGTTTGAAGAGAAAAGAATGGTCACTGAGAAAAGTTCAAACTTATTTGCAAATTTATTTGTTTACACAGAGAAAATAGACACGATGATAAAAAAAATGTTTTGATCTTGTGTCTCTGTGGTAAAAGAGAAGTGTTATGCTTTTTCTTATCTCTGTCAGTTACAATCAAACTTTAATGAAAGCAGATTAAAATATAAGCAAATAACTCAAAGCCTTCAGTGTAATGGCATTAAAACTAGAATCCAGCAAAGCACAAAGAACGTGGCAAAGAAAGAAACTAAATGGATGAACACCTGACATGCATAAATATTTTTGGTGGCTGCAAAAAAAAAGAAAAACAAACCCTAGCCATATGGCTAATGGAGTTAGAGACTGCTATGATTAACAGGTATCCTGTTACAGGACACTGGTGCCCATCACTGCCTGCTATTCCTCACCTCTGCTTAGTGGACTGGACTGAAGTGCTACCAAGAGCCAAGCCAAGTTCAGTTCTGTCAGTGGCCAAAGAAAAACCTCAGTGAAGCCGTTGAACAAGATTTTCAGCTGATGATGAGACAATTCTGTCAAACTTCCAGGTGCCTCAGGAGGATGAAGCCATTTTCTGACTACATGTATATACTGGGGTTTGAGTACTGCTGTCAACTGGGAATATAGTAGGATGGGAGGAGGAATACTTTGAGAATCACCTGAATCCCACTGACGTGTCCACTGCATGAAAGTTGGGGAAACTGCCTGTGAATTTGCAGACTGGACCAGTGGTTGATTCCCCCCCCCCCCAAACAGGGTACCAGGTACCAGAGGGTGTACTTTCACTGAGATCAGCTGCCCTGGAAAGATCTATGCCTCAGATTCAGGGAGGCATAGATCTATGTTTTTTCACTGTTGTGGAACAAAACACCAGCTTATTTTCCTCTCAAGGATACTTTGGTGGGTGTGGACTTCTGACCAGGACTTTTGGAGTGATTTATGGTGTTTGGAGCTGGAATATAGGGTCTGTTAAGTAAGACTTATTCCCAGTGAGTGTCGGACTTCACCGAGGCTGTCCTGTATAGAAAAAAAAATGTTTATGTTATTATGGGTATAATTTATGGGTATAATTTCTAGGAACAGCCAAGTGGTAGGAGGTACTCTCTGTTTTATGTTTTTATGTACTCATGTATTCTTGTAAATGCACCTGAGTGTGAAGTGGCAAAAATGAGAGGTAGCCCCAGAGTCTCCAAGTCTAAGGCTATGTTTCTCAGCCAGAAAAGAGCAAGCAGAGGCGTCCCAGGGCACAAAAAGTAAAGGGAATGACTGAAGGATTGGTACAGTGTCCGCTGCTACATGGTCTGGAAAGAGGTTATAACTTTTGGCTAACTTGAAAATGCCTCAGCATCACTTCAGAAGAACTGGAGGAGCTGGTGGTGAATAGGGAGATCTGGGCACCTCTGCTTAGACTGCTGCCTGCAGGATCAGGTCAGTGTAAGTCGAAGAAAATGGATATATTATTGAAGCTCATGCACACATTGTGATTCCACCAAATGTGCTGCAGTGCATTTGGGCAGCAATCCCAGTTTTTTTGTTTTTTTAAGCCATTTCAAACTGCAGAGTGCAGGTGAGAGAAGGTCAGACACAGGAACAACATAGAGAATCCAATTAATTGTCAAGAATAGGCCCCGTGCAGAATAAGCATTGCACTTCAGACACTGGTGTGATTTATTGTGACGGACGTAACAAAACTGAAAATAAACACCTGGTTTATTCCTGGAGTGGGATGTATCTGTCAGTCACAGTTGTGACTAAAAGTTCAAGTGATGCAAAACATTTTCAGATTTCAAACTGGGCTGCAGCATTATTGAGACTGCAAGTCTCGTGGTTTACTTATTTCAGTTTAGTCATACACAACAAACCCCTCCTCCTCGTCTGTAGTGAAAAAAAAAGATAAGCAACACATTGTGTCCACCCATAATGACTCCAGGTTAATTAATACACAAGAAGATCATAAAATGATTATGATTTCAGGAAACTAGAGAGAAAACAAATGAAAAAGTTGATTTATTATCTGCAGAAAGTGGTCCCACTCTGGGCTTAAATAATTACAATGTGGCCAAGGTTTAGCATTGTGAAACATCAAAGAAAAAAAAACTGCCTTGTGGTGTTCTGATCTTAATCTGCTAATGAAGGGTGTAATTATACAACATCATCAGGTAGAAAATGAACTTGTTCCTAATCCCACCCACCCAAAATTCCTCACTGAAAGATTCAGTGGAACTGATTGGGAGAGCACATTGTGGGTGCAGCAGCCAATTGAATTTTCCACCCCCTCCCTCCTCCCAGGAGACTCTGCTCCAACTTTCATTACCCACAACTTCCCCCCTTTAAATGTTATTGCATTTACAAATCCATTAAATATGTCCTAATTTTTATCTTTTAAATCAGTAATTGGAGTTGCCAGCTCTACACAGTGGCTCCTGCAACAGCAGCTAGCTGATATAATTGCAATGTATGCGTGACTTGAGTATAATACCAATTAGCTGTGTTACCTCCTTGAAGAGCAAACTGTGTCCAAATAAACACATCTTAATTATGCCCGCAGAGAATAGGATGGAGAACACACAATTAAAGTGGCTAATTAATTCAGTGTTTTATCATGATAGTTTTTCCTTTTTTTGTCCTTACCCTGTCTTGCTTTGGCCACAATCATGCAACTAAAAGATTAATAAACTGTTCGTCCTCTTCACGCGACTTTGGGTCAGCTTTTATAGTTTTTGTCCTGGCAGCCCGTTTGCCTCTATGGACTGAAGAAAAGGGGAACAGTGAAAAAGGAGAAAAAAAAACTGGGAGAAAGTGCCAATCTCACTGAGTTTCACTGTGCTAACCAGACCAATCAGGCCTATTGGCTTCTATGGTCCACCAGACCTGCTGTCTACCCCAAATTCTCTCAAACTTGACAAAGCCTTTCTTTGAGTTTAAGCTTACAGCTTTTGTCTTCTGTTTTTTCAACAGCTCTTTATATACTGTGTTCATGTTTTTATTGGCTTCGAGCTTACAGAGCCAATCACAGCTGTCACAGGGCAAAGGTGGGGGTACATGTGGGAGAGGTCATTAGTCAATCACAGGACTCATAAACAAAGACCGACAATAATTTACACCAATTTAGAATTTCCATAGGAAACCTAACCCCATGCATTTCTTCAGACTGTGGGAAGATGCTGGAGTGCCCGACTGATGCATGAATTGGTTTGACGTTCGAACATGGAAACTGTTGGTGGATTGGAACCCGCTTGGACCTTCTTGCTGTGTGCTAAAGACTGTACAACCATAGTGTCATGTCATAATGGTATAATAATGAAAATAATATTAATACAAGGGAACATTCTTACATCATTCCACACTCCCATACTCTTTTCTCTACCTGCAAAATACAGAAGGTTTGTGTGTTTGCTGGTATTTGTTGAGCTGTTGGAAATCTTCTCCAAAAGTTGATTCTGTTCATCTGGACGTAGCGTTTTGTGGGAGAAACGTTTCGTCACTCATCCAAGTGACTTCTTCAGTCTCAGCTGACTGCAGGTTTCCCCAATCTTATAAACAGCCATTCCCCAACTCTCTGTCAATGGTACTCATGGCCATTGATCAGTGGTCTTTGATCAGTGGGCTTTGGTCAGTGGTTGTTGATCAATGGTCATGAGAATTTGCATAATTACGATTAAGGAACTGACCTCCCAGCCCATTGTTCCTTCAGTGGGCTGGTTTCAGTCATTGTGCAAATGTACTGTTTATAAGCTTGGGGAAACCTGCAGTGAGCTGAGACTGAAGAAGTCACTTGGATGAGTGACGAAACATTTCTCCTACAAAACGCTACGTCCAGATGAACAGAATCAACTTTTGGAGATTTACTTACCTGGATGATTGAGAATGCATCAATATATTGGAAATATTGCATTTCAATTTATTTGCCACTTATAGAAATGTTAGTTAAATGACCACAACCATCTGCACAAACAAAACAAAACCACCTAGATTGGTCCAATCCACTTTAACCCTTCAATACAGACCTATAAATGATACAGAAATGTTTTTTTCCCCCCATGTCTTTCATCCCTCCATGAGTGATAAGCACTGCGTTTGATATGGTTTTTATGTAGCATTGTTGCCTCTAAATTGATTTGAAGGTACACAGTGATGGGAACTAATAACTGACCTACAATGTCTGAAATCGAAATCTACAGTAAAATGTTTGTAAAGTAAGGAATATAAAGTAGAGATCTTTGTACCAAAAGGATGTAAAAGTAATATATCTGGGAAGTCTACTTAAGTACACTAATGATGTAATTTTACTTCATTACTTCCCTTCTCTGATCAAGAATATGTTTTAATTAAGTCACTTTAGAAGCTAACCATCTTGAATTTTCTCATTTGTAACTGCTCAGTACGGTAAACAAAACCGGTCATGCACATATGAGATACGTTATACAAGAAATGAGCATAGAGAGACAATAACAGCATGACTATAGGAGAGTCTCTGTTGTCATCTTTAACTACAAATGTCTGAATAGGCTTACATCAGATCAGATACACAATTCACCACGGGCCCTGGCTCAACCAGCACAGTACAAATGCAGGTTCAAAGTGTCGGTCCCCAGAGTGTCAGCTCTGCTCCCGACATTATGTTGTGAAGGAAAGTGGATCACATAGTCAGTCAATGAGTCTCCGTGGCTTTGTGAAATAGCATAGGAGAAAAGCTTGCATCAGAGTGACTCTAAACTCTCTCGGTGATGCAAGCTCTTGCATTATTCTATTTCAAGCAACAATGCAAGGAAGCACAAAAGAAAAACGAATGCTTCCACTTAATTCACCATTACCAAACATTTCTAAAAGACAGTTTATTTTGATAATAGTGATTCTTGAAAGACTTCTATATGTAAGTTTTTAATAGATCACCCACAAAACTTTCCACTCCCATCAGCTGCCCTGGTTAGCAAGTTTAGCCCCTTGACTACATACCTCTGCCAAGGTGGAAAATGTTCTCCACACCATGCATAATAATCTCAGTCCCTGGGAGGACATCTGAATCCAGATTACTTTGTGCTAATTTCTTAAAAAACTGTCTTTAAAAAAAAAATCAGACCATATCAGATTACATACAAACAGTTCCTATAAAAGACCAACTTTAAAACTGTAGAATTTGAAAAATCACATGGAAAGGCACTAAGCTACATATTTTCTTTTAGAACAATATTTATGACCTCACTGCCGATTTTCCCACACATCTATCTCCAGGGTTTACAGAGAATGGTCCCAAAAAGAGAAAATATCCACTGAGTGGCAGTTCTGAGTGGTTAGAAATGACTTGTTGATCCCAGAGAACAGACCAGAATGGCCAGATTGTAACTAAAATAACCACTCACTGCAACCAAGGTATCCAGAAAAGTATCCCTGAATACACAACACACTGAACCCTTAAGCAGATGGGCTGAAGCAGCAGAAAACAACTAGGTGCCAATCCTGCCACTTCTGCAATTTGCTCAGGTTGACCATTCATCCTTTATGACCACAGTGTACAGATCTTCTGAAGGCTGCTTCCAGCAGGAGAAGGCACCATGTCAAAAACTTCAGATAATCTCAAATTGGCTACCTGAACATGACAATGACTTAACTGTGCTCGACTACAGCGGTGTGTGGTGACCTTTACAGAAAGGCAATTTCCTCCCATCCCCAAGAACAAAAAACCAAACAAACAAACAAACAAAAAAGAAACACAGACAACAACCCTCATCTGTGTGTTTCCCAATCAACATTAAATTGATTAATATTAAAATAGCTTTATATCGTTCAGGTGAGCACATTTTAAAAGCTTTATATTCTGTCATATTTGTAAATGGTAAATAGCTCTGGTTCTTATTAAGCACTTTTCTACTACTACATTCACACAAACAATTGCCTTTCTATGCTTTGTAGTGGCTGTGCTGTGAGGACCACATATCACTGGGAAAAAACAAACTTTTGTTCATGAACTCAAAAACGCAGACCTGCATCTTGATTTTAAAAGGAGGAACATTTATTAAAAACAAAGAAAAAGAACTAAGCCCAATTAAAAGGCTTCAGCTGTGTGTGAAATGGTTAACTGTTAATATCTGTGGGGGCACTAAACATATTTAGCAAGATGAAGGTGCAATATTGGCAAAACAGCAGGTAAACATATTACATTGAGACATTCTAAAAGATGCCATTTCCAAAAGTGCTGCTGAGTTGAATGTACTGTTATTGGTCAGAGCTGTCATCTCCTTTTTCCCTCATCATCAAAGCTTTACTTGCCAATGTACTAAAGAAGTTCTTAACAACCTTTTCACACTCCATTTTCTCAACAGGTTGGCTAAAGTGATTAGCAGAGGTGGTTTTTTTTTTGTTTTGTTTTTTCCACTCTTCACTATACCGCAGGAAGTTGAGTGATCAGTTTAGAAGCCAATCAGAATTCAACTAGGGTGGGTGCAACTCCATGCCACCTTTCTAGACCGGTGCCGGTGGTTAGCAAGATGAAACTCACCTGGTACGATGATAATTCACTGAAGCTCGTTTACTTGCTAATACTAGTTATGTTTCCACACAAAACACAGAATGTAACTGATCTCGGAGCACTAAAATTAGAGCCAGCCTGGCACCCATCACTTTCTCTCTAAAAACCAGAGGTTTATCCATAATGTGCACATGTAATGTGCAACCAGCTCGTGTCATTGTTAATGGGAGATGGATACATTGTTAAATGGAGACAGCTACAGTTTTCTATGAGCATGAAACAAGCTAAGCTTTCTGCCATAATAGATGATTGCAGTTTCAAGATGCCAGTAATATAAAGGATGGATGTGGAACATTACAGCTCAAATAGCATCTTAGTCTCAATTCAATTGAGCACCTTTCAGATGTGGTGGAACAGGAGATTTGCATCATGAATTTGCACCTAACAAATCTGGAGCAACTGTGTGATGCTATCATGCCGCAAAGAATTAAGGTAGTTCTGAAGGCAAACGCGGGTCTCCCCAGTATTAGCAAGGTGTACCTAATAAAGCATCCACTAAGTATATGCATGTATTAAACCATATCCAGGAAAAGCTTACACATACAGTGCTGATATTGTAAATTACAGGAATTTTAGTATGCATCAATAGAAGATTGGCCATTGCACTTAAATCTGTGTCCGTGCAGCTGACATAGTGGAAAAATGCAGCTGCACCTCCTAAAGCATAGACATCCTTTGAGGCAGGTATAGCCACAATCTTTATATAATATTTTAAACATTGATACATAGAAATTGTGCATCATTACTTCAGTGCCAAAATGACTCTGCCATTTAAGAACATCTAAAACTGGCACTTGGTAAAGGACGATGAAACAGCTGGTCTGAAAACTATTTCAGTCTAGATGAGCAGAAACGTGCTTTTAGAAAGAGTCATCTTGATATTCATGTTCATTACCTGATTGGGTCTTATCAGTAAATAAAACTGAAATCATTACAGCTGAGCTAACAAATCCTTTGTGATTATATCCATCCTGTATGGACTGTTGCCTGAAATTTTAGCATAGCAATAGTTATTTCCTATGGTGAATGAAGCCTGAAAATTATCAGCTCTTGAGATAATAGTCCCCCCGATCAGCTTATGAATGAGCCAGCAACATAATGGATATTTGTCTGGATCATGAAATTTAAGTATTTTATCCGTTTTCAGATTTGACGCACCTTTAAGAGCCACATCAGGATTTTAGTTTTATTTTCACAAATCTAACTATGTAGGTGATTCTTTCCTATCACCTCCTTTGAGCATCATAGCTCTATGTGGTTGGCCATAGACTCAGCATCATGAACAACTCAGCAGCCAGGCAGCTGTGAAGAGAGAGCGGGAGCCTTTATTGAAATGCTAATGCTGTCGTTCATTAGCTGTCTTTAATTAGTGAGTGTGATGCTGTGGGCTTCTGGCTAACTGCAGCCATCAATGCCAGACCAGTCATCAACAGACAGGAGAAACACACCATTCCCAAACAGCCTGAGAGAAAGAAAAAGAGAGAAAGAAAGAGAAAAGTCTGTGTGTGTCTGTGTTGGGTGGGACAAGGGTATATTTTGGGAGAAGGACAGAGATATTGGAAAAATGGAAAGAATGAGGAGGAGATATTAATCAAAGTGAATAATCAGTATAGACTAAAATATGAGTCATCTGGGTTTTTGCATATTAACCAGGGCGTATCTTTGGGGCACAGTCTAACTTGTTGTCAAAAACATTCATAAGGCAACTAATAAACAGACAGGAAATCATTAGTGGTGATTGACGGGTGTGAAAGCTCACAGCCTTGTGGGATTCAGCTGGTTGGGAAGCTGAATGGAAATCATCTCATGACCAAATATTTGGCTAGTTTGGTGTTAATTTCAGGTATAACTGATGGAATACCAGGGGCTGCAAGGCAAAACATGAACGCTGGGTTTTCAGGGGCATACAATTTTGTTCTCCCTCTCTATATTTTGTGTGCAGCTCTTAAATAAATACACAGACAAAAATCAACCACTCCTGTCTAACCTGAGTTAAACATAAACTTCTCCAACCCTCTTCCCATTATATCTTAATTGTTCATTTTAATTCATTGTGCTAATAACTGCAAAACTTGTTTTTTACAAATTCAATACTACGTGCAGCTGTCTGGCTTAAATTGTGGTAGGCATATTAGTTTGTGTTTACTTGTTAGACTGAAAATATCTATGAGAGCAAAAAGTATTGTTTTTGTTGTGGTACAGGAATTTAATACTGAAGCAAACACTTTGAAAGCAGACTCTTTCCTGGAAAAAAATAAAATTAAATAAAATAACAACCTAAAAGTAAGGAGTTCAGCCCCCCCAAAAAAATCATTAAAAACTCAAAAGTGTTTTCTTGTTACAACCACTACCTGATTTCATGCTAGAAACAATACTACTGACACACTATACTACAACTACTATCTATCTCAAAAATGCTGTTTGAGGTAGGCGAGTGCCTTAAATCCCACGGAGCAAACTGACGTCAGAGTGACGTCTTTTATATGGCATTTTGGGACGTACAATTTTGGTCTGCTGAAGGGGTTGTTTTGTAACGCTAGGCGACGTCTTTTTTTCGACTTCTACTGAACTTCTAGCGTTGATGCTCGTGGGACCTGTATGAACAGTTGTGTGCAGTAAAGCAAAGTGATCAGCGGACATCTCCAAGATGGCACGGGCTCTTATGCTTAAAAAAAAAAAAAAAAAAAAAAGTAGCTGCAGGGTGGATTTCGCGCAGAAATGTTCCCCAGCTTCTCGCAGGCAGTTTCCGAAATATGCGCAATGACAAAGACTGTGGAGCAGATAGTCCAGTGCATATGTCATACAGAGTTGGTCATGGACCAACGGATCCAGTGTAGACATGAACTGCATATCTATCAGAAGTCCAATGTTTAGTGGGATAGGTCTCCCTGTGGTACATACATGCCCTGTTTGAAAGTAAGTATGTAGGCAGGCACATATTTGTCTAAGTTGCTCATCTAGAAGTAGCGTATCGAATGGAAGGGTAATGAACACATAAGCACAGTTCAAATATTGCAAGAATCTGTTCTTTTTCATCTTAAAATACAAAAAAAGCAAACATGTTGAAGATGTTGGAGTCCAGCTCAAACTGGTGAGCGTGGAGCTGAGTTTGATAAGCTGACCTTGGATGTCCCACCAAGACCATTATGATGGAATTCGTAATTTGAAAGATTCTGTCAAACATTTCAACATGTCTGTGAACACTCTTCATGTTCTGCTGTAATTTGTGCACATTTCGGTGCGTTGTCAGTACAAACATACTTACTTGTTATATTGTTTTTTTTCCCCCTTTGTTGTTCCCTCTGCTGTGGACATGCTGCAAGAGCATATAGCACATCATTTACTGAGACAGCCTTTCTTTCTACCGCCAAGTCGCTCCTCTTTCTTCCTTCTCTCTCTGTCGCCAGTACTCAAGGCCACTATGTATGCAGAAGAGACATGCAATGGTTTGTTGCTGTAAGCTGAAGTATTTTGTGATTTCTGATGCAGCTTTCAACAGCTTCAGACCAAGGAGCCGCCGTTATCCCTCAGGCCTGACAGCTATGTCGAGGATATGATGACAGTCGCAAAATGAGAAGACTGGCATTTTTCTGTCATTGTGTAAGACACCCAAGCTCCAGATCCCTTTCATCTCAAGCAACATTGCTTTGTTATTCTCTCCACTAATTCTTCCCCATCTCCCTCCATGCCCTCCGTCTATAGTCAATAATATATACTTATATTAAACATGAGATCTTTGCGATTCCTTGTGAGGTGTCACAGCAGGCCACTGATCAGTGTAATAATAAAAACATGCCATCTTTGGCCTTGTTGCTCTATGATTAGGATTTTATCAAAAGTAAAACTAGTGCTTTCACCTTTCCCTTTTTAATTTCCTTTGCCATGTTTATACATGATAGTGTTTGTTGACAGTCCAAATGGCCCAGAGGAAAAAAGCTGTTTGTGAGATCTCTCTATATCTCTCTCTCATGTTTAACAACCTGCTATGAGTTTGAGTGGACTGCATATGTTATTTATATTTCCGCATATTTTCAGAAAAAGACTAATCTGTGTTTCTGTCTTCAGTAATTGTAGTTTATTGTGAGATGTGCATGTACTTTGGTTCAACAAGAGTGGAAAGAGGTGCCACTTTATTAAATGACAATAGGTAATAAAATGTGACCCTAAATCTATAAACATATACCCTACCATTTCCATTTTTTCCCAGATTGTCAAAGTGGAATTGTTTGTTTAATTTATAAAATTAGTTTCTATTTGACCTGGAAACCAGACATGTGCAGTAAATCCCAAATGCTTGAAATTTTAAACCGTAAATAGAACAATCATGTTAACTGAGCTGACTCTGATTCAAAGGCTTCATGTTACAAGTTTCTTATGCTGCAGAAAACCACTACAGCACTATAATCATTCAAGAAGAAAGAATGGTTGTCTTCAGTTTCACCCACAATGTCATTGTGTGTTTTGTTAAATGGAGGGATTTCTTTCTTCAAGATAAAATGGCCATCACATTCACACTTCCTTAACCACTATATACATATTTCACACACTCCTTTCATTAATCCATGACATTCATGTGCCCACAGTAGGAAATATTGCAGCCGACATAATATATTTCTGTCTCAGTTTAAAAATAGCAAGAGTCAATATTTTCTTATTCACCGTGTTTTGTCTGAGAGGAAAACAAAACATTCTCAACAATTTTGGGTTTGAAAATATGGGAAAGAAACTATGGGATGTATTTTTACTCTAAACCAGTGTGTAAATGAGCAGGACTATTTTAAAACCAGTTCACTGACACCGAGAGCACAACTGGAGGCTTGTTTTTAGCCTTTGTGGTCTATGTCACAACTCTAGCAGAGCTTTTGTTCATGAGCTGCAGCTGTCTAACAGACTTTTCAATAGACCTGAGGAGATGACTTGCTGGAGTTAAAGGCATGGTTGTTTTTCACGCACTTCGTCAGACACGGATTCGTCAAGTGCCTCTGTAAGAAGGCTCCATGTTGTTCTTGGCTTTCTTGTTCTCCTTCTGTAATGAAGTAATTAGGGCAGTTTTCTGAATACCTGTTCAATCAAATGCTAACATGTATAAAAGTATATCAAGACCTTATACTCAGTACTTTGCTTGGTCTTGTTCTGTATGTTTCCACTGTACAACTTTGCACACCTGAATACTTTATCTCTTTCCTGGCAGATCCAGTGAAGCTTCCATAGATTGGATGTGGAACATCTGTGAACTGACATTTTTAGGTCCCTCCAGAGACATTCTATAGGCTTTATGTCTGTGTTTTGGTTAGACCACTCAATGCTAGTCAGATACTTCCAGTATGTCATACTGAAACAAACATTCTTTTGACAGCCCAATAACTCCCTGTGTTTGCCTATAGTCATTCCCCCTTCAATTTTGCCTACTTTTCCAACAGCTAAGAAAGAAACTCCATAGCACGACACTGTCCATTACCACTGGTTTGTGTTAGGGATCAGATTACTGGGCAACAAACTAGTGAAAGTGCCTGGCTTTTGGAGTTGAGCCTAAATATTTCTCTTTTTGACAGAAAAACTTTTCCCTCATCACTTACCCAAAAGCCTCAATGATGGAGCACTGCTGAGGTGGTTTTACTTTTGTCCTTATCCCTAAAATAATTTTTCAAGCCCTGTTAAAGTGACTCTTTGGTCCCAGTCACTAAAATGACCAAGGTACCACAATTCTGTTAACTCAGTTTGAAAGATTTTACACTTTACATCATCAATTTTACTTTGGACGTTTTGGGTTTTTATGCCCTGACATGCAGTTTCAGATGTCTGGCCTTATATAAACTAATTTGTGCCTTTCTAAACAATGTCCTGTCTGTTCAGTTCACCACAGGTGGGTTCCAATCAAGATCTAGGCACATCTTATTAAAGCAAATAGACCGCACCTGACCACAATTTGGAGCCACAGAAAAGGATCTGATACATTTGTAAATTAAAGATTTCAGATTTTGAAAAAATGTTTTTCACTTTGTCACTGTGGGTTATGTAGACTAACTGTAAAAAAACAAGTCTTGTAGACTTCTATGCATGTGCATAAACCATGCTTTCCAAGCACAGTTAATACATAAGAATGCATACATACACTATATAATGTTGTACTCTCTTTTTTCTACTCATAACAATCAGTTCAGGTTATTGTTACCTTTGGGATATTTTTGCACAGTATGGGTCAGGTTACCCTGAATGTGAAACTCTCTCCATAAACCTTGCACAAAATAAAAAAGATAAAAAGCATGGCATGCTTTGAATGTTACTTCAGTTTATTTGGATACGAAGGCAAAAGCACACACATTCTTAGGTCGACAGAAATGTGCACTCACTGGGTGGATTGTTTGACAGTGCAGGAAAACTAATTTAAAAAGCAAAGTTTAAAAGTAATAGTAAAATTAGTTGCTGATATACCTATCCTGCAGTGTCTGTGCTACTTCTCTATGAATAAAATCACAACAATACGTGAGTCTTTTCAATATGTCATGCAGCAATTCGCTATTAGTGCTGCTAACACTGAGCCACACGATTTAAACATTTAATTAGAGTCCCAGTATGAGAAGAGAAGAGCAGAGTAGAGACACATTCACTTCACTTCAGCTAAGAGCGCATGGACACACACACACACACACACACACACACAAAAGGCAGTATAACGGGCTTACAGTCTCAAGCTGCTGTGCGTTTGAATGAAGCTTGCCTCCCTCAGATTAATTGTGCCCCACTTATTTTTAATTAAAGTTCTATGTGTGGTTCCATGCTGGCAATGGGGAGTAGGTGTTAAGTAAAAGAAGTCTGTCCTTGCCCTATCAAGTGCTTTAATCAAAACCAGCTGACAAGATTTAGCTCAGTTAACCAGCAGACCATTCACTAATTCTCAGCAGATGATGGCCACCACCGGCAGCTATTGTTAGAAATGGAACATAAATCTCCAGAAACGATAATGAAGGCTAATGAAAAGTGTTTTCGGCTGTTTCAAGCTTGAAAAGAAAGAAAGAAGTTATTGATGCTTTAACTGTATTCACAGGAAAATAAATTAGATTCATTTTAGAGTACCTTGCCACAGTTTGCCTCAGAAATGTAAGCCATCTGATGATGTCCCTATGTCTGTGTGACATATTCCTGAACAACTCGTGTTGTTTAACATATTTACATGTGTGTACAGTAAGCATGCACTATCACTGCTCTGTCTGCTTCAGACCCATTTCTGCATTTGAGAGTTAAAGGTCTTGGCTGCCCCCTACCAGCACGCAGTAGAATACACCTAATTTCTTTCACTTCATTTCCAGCCTCATGAGTGATCTATAACTCTTTGTCAGGAGCAATGACCTGGAAAAATCTGAATTTAAGTGGAAACTGCAAACTCAGCATTAGCAACTGCAATGTTCACTAAGGTGTAATCAGGATGGGGTTTAGTTTCTCTGGCCAAGAAATCAATGTCTGTGCTTCAGAATAAAACTCTACAGGCATTTCCAACACTCTTAGCCATGGTTTTAATCATTATTTATTTTCACTGTTAATCATACAAATTTTTCTTGTCCAACATTCATGCCATTTAGAAGTTTCACTATCCTTTGAGTTTCAACCTTTGTTAGTTACTGAATGACTAGATACTGGCTACTTCAAAATGTGTTGTTAATTTTTTTTTTTTTTTTTCCCCTGTCCCGTTTGGCTCTTTTGCCATCAGAATTGTTGTCTAAAGGCAAAGAAAGATGCCCAACGGATTTACTTTACCAAATTGACCATCCCAGCCTTGCCATAATGGTCCATTTGATTCACCTTTTATTGTTTATTTTATTTTCACTTACTGAATACGGGACAGACTTGACTGGGGGAAAGAAGGGGAGAAAGAAAGAGGGAAAGAGAAACAGCTGAGAAGAGGGACGGGGGAGATGTGTTGTTAATTAAAGAATGGTAAGGATCTTACCATAGGGAAGCGTTCATGATTTGTTCATAACCACAAAGGTTATGATTGGGTATTTCACAGTATAGTTTCTCAGCTGAAGCCCTTTTGATTCTCGACAAACAAAAGATTTTCAAAGTATCCAGCTTAAGAGCAGCTGAAGGCTAAGCTTTGCAAGGTGTATGTGGGTTTTGAGAAATTCTTTAGCCGTCCAATTAGATTTTAAAATTCTTGTTTTCATTTTTCATTTCTGCCTCAGTGTGCTATATGCTCTAATTCATAGACAATATCTCATTCATAATTATATAATATATTCAATTCCCCTCTCCGCCTGCACACAGTCTTTATCGTTCAAGTTTGGGTCCTCCACCAGAGGCTCCATGTGCTCCAATTACCACTGAGACCACTCTTGCCTTCACTCTCCAGATCTTTTCAACCTCTTCTCTCAGCCCTTGTATTTCTCGAGCTTCTCATGTTCCATGTTCCTGAAGTTGTTATCGCTCAGTATGGCAACATCTATCACTATGACCATCTTCTTATTCTGCTTGTTCACCACTGTTATGTCCAGTTGGTTAGCCATCACCAGAAATGTCTGCAAGTCCCACAGGATCTTGGCTCTGTTCATTGTCCAAGTAGGCTATCTGATAACCGAGAGGGCATAGGTTGCTCAGATTTTGTTCCTTTTCATTCAGCTGATTCCTGAAGACTTGTCTTAGTCTCTGCAGGTTCTGTATTTGGTTTCAGCTTCGTTTCAGCCTCTTGGTGGTTCCCATTTAGCTGTAGGATTCACAGGTACCTCAATATCTGCAATGCTGCCTTTTAGTAGTGTGATCCCCTCAGCTCGGACTACCTTCCCTCTCTGTGTTGCTATCTGACTACAGTTCTCCAGTTTGAATGACATTCAAATGTTGTTGCTGTAGATCCTAGTGGTGTGAATTGATGCTTCATTCACTCCTGGCGTACAGCTTGCTGTAATCCAGAGGAGGCTGCTGACGATTTATCCATTCTGTAGTCAGTATCTGCAGCCAGTCAGTTATCTCACTGAGGTGGTTCAGGCCTGGGCAGAACAGCAGTGGGGACAAAGCTTCTCCTTGGTAGATCCCACGCTTGATGGTGACTTGCGCTATTGGCTTGAAGTTGGCCTCTAGAGTTGTTTGCCACATCCCCATTGAATTCCTTAGAAGGATCTAAGGAAGTAAAGTTTAAAAACCTCATCTTAAAGGTAGAGCTTTGAGCTGGTTCCTCAGAAGAGAGGCCTGAAAGATGATGGCTCTGGCTCCCATTCAACTTTTAAATACTCTAGGACCAACAAGTAAGTCTGAAAGCTCTAATGGGGTGACATGATACTATAAGGTCATTAAAATGAGAGGGGTGTTTCTATCAGTACAGGATTTTGCATCAACTGAAGGCTTTTCATGGAGGTTTTAGGACATCCTGATAATAACTAATTACAGTAGTCAAGCCTTGAAGTAATGAATGCATGAACTAGTTTTTTAGTGTCACTCTGAGACAGGATGTTTGCAATCTTAGAGATATTGCACAATGGAACCAGTCCTACATAGTTGGTTAATATTTTATATATTAGCCCTCTATAAATTGAATTTGCAAGTTGGAAATTAGAGATCATCCAGGTCTTTATGTCTTTAAGACATTCCTGTAGTTTAACTAACTGGTATATGCTATCTGTCTTAATGGACAGATAAAGTTTGGTATCATTTGAATAGAGGTAAAAATTGGAGTCTATTAGATAGATATGATTCAAACCACCGTCAATACATTTAATACCTACAGTTACACCTACAGACAGGGGACTACAGATGAGTCGACTGTCAGAAGACACAAGAAGATCATTTGTAACCTTCACTAAATGTGACGAGCTCTGAAACCTGACTGAAACATTCCTCTCCAGATGATCAGTTAGTTGTTTTACTCTTTCAGGTCAAGTCATCTTTATTTAAACAGAGGGATAATATAATAAAAACAAAAAAAATAGATATTATGAAAACATAATAGAAAACATTGTAAGACATCCATATATGTTTGTAAATATGTATGTGTACATGCAAATATGCACATACATATACAAAAATGTACACATTCACACACAAGCACACATACGTGTGCATACGCCTCTGAAGGTGCGCCCCAGGGTGGCTGTGGCTGCAATGTAGCTTGCCATCACTAGTGTGTGAATGTGTGTGTGTGAATGGGTGGATGACTGGATATGTAAAGCGTTTTGGGGTCCTTAGGGACTAGTAAAGCGCTATACAAATACAGGCCATTTACCATACGTGAACATAAAATACATGTATACGTATACACATGCAAACATCATCCAATGAGATAAAAGACCAGAGTAGCTAAAACAGAATAAAAGAGGTGTCAGAGAGCTCTGAAATCCTTGGAAAATAGGTAGGTCTTCAGATTCGATTTGAAGACTTCCAAGGATGAAGAGGATTTTATAAAAGAGGGAAGACTGTTCCAGAGTCTCGGGGCGGCAATGGAGAAAGCCCTGTCACCCCTAGATTTGAACTTGGAGCTTGGAACTAATAAAAGCATCTGACTGGAGGAGCGCAGAGTTTGAGTGGGTAGGTGCAGGCTAAGAAGATCTCAAATGTAACCTGGAGCCAAACCACGGAGGGCTTTAAAAACAAATAATAAAACCTTAAAATCAATTCTGTATTTAACTGGCAGCCAATGTAGAGACGCGAGTATCAGAGTAATACTCTCTCTCTCTCTTTCCGGTACCCGTCAGGAGCCTTGCAGGTGCATTTTGAACAAGTTGCAGGCGGGGCAGGCTTAAGTGAAAGATGCCTAAATAGAGAGAATTCAGTAGTCAAGATGTGATGATATGAAAGCATGGATAACAGTTTCCAGGTCTTTAGATGACAGGATTTTTTTAGTTTAGAAATGCTCCTGAGTTGGAAAAAACTGCCATGAACAACTGAATTTATTTGTTTGTCCAGCTTAAGGGTAGAATCAAAAATGAAACCAAGATTTTTTTTTTACATGGGGATGTTCATTAGCTGATAATGGGCCCAAGTCGTTTCTTATAAGACTAACAGAGTCCTGCTTACCCAAAATTATAATGTCGGTTTTGTTGTGATTTAATTTGAGAAAGTTCAGAGACATCCAGCAATGTATGTCGCTAAGACAATCTGAGACTTTCTGCAATGTGCTATCAGCACCTGGTTTTAGAGAGAGGTAGAACTGTGTATCATCTGCATAAGAGTGATAGGAAATTTGGTGTTTCTGAAAAATGGAGCCTAATGGGAGCATGTATAAGGAGAATAAGACAGTGCCCTGAATAGAGCCCTGAGGTATTCCACAAGTGAGTGTAGCTGGGGAAGAGTATTTGTTACCCAGCATCACAGAGTATGATCTGCTCTCTAGGTAAGAGGCAAACCATTTTAGAGCAGAGCCTTGAATGCCGACACATGTCTTAGACGGTTTAATAGGATTGTGTGGTTGACAATGTTAAATGCTGCACTCAGGTCTAAAAGAATTAAAACTGTACTTTTTCCAGAGTCAGCAGCTAAAAGCACATCATTGAACACATTCAGTAGAGCAGACTCTGTGCTGTGGAAGGCTCTGAAACTACACTCATATTTATCCGGAATATTATGTGTGTTACCAATTATGAGGATAATTGGTGGAGGACAACTTTCTCGAGAACCTTAGACAAGAACAATAGACAGCTTAGAGAACTGATGTCTCCAAACCAGGTTTTTTTTTAGAAGTGGCTGGACAACAGCTTGTTTAAACAAATGAGGAACAGTTCCATTTGAGATACTGCCATTTACAATAGTGGGGATGTTAGGGCCGACTGTCTTCAGCACATCTCTGAAAAATGGCGTATAGGTGACACATCCAAGGGGCACGTAGTTGGTTTCATGTGCATTATTATATCAGTAAGATGGGATAATGAAACTGGTTTAAATTCAGAGAAAAAGAATGAACATGTAGGTGGCTCTTTCCAGAATTTATGACGTTAGCTAAAACAGTTGGGTCAAGGGATGGCTTTTTAAACAATGGATTAAGCTGTAGCCGATTAATAGAGACAAATTGGTCATATTTAAGATTGAAGGATTAATTAATGGTTGGATTTGTTTAAGCAGTCTTGTAGGAATGGGGCCTAAAAGACACGTTGATGGTTTGGAGGAAGTTATTACTGAAGTTAACTCAGAAAGATCACTTGGAGAAAAATAGTTTAAATAAATATTAACGTTATAGAAAGTAGCTGTGCATAATGGTACTCAGGGCTGGACTGGGACAAATAATCGGCCCGGGCATTTTGGCTAGAGACCGGCCCACCAGGTATTGTAGGAAAAGCCATAAAGCCTTTGAAAGAAAACAAACACTGTTGTGACATTGATGTACAGTTTCTTTTTGGTATATATGTATGATTTCTATGCGTTTGACCACTTTGGTTGTAAGATTATTTATAAAAAGCTAGACATTTTAAATGAGAATAAGAAAGAAGTATTTCTTTGTGCCCCCCTTTCCCTGTTAATGCCCTACCTCAGCGGTCCCCAACCTTTTTTGCGCCGGTTTGTGCCCGACAATATTTTCACGGACCGGCCTTTAAGGTGTCGCGGATAAATACAACAAAATAAAACTAGTGCCAGTACCGAAAAAAAGAAGCTTTATTCATGACACATGTGAAAAGACCCAGGAAAACCGAGTTAACAAAAAAAAACGATAACAGAGGAACCTTATTTGTAAGAATATAGACTCATCTGGAGACAGCCCTTTAGAGCACTTCTTTTCTAGCTTAGAAGAGAGAAAGACCTTGAATAATTGGCATGCCTTCTTCCTTTTTGAAGGTGTGCCACATACATAAGGCCTTGTATTCTGCATATGGAGAGGAATGTGCAATACACATAAAGACCATGTTTTTATATAAATGTGAGCTGTGCTGACCTGTACATATTACTCTTTTCTCATCTGCAGACTCCTATTTAATGTTTCTATATACATCTGAGAGAGAGTGTAATTCATTTTAACTCTAACTTAACCTAGACATTCGACTTTTTATTTACATTATCTGCCTAAAGTTATTGTTGTGGAAAATATGTACCAATGGGATATGGAATCTTTTCCTAACCACTGTTATTATGCACTGAAAGTGCAAGTGTCTTTCTTTGGTTCAGTGACTACAGTTAGCCTTTCTACCGCTGACTGGCCTATAGATGCCACACAGACTATTCACTGACCCATACTGAATCGCTTCTTACAGTGCATACTAAACTCTGTAGATGGTTTAGGATTCTGACCATATTTCTTGAATAAAAAGATTCGTTTTACACAGCAGCACACAGTTTAAGTACAACTTTTATTAATACTGGAATCATCACAGTGCGTTTTGTTACATTAGCAGTGACTAAAGTTAACAAAAAAAGGGTCAATCTTACAAAAAGGAAGACAGAAAAGAAATCTTCACCTTCAGCGACAGAGGCGAACCAAACTTAGAAATCAATTCACAATAAATTAAAGGAAAAAAAGCGGAAGTGAGGGGGCGTGAGAAGAGAGAAAGACAAGACCACAGTGCCTGCAGGGCTACTCGGGAGGAAAAAGAGGAGCTAAAAGACTGGTTTGTACAGAAAGAAGAAGCAGGTGTTGACTCTCTCACAATGTTATTATTTGGGAAAAAAAAAAGCCCCTCAGAAAATGCCTCAGCTGTGAATTTTGTAGAGATTTCATTGAGAGTTCAGATGTCGGCTGTCGAGAGAGAGAGCAAGCGAGCAAGAGACACTACTGGAACTGGAGTATAGACACCAAGACATTCAATTTAGTTGCAGTGACAGTGGCACCGGGAGGCCACTTCGGCCACTCTGTTCTGCATGGCTGTATGACAAGAGGTTGCAATGTGTTACATCAGGATCTCATAGAGGACTTCAAGGTACCCTCATGTGGCTTCTGAGAATCAACCTTAGTCATGTTTGCTTCAGACCAGTGTGTATATGTGCGTGTGTGTGTGTGTGTGTGTGTGTGTGTGTGTGTGTAGTAATGTGGATACCTTCCGTATTAGACAGCAGGAAAGACTGACAGATTGTGTGTGGGAGGTTGAAGGGAGGAACAGTAGGGGTTTTAACCATCTCTCCTTGTACCACACACATAATCACACTCATACAGACACACATACACAAGTACATAGTTCAATATAACTTGGGCAGATGGCTAAACGAGTGGGTTGTATATAGAGCAACTCAAAACTTTTTTTTGTCTGATCAAAAATATAAAACAATCTGTTCTTCAATGGCCAGCATTGTGGTTTCCTTACTTAGATCAAGTCAACAATCAAGAACATTATGTTCATTTTGACTGGGGTATTTCTAATGAAGACATTTTTAAATCTTGTGTAGCATATTATGTAAGTATACAACATTTAAAGGGAAGTTATTTCCATACAGATTTCTAACATTGTTTTCATGCTGCGAGCAAATGCTCACAGTGGAAGTCTTCCAACCGCCTATAAATCTCCGTAACTAGGGAAAGGGATATGTATCGGGTCATGAAGTTTACCGGCTGAGAGAAGTTGGCCGTGCCTTAAGTTTCATCATCAGTCGTCAACATGCAGTTTGAACTTCTGTTCTGCTCTAATTTTAATTTGATTATGTTGCACTAACAGTAAAATGACAGGATGCTGACTGCTGCATCTTCTCCAGTCTCTATAACAGTGATGTAAAATGGCTTCAGAAGAAATAATTCAGACAGCAGTTGGAAAAAAGCTGATTACATGTGCAGCAATTTTGATAGAAAAATGACTTTTATGCAAGATATCAATTTAGTAGTGTTGTCTCCTGAGCCATGCCAATCAAAAACAGAACATGTGAAATTGGCGATACCGAATGCTTAGTTAAAAGTAGACAATGTTGTTGTTTTTCATGTATTAAATGATGTAAACAATCCTTCCCTAGAAATGAGACTCTCAGCCTGTGGACAGATTTCTGTTCGAACGACTCGGGTTAAAAAAGCCAAACCTGCTTTAAGCCATCTTTTGTCTGGATGACATCAGCTAATGATAGCTTGCAAAAGACAAATTGCTAGGCAGCTAGCTAACATGTATCATCTACTTAAAGTAAATCAGAGAAGAACTGTTTCCTCTTGAAATCAACCTTCAGTTAAATTTGGGTTACAAGACCACGCTTAACAAATTGGTGTTACAGCTGTAGTTGGTGTGGCTTTTCTTGCTCCTAAGGTCAGTTAGTGTTTTAACCTTTTCCTGTATGTTGTTCAGGTTTTTTATATTCTACCCTTTTTTACTCTTATGCTTTGTCACTCCTTGCCACAATGGAAATCAATTCACAATTGAACTGCAATATATTTTATTTATTTACATATGGTATTTTGGTGGTCTCCCTAACTGACCTTGTACTGTTAGTTTAAAATGCTCACATGGTGTCTTTGACAAAAGCTCACTGAGAAACCAAGTAACATGAACGCCTTTGAGGTGATGTCAGGAAGATGCCGTAAAAAGCCTGATCAAAATTAATTAAAATGTAATCTAGCACTGAGACGGTGTTAGAGATCCATCTGCTTGCCTTGAGACCAGCAGATATTAATGAGCACGCTAGGGAAAAGTTTAACCTACCTAATGATTCCAGCATTTTGAACAAAACACCCAGGTCCCAAAATGATAGCATCCATTAGCCATTATGACACACTGGATCCACACATGCATCCTGACATACAGTAATCAGACACAGAAGGAGGGGGAGGGAAGAGGGTGAAGGGAAAGACAGAAAGATAATAAACTGAGCGTAGTGTGTATTCACTGTGGACTATGGTCATCAAAATTATTTTTCATTAGCTTTGATGGGCTGCGAGGCACAGAGAGACAGAGTAATGCCAACGGGGCTCCCATCTTGACAAGTGTTGTTTTCTGATTTGTCAGCCACACATTATCCCTGTGTGTACTGATTGAGGAAAGTGGATTAAAGTTGAATGGCAATAGGGGAAAGGGAGAGAAGATGGGGATACACAAGTTTAAATGTCTGGGAATAAAGGAACATTTAAATTCAGTTCTCTTTTGCTTTTTCCACTTGGCGAAATACGATTAGCATGGCTAACTGGTAGCTTTCATATACCTTCAGGCTGTTCAGACAATTATGGTATTAGGAATTTTCAGCTCAGTCCATCTCCAGTTACATAATCCAAAAAAAAAAATTAAAAAAAATCATGTTTTCATTAAAAGTTAAAGCAACCGCTTAACATTTTGGAAATTTTCGAGCTTATTTCTTTATTCTCTTGTCAGTGTGAGCCATTCACTGTGGGAACAACACTTGCCAGTTAACCTCTTACTTTGTATAATTTACATTTTCAGATTAAACACAAAAGTGTATTACTAAGTAAACTACAGGTATAAAGGTAGGTGGAATGTTTCAGTTTGGAGGGGTTGGGTTTCCTACATCTTCCAAACCTTGCCATGCTAAAATTACCATCTGTTGGCTATGAATTATTCTTTAATGCACACACTCACCAAAAGTGAAAGTAAGTATTTTCCAAAATGTTAAACTAGTCCTTTCACATGCTCTATGCAGCCTCGTGCTAATCATTGAAAAGTATATAGCTTTCTAGTTTTTAGGGCTTGTTGTGCAGTATTTTAAGTATACACAGTATTTTTAAGTACTGTGCATGTTTTTAAGTGTGTGCATTACTAAAGAAGCTTGCACATTAACCTTGATGGAAAACAAGAAAGCTAATATAAAGTAAACTGTGGTAATATCATTGACTGAGCCAAATTATGAAATTAACAGAAGAGGAGATTGTTCTATATGTTAGTCCTGTTTCTAATATGTCCACAAGTGTTCCCATCTATGCGCGCATGCCTGCATGCATGTGTGTCTATGTGCCTTTGTATGTTTCTGCAGCAGCCACTCCGTTTGAAGGTGGGCCCACACTGAACAACACATACACTCGTAAACTTACACTGTAGCACAGTTATTCCAGCTTGTTCAGTTAGTTACACAGTTAATTTAGAATTTTAAAAACATTATTATTTAGTATGATATTTCTTGTGCTGTAAACTGGGTATTTTAAAGGAAAATAGCAGTGTTGTGTCTTTTAGTCATCTTAACCATTCAACCTTTTACTGTGTGCCTTTAGGCTGCCGTGATCTCATTCAATTTGAAAAACTCAGAGGTTTTAGAATACTGGTCTGATCCCAAGTTGTTATTTATAATTTGAGTGCTTGTTCTCCAGGGCATTATTAAAACTTTATTAAAGGAATAACTTCCTGTAGATAACTGGCAGTTTATTCCTTAGTTTTCATTTCATTCAATAAATATGCAGCACTTAAATCTTCAGACTCAGGGAGACATGTGTAGCTATGAAGACTGAAGTCAGCTTCTCATACTCAGAAAATCACACCCACTGGAGAAGAAAACAATCATAGCCTCAACATGCAACTTTTGCAGGACTTTAGAATATTTCATGGCTCTAGGGCTCCGTTTCTCAGAAAGCGATTAAGTCTGGTGCTAGACTAGAACCTTTTTCAGTGGCAAAGTTTTCTATTAATCTGGGACTTTACACACACTTAGCTGATCTTATTCAATCCCTCTCCGTGAGAGGACTGCTGCTAGTTGGATGAGTGTGATTGTTTATGCCTGAGTTTGCTGAGTGTCGCATCAAGCTGCAGCTTGGTTGTTATACTGTATTTTTATTGTTTGCTGATTATTGCACAACACAACAACATTTTGTTTCAGCCTGTGTATGTCTGTAAACACCATGTAAAAACATGGTATTACAGAATAAACCTTCTTGAATCTTGGCTAGGCTTCTCACAACTCTGGGAAACTTTTAGAACATTACAGGAAGTAGTATCTTGTCAAACACTAAACAAAAGGAGCCTGGTTCTGTTGGAGTTTTCTTCTTTTAAAAGGGAGTTTTTAAATGTCCTACTGCTGCCAAGTGCCTCCTCGTAAGGAATCTTTGGATTGCTAGTTTTTTTCCCCCTATAATAGAATCTTTACATTATATATAGCATGTAATATAAAGTGCCTCGAGATAGCTGAATTAATAATCCTAATGAAATTGTAAATTTTCCTACTGAGTGACCAAGCCTTGCATAGCTTTATTAGGTTAATGCCTACAGTAATGTCATGCTGCACACTGAGTTTCAGGATCCCAGAGTTTTCCCATTCTTCCTAACGCCTCACATTTTATTACTTTTATCTAGCAGGGTTGGATAATTAGACAAATATACTGACAATAAATAAATCTTAATATGGAAGTCTTGGTTCCGATCTCCATTTTGGAGTTAGGCGATATGGGTTCTGCTGCAAAATTCTGCAAATATATCTACAGTACCCAGTTGTTGGACTCATCGTAACCACCTGAAAAATTAAACATACTACCCAACACTAACACCCAGTTTTACCATTTGAATGGCTCAGTGTTTTGGTTTGGCAGCTTATTAAACCATTTGGTGGTGCATGACACCTCACAGCAGCTTTTAGGCAAGGTAAATTTTCAAAGTCAGTGAGGATGATACACCATTTTCTTCTCCAGTGTGTATTATTTATTCTGTCTCTTTAAAGATATCTGAACTCCAAATAACACCATTAGAGCTGTGTAGTGTGAAATAACTTTAAGGTGGACAAAACAAGTATCCTAGTCTACAAAACAATGGTATTCTCCTTTATCATACCCACAGTGGATCATGATTGTGAATGCACATACATGCACTACCCCTGTATTGCTTTCCTGTTGTTTAAAGAGGAAATATCACCCAGTTGTACAGGAACAATGCTCTGACATTGCAATAGTTTAAGCAAATCAGACACAGTTGGATGCCATCCTTCACCATGTCATACATTCAGGTATACAGATTCATGGACATGGTGACCTTGACAGGTGGTTTAGGAGAAACTCTTTTTCACTTTTCTCACTCAGAACATGTTTTTTTTCCCCCCTTTCAACTTCTAAGATTCAGAGTCAGATTTATCACACAGCATCCACATGTAACAACAAATGCACAGTTTGCTGTTGACAGAACATTAAAACATCCCCTATTTGATGCACTGTTGCAAACTTCAACAAAAAAAAATGGTGTGCTTGCAGAGGGGCCTATGTTAAAAACATCTGTTCTCCAACTCTTTATATTAAATCATTCTAAAGAAGCCACAAATGTGCCTGGAACAATTTTCTATTCAAGGCAAAAAAAATAAATAAAATAAGTTGACAAAAAGAGTATATAGGAGAGTGGATGTCGCAGGCTATGTTCAGGTCACTGCTAAAAGAGCATACAGACATGTTGATGAAGAGTTCACTAGCCTAAAGATCAACAGCCAAACAAGGACACACTCACTCTCGGCCCACACGTCCTGCATCCGTATGTTACACAGCTTAGTAGTTTGTGTTACAACTGGAGTTTTTTCTTTTTTTCTTTTTTTACATTAATTAAAGTTAAGACAAAACATTCAAACAGTACTGTAGAAGAAAAAAAAACAACTAAATATTCCATGTAATATTTTCTAGCAAACCTTTATACCAAATCTGTGCGCCTGATTCTCTTTAACAAGTACAGCACATACAGTACATATTGTATGAACAGGCAGTGAAATGCTCATTTCACACATCTTTTCCTCTCTGTCAACTTGCAAAGTTAAATATTCCCACGTCTTTGTCATCAGCGAGCCGGCTTCACCATTTCTTGCATCTTAATGTTCATAAAAGTTTCTTTCACACAGCCATATCCTGAGCTGAACTGGGGCGGCCTTTTTGTGTTCAGACACCAGCGTTGTGTCTCACTGCTGGGAATACATTCATTTTATGTGACTGAATAAATGTGGGGCTAAATAATTATGTTGCATGTGATTGAGCCAATTTAAAACCAGCTGGCCAAAGAATCTGAAAAATTTAGGTTAGATTACATTACTTGTTACAGTCCTCCAGTACTTGTACTGGATTTGAGAATGGTGGCTTTCAATAGCTTCAAAGGCAGTCTCACCTTACACCCTGTGCAGAAGTCCAACTTTCAATCGAAGACTTGGGCAACAGCAAAACTTTCAGGAACTTGCGGGCAGCTAAGAAAACTTTTACGCATAATAACCACTTTGACAAATTTACTCCCCCTGCACTAGGCAACTTCATCCTGTCTCTTATTTGAAGAGTTGAAAATGATCTCAAGTCTCTTGATCTGTCAAGACTATAAACATGTAGACCTCCAAATTGTTGAATAGCAATTTTAATGCTATTGTTTAGTTTCAAACAATAATCCCTCACTCTCTACCAAAATAAAGAACTAAGAACTAATGTCAAAAATTGTCAGCTACAAGCTGGACATGTCTCCGAGTGTTTTATTACATCTGTGCTATGTGTGCTATGCTGTTTGATTAAAATCTTTGTTTTATTTAGAAAGGACAACATACAGAGTAAATCTAAGGCAAAAGAGTATTGTTCAGCTTTGTTCAAGGCTTTACTTTGTGTGGCCACAATGTAAAAAAAGACACAATATTTACAGGTGAGACGATATTTTTTAGATAAGCAGCTGTCATTGAAGATTTGGACAGTGAAAAATACAGCCCTAATTTTTGATACTGGTTAAGTATTAAGAGGCAAATATCCAAGTAAAAGTGTTTGATTTTGTTCTCGACCACAGGTGTGTTTATAGTTTTGATAGTATTGGCCCAATTTTTGACATTTTCGCCTCTCTACAATAACATAATACAGGAAAACCGAATTTCAACTGTTAAACTCACAGTGGAAAAAGTTTTATTCTGAAAAGCTGTTTTTATTAGGTTTTTTAAAGGTCTGTGTCCACAGTAGAAACTCAATCAAACCTACATTCCCCTCTGATGCTATGAGGCAGAAGTTTCAGTGACAGAAAAATAAAACTGGCAGGAAAGTATGGATCTGCTTTATACAGTCTGACCTGTCTATACTGTGCTTTTTTTTCATTATGTGACCAGTCCTTTAAATGCCAGTGCAGCCACAGCATTAAAAACTTCAGTGCTCTTCACGATCCACAACAAGCAATAGCTTGTATGGCCCTGACACTTTCTTATCCCATCTCATTCGACCAATCTCCCAAATCAACCAGTCTTTCTCACTTGCTCTTTGTCCCTCCCTGTCTTCTTCTGCTTCTTCTTTCACAAATTAAATAATTCCCCCCTGGATACCATCTCGCTCACTTTCACACTCCCTATCATACAGTATGACTAAAACAACACCTACTGGCTATTGTACATATTACCTATCCCCTATCAAAGTGCTTACAGTTTTCCTTCCCCCCCCCCAGACTTTTGTAATCCATTTCATTCACCAGAAAGAGACAGGGACAGAGAGAGACACACGCCAAAACCGGCTAGGCATGAATTCACAGTCGATGTGTAATTTAGCATTCCTGATGATTGCCTGAATGTGACAAAGGAGAATCTACAATCCTCCATCGAGCCGCTTCTTCGAAACAAGAAAATAAAACACATTTATTGCTCCATTTCTGATTTAACATTTTCTCTCTGGTTCTAGAAAATATATATGAATATATCTATACGCCTGGAGTACGTCTTGTAACTTCTCGTACAGCGGTAACAAGGTAAATGACGTCACAATATAAACAAGAAAATACACGCACAACACACAGGAGAAAAAGCCCTGCCCTCATTGGGTAACCAGCTGTCCTGCAGCAGAGCTCTACCCACCCTCCTCGCACACATACACACAATTAGTCACACGTAGACACACACTCATGTTTTACATTTGCCCACATGCACACCCATGAATGCACGCATTCACTACGCAGAGAGCGAGAGAGGGGGGAAGGGGGCACTAGCACGGTTCAATGCCAACAGTGGATATTTCCTTTTTTCCAAGATTCTTTTCATTAGGATGAACCAGAGAGGCCCTCTGGCTTGTTAGCTCCCCGTACTAATACCAAAGCTTCAGTTCAATGGGCTAATAAGTACAGTGTGTTGCTGCTGAGACAGCTTGGGTTCAAACCCAGCTGCTCACATGGCACTCTGAGTCCCCTCTCTCTCTCGTCCACACCAGCCCCTCGTTCAGTCATCAGTCTTTCATCTGGGATCAGACAGTCGGGTTAGTTGGAGAAGAGGATAGGGAAAGGTGTAAGTTGGCAAAACAGAACAGAACCCAGCGTTTCTCTCTTTCTTTGCCTCTTTTTTAAAAAATCATATCTGTTTTTTTTTTTTTTTGTCCTGTGAGTCTTTCCTTCCCTGGGTGAAGGTGTATAGAAGACAAACATGCGTCCAACACACACTAGTTATAGTGGCCTGCTAGGAGCCTGTCAATGTTCAGCATTTAACTTTTAACTGTCAGCATGGGTTAACATTATTATTGTTATTATTATCATTATATTATATATCATTACTCTAATGGTGTCTTTAAACTTTTTTTTGTGTATGTTTCTGCTTTCATTCGTCTTCTGTTATATTATAGCTTTCCCTACATGGTTAAGTTTTTGTGTATGTACTAGGTGGTTGGGTTGCATCACACCAACACCTGACTCCCTCTCGGTTGACAAGCATCATCCTCTTTCTGCTGTTCCTCCGATCACAATATACGGGGAGCTGAGCGGTCATTGGAGACGGTTTTGCGAAGACGGACTCCTCTCCTGATGGTGGTCAGCATGTCACCAGACCCTTCTGCCCCTTCGGTCCCTGTCTGAGTGTCAGTGGGGCCAGTTGGTGGTGGGGCTGGGTCATCAGGGAGGGCAGGGAAGGGAAACTGGCCCTCACCAAGGGCGTGTGCACTAGCTACCAGCTCGCCAATCTTCTCTACTAGGCTGTGCCGATTGGCTGCGATCATCTGATCTTCCTCTGATCCAGTGCCCGAGCCTGTTCCTATTGCAAGGCCCCCATGCTGCTGAGCATAGACCTCTAACGCAGCCCCTGATCCCCAGGCGGTGTTAGGCAGGCTGAGGCGCTTTGGTGATGCCTTCACATAATCAAGCGCTCCCTGTGAATCCTCAGCTCCAGTGAAGAACACACATTCCTCACTCCCCACACGGACAGGTACGCCACCAGCGTGCCCTCCACCTGCACCAGGTGAATGTGAGTCTCCAGGGACAGTGGGTGTTTTGACAGGCACGATGGGTGGTCGAATGGGGATGGGCCCCGCACTGGATAACGTGCGCCTCACGCCAGGTTTGGTAGAGGGGGTTCGGCGGATGGTGGCAGTCCCTGGAGTCCCTGCTCCACCTCCACCAGCTCCACCGGGCTGCCCTGGTATCCCATGAGCCCCTGGACCAAGAACGCCAGTGGGCAGGCCAGCTGTGCTGGCTGGCCTCTTGGTCTGGATCATTCGCCTGTAGTTCTGGGCAATATTAGAGTGGCGAGGAATTGTGGAGGACTTGTCAAACTCTGTCTGTCCATCTGGACCTTCGGCATCACCATTCACTGAGTAGCAGTCATAATCTGAACCTAATATGAGGAGAGCAGAGGGTAAAACAAAAAAAGGTATTCATGAGATTTTAGAGAAATGATTGAACTATATGTGCCAGAAACAGAGACAGAGGAAAGACAATGTTCTGTGGTCGCTTTATTAGATTAACACAGGGATAGCTACATCATTTTGGTAGAGCAAGCCAGCAAGTGAGCACATTTAATATTTTTCAATTTTATCTTTATATTGTCATTTTCCAACTGCTGTCAGAGAAACTGTCAGAATACATCCATCATACACTTTAGCTGCTGCCTGGATGATTAAATGGATTCACTTAATCTGATTTTGGTAAAACTACACTCAATGGTAGGAGTGCTAGTGGGAGGAATACAATAAACTTCTGCAGAAGTTTTAAATATTGATATTTCCCCTAAAAAAACACCTTCCCTTAACAGGTTGCTTTTCCTGGAATGTTACAAAAATAAGATGATGAATGTGGCCAGGTGAAATGTAATATATGTGGGCACCGAATGAGATTAAATGCTGCCATAAAGAGTGTGGTAGATTAGTTTCACCTTGTGAAGGAATTGTGTCCTCTGAGCAGGATGGGGTTGTGGTCTCTGTGCTATATCCACTGGAGTACTGCAGGGAGTCTCTGTTGCTCTTCTGCTGCTCCATGCTGAGTCCCCTGGTAAGCACCATGGCCAGGTCACTGGCTGCTGGAGAAACCTCCTCTCCATGCTGAGAACATACAATGAAACACTGCATTGGAGTTTGAGCAACCCGCTGTTTGAAAACTAAACCCTAATCTACAAATTGAATAGAATAAAAAAGGTTTCTGGTCCTAAAATGCAGTAGCAAAAAGAAAAGAGTTTTGTTTTTTGTTTCATTTGTAAACATCCACCTGAGAACCTGGAAGTGTTTTGCCTGTGCCGTACCTTGTGTTGACAAGGACACTTGTGTTCACAGCCTTTTGTAGACATATATAGGCTTTGTATGCTTTTTCTAAATTGACAACTAAGTCAAGTCTTTAGCTGACTGTCTCAGATGTATTCCACAGTGAATGATATATGAGCTGCTGAGGGCCATGTGACACATCAAACTTATTGGTAATGTCACAAGAAAAGCAATGGTGTGCTTGGTTTCAACGTAACTTTATTCTTTCATGAGTTATTTACAAGTTTCTCTTTGTTCACAGCCATTGACATGTCGAAGAGGTTAACACGTGAGGAGGAGATCGAAATTGCGTTGATATCTGGTGAACGCAGTAACCGGGTCATTGCAGCAGATTTCAATGCAAGACACCTTACGAGACCACCCATCTCCCATGCTACAGTTAGCAAACTGCTTGCTAAGTTTCGTGAAACTGGTTCAGTGTTGGATTTGCCAAAATGTGGACGCAAGAAAACTGTCACTAATGAAGAAACATCAGTGGCTGTCCTAGCTTCATTCAGCAGGAGCCCACAGCGTAGCACAGTCGAACATCCCTTCGGCGGATATTAGCTACTCACAAATGGCACCCTTACAAACTCCAGCTACTGCAGCATCTCAGCGAGGATGACCCAGATCGGCGCACAGAATTTGCAGAATGGGCAAAACAAAAATTGGAACAGAACCCTCAGTTCACGCTGAAGATTTTGTTCAGTGATGAGGCAAACTTTTATGTGAGTGGTGAAGTTAACAAACAAAACCACCGCTATTGGTCTGACACTAACCCACATTGGATGGATCCCTCCAAGACTGTTGGACCAACAAAAGTGATGGTTTAGTGTGGTATATGGGGTACGACGATAGTGGGTCCATTCTTCCATCCATCCATCCATCCATCCATCCATCCATCTTCATCCGCTTTATCCGAGACCGGGTCGCGGGGGCAGCAGCCTAAGCAAAGAGGCCCAGACCTCCCTCTCCCCAGCCACCTCCTCCAGCTTATCCGGGGGAACACCAAGGCGTTCCCAGGCCAGCCGAGAGATATAATCTCTCCAGCGTGTCCTGGGTCTGCCCCGGGGCCTCCTCCTGGTGGGACATGCCTGGAACACCTCACCCAGGAGGCGCCCAGGGGGCATCCTTGTCAGATGCCCGAACCACCTCAGCTGGCTCCTTTCGATGTGGAGCAGCAGCTGCTCTACTCTGAGCCCCTCCCGGATGGCCGAACTTCTCACCCTATCTCTAAGGGAGAGATAGGGTGGGTCCATTCTTCATCAATGGAAACCTCAAGGCCACGGGATATTTGAAATTGCTACATGATGACGTGTTTCCCTCTTTGTGCACTGAAGCTGGCACGTTTCCTGAGTTTTTCCAGCAAGATGGTGCACCACCACATTATGGGTGCCAGGTCCGAGCATTCCTAGATGAACAGTTTCCTGGAAAGTGGATTGGTCGTCGTGGGCCAGTTGAATGGCCCCCAAGGTCTCCCGATCTGACCCGCTTAGACTTTTATTTTTGGGGTCATCTGAAGGCAATTGTCTATGGTGTGAAGATACGAGATGTGCAGCACCTGAAACTACGGATACTGGATGCCTGTGCTGGCATTTCTCCTGTGGCGTTGCTATCAGTGTGTGAAGAGTGGGAGAAGAGGGTTGCATTGACAATCCAACACAATGGGCAGCACATTGAACACATTTTATAAGTGGTCAGAAACTTGTAAATAACTCATGAAAGAATAAAGTTACATTGAAACCAAGGACACCATTGTTTTTCTTGTGACATTACCAATAAGTTTGATGTGTCACATGGCCCTCTTCCTATTGAAAAAACAAAAGTTGTATCCAAGATGGCCGACTTCTAAATGGCCACCATGGTCACCACCTATCTTGAGGAGTTTGCCCCCTCACATATACTAATGTGCCAAAAACAGGACTTTAATATCACCAACCATTCCCATTTTATTACGGTTTTATCCATATAAATGGCCCACCCTGTACTATAGGCCATACTTTATACATATTCATGCATTTGTACAGACGTACACACAAATTGCTATCTTCAGCCCGTGTTTCAGTATCATCAACTTCACTATTACCTTGGCAGCGATGTTAGCTGGCGTCATCCTGGCTCTCTGCCCATCATCAGGATGTGATGGCCCAGCATATCCCTGGGAGCCCGGTGATGCCTCACTCTCCCTCAGCCTATCAAGAGGTTCCCTTCTTCGCTGGACTGCCGCTGCAGCCACAGGCTGCTCATACTGACCTGCTTTGGACCAGTCCTGAAGAGGTGAGCGGAATTAATAAACAGGAAGTAGGTGGTAACATTAGCACACACGACTTGTCCACTATCCAGCAGTTTGATGCCCTTCATCTGAGTGCAGAAAGAGGGGGCCTTTATGGGTACATCAAGGACTGTGTGCAGGTCAGAATGTGTGGAACAGAGGCCTTTTCGAGTGTTAGAGAGCATGTATATGTTGATGACCTTTGACCCTGCTTGGTTTTGGTCAGTTACCAGTTGGCAGACTGTAAAACCAATGAGGCAGATGAAGCCAAATAAAATGCACACAAAGCAAGTGGGGATGAACACTTGCAATGAAGCAGTGCAATGTGGTTATGAATGAGTTAATCAGGTGATAAAAAGTAAAAGAAAATAAATTCTATGCATTAACTTGTTAAACAGAAACAGAAGAAAATGTGCAACTGAAGAAATGGAAGCGAATGGAGAACAAACCTTCCACATAGGAACCTTTGATGTGGGAGAGGAGGAGCTGGATCCAGGGGGGCGGTTATAGGGTGGGGACGCAGGAACAGGAAGAATGACAGAGAGAGGCCGGGTGGAGCCAGAGTGAAAAAGAGCGGGGCGGAAGGTAGCGAAGGACGAGCCAAACTGCGGGACGAGAGACACAGTCATGTCATCAGAGAATGGAAAAGCCACAGACATGAAGCAAGAGTGAGCGGGAGACAGGCAGACAGACATTATATATATATATATATATATATATATATATATATATATATATATATATATATATATATATATATATATATATATATATATATATATATATATATATATATATATATATATATATATATATAGAGAGAGAGAGAGAGAGAGAGAGCGAGCCAGCTACTGGGCCACACACGACAACAAAAGCCAAACATGTGTACACACACACACCAAATTCTAAGAAACAGATAGACAATACAGCTGAAACCAAAATGGGCCTCTTGAAACACAATTAGTTACTGCTGCCATGCATCAAAATGACTCTATATGCAAGTTAAGTGTGATTAGAGTGGGACTAAGCCTCTACATCAACAAAGCCTACTTCTAATTTTTAGTCAGATACTGTATGTTTAACACGTTTATGTTGATGTATTTGTAGCAAAAATTCAGATTGATGAATTGTTGCACTTGTGCATCAGGTACCACAGAAAACTTGGGTAGTTCTGCATATTTGTGGGATTTGTACAGTGATCAAGGAAAGGCTTAAAGTAAAGGAGCTCAGGTAGAAATCACAGTAACTCTGCTTTTGTTGCATGTACATGGAGCTGTTGCACCATTTTCCCAAAGGTGCTGGATGTGGATACAGTGAGATGAGCTGATGAAACTGATCTAAAGGGTTTTAGATCAGTTTTAGGGGAGCAGGCAAATTTTAATTGTCTCGTGAGTTTTTAATGGAACGTGTCATGTGTCTAGTGTGTCTGCCTCAGATTCCATGATGATTTAATTAAGAACATCCAGAAATAACCAATACATGCAATGCACAGGAGAGACTGCAAGTCTGCCTCGTGATGCTTATGCTAAATCTTGTCAAGATAACCAGTGAAAGTGGGGCACACGGTCCAGCTTGACAATGTGTATCAGTCAAATTAGAGATGGATCACAGATGGTTGTGAACACGTCAAGGGAAAGAGAAGCAGTATATGCAAGCTGGTACGGAGGACAGATGCTGCTTAAGATCAGAAATGAATATTTATTTTGCCTTGCAAGCATGATTTATATAATGGTGTGCAAACTGGCTAAAGAATGTATAATGGAAGAGGAGGAGACAAGTTCCCAAACATAAATAAAACAAGTCTCTGATTTTGTAGAGCTTTATTTGGGTATGTCTCCATCAATTAAAAGCACAGAAGACCGGCGTTACATGCTCCTATTTTCAGTTGGTAAGCAGGGGAAGATGCAAATGGCTGTAAATCTTAAAGCCAACTTTGCAACTGGCACCAATGTGTAGGTGGTTTATGCTGAGGAAGATACAACTTTGCCCCATGTGCCTATGAAAACAGAGCTCTCCAATGCTAATTGCTGCAATGAACATTTTTTTAAATTGGAGAAAATGCATAAATTCAACCAAACCCTCGTGTCTCAAATACATTTGCCTCACTATTCTCTTGTGAGTAAGTGGGCGGTGTTTGATATGATGTTGCTTAATGGTACCACAAAGCTTTCTCTGCTGGAGAACACATCAAGGCCCCAGAGATTTAATACTGTCAGCTCTACACCAAGTTTGACTTACCATTCAGAAATCAAAGTCTCCTTCTGTTCTCGGAAATCCCTGAAAATCTTATGAACGTCCTGCTACCTTGATGAGTGTAACGTCTCATTTTAAACAGCATGTGTTGTGCGCTACCTTGTAATTCTGTATCAACAATGACTTTATACTACCACAATTATCACAGCTGTTTAAAAAATTGCTCAATCTTATATGAAATTACATTTTGTTGTTCTTGCCTGATGTCTCTGGAAAACACTACAGATAATATAGGTGTGAATCTGACGGGTGTTCAGTGGAAATCTGGTTGATTTGGACAAGATGAGGAAACTTGAAGTAAACTTAAATGAAGCAGAGCTTAATTTTTAATTTCAAGTAATTCATTTATCTTTCCCCCCCCCACCAATCATTAAGCTGTATTTGTAAATATATCCTAAACTGAGAGTTTAACTTAAGAATAAACCAGCACTGTCAGGGAAAACTAATCTCTCGACAGTGATGTCACAGACTGACCACAAGTATGATGTATGATTGTATGATTACTGTGTAAAAATCTTAAAGGACACACATTATGCTAACTAGAATAATTTTGTATGATCCACAGCTCACAATAATTCCTGTTTCTCTTATACTGGGCCTTCATTCCATCCTCCATGTGAAGCAAATCATTATAGCCCCCCTCTCTTTAAGTTGGGCCCCGCTACTGGGACATAGACCCACTATATACTCAATACTACATGTATGCACCATGCATACATAGCGTGAATATGAATAAGTATGAATAAGTATCAAGTGAAACTAACAGAAGAATAGTTATGTCTAACAATCATAACTAAGAATAATTTTTGAGGGTAAAAACAAACAAGAGTCTTTTGACACTATAAAAATCATCTAATTTTTTATTCATTTTTTCGGCTCTTTAATTGGAGCATGCCAGAGAAGGTTTGGGAGCCACTGCTTAAAGCTAATTTTCACACAAGGATGGGTCGTCTGTGTTTACAATGACAGCTGTGCATATTAGTGATATCCTCTCGCTCTGACATGATACAGAGGAGGAAGCTCTCAGAAACAGAGTGTTAGGAAAGTCTGAAGCCTGAGCTTTTGGCTCATAAGGACTACTTGTACACACACTGACCTTTATTTGTTAACTTTTTAGGACCACACTTTTATTGCTTTAATTTTTTTTATGCTGCATTTCAGACTGTCCATGTTATATATTATGAATAAGAATACTTACAGTGGTGGGGGAGCTGCATTCACTGACTGACTGGCATGTTTCTGAGGCCTCTGATGATGCTGAGCTGGATGATTTCTACACCAGGAAAGAAATAAGAGTGACACAAACCGATAAGAGTTTAGACCAAGAACCAAAACACATGTGTGAAACTTAATGTTTTTCATTAGATATCCAGTAATTAAATTCTATTCAAATATTTGTCCTTTGTTATTTTAAAGTTACACTGAAATGTTTAGTTTACCTGCTGGCTGTCCTTAAAATAGAGACCAAAAATTTTGTGTCATTGTCTTTTTCAGGCTGTGCGTGTGTCATTGGAAGCCAGCAATTTAAGCCACAGTAACTCTGAACGGGTCACATAAATAATGTAAATTTGTCCATGAGGCATTTGTACCTGACTAGTGATGTCTGAGGGCATAGGTGAGGGTGGCTTGGAGTAGATGTTGGCATCCTGGGACACGAAGCCCGAATCATGTGAGGAGACACTGCTGAGGCGGTGGGCAGCAATGCCCCCCGGTGGTGGAGGCTGGTGCGGCAGGCTGCTGCGGTAGCGACAGGAGGAGGAGGATGATGAGGTGGGCGAGTGGGGCAAGGAGCCTCCGCCACCAACACCACCACTACCACCTCCCCCTGACGAACGGGAGGCACTACTGTGGGTGCTGTTTACACTGCTGTTGGGGGAGGAAGGTTTAGAGGAGAAGGGAGGGGGCAGAGCGATGGAGGTGTGAGGAATGTGGAGGTGATGATTCCCAGCGTAGAGCGAAGGCAGTATCAGAGAGAGACAGCATGATTAGAGAAGTAATGGTGGAATTCAGAGAGAAGAAGTGGGGTTGGTTGTTGTAGAAAGTGATAGATTGACAATTAAAGGAAGTGTTGGAAGTTCGTATGATGGGTTGAAGGACCAAGAGGAGTTTACAGCAAATCGTTGGTTCATCAGGTCAGTGAAAACCCGCAGTGCGATGCGCAGTAAAGCCACACACCAGGAACAGTTAAAAGTAGAGACCCGCAACAAAATCAGGTAAGCAAAGATCCAGCAGGAGAGAAAGAGGGCAAATCACATGAATGCACACAAACAAGACACAAGTAATAGAAGATAAGTGAAAAAGAGTACACAGAATGGCAGTTGTTTTGAGTGGAAAAGTGGGAAAGAAAAGGACAGGAGGGGGTAGACAGAGGGTGTGTAAACTTAGAAGGATCCAGCACACACACATCTATACACACAGTAAACACTGAAGGCAAAATGCTGTGAATCCGCTTCACATGCACTGACACTCATACAGTTTGCTTCACAGAACCATAGAAATCAGTTTGTAGTCTTTTGAAAGTATTTAGTTTTTTTATGCATTTGGCTTATAAAAGAGAGGCTGTCATAACTTATCTTAAGGCCAAAGTCCTAGATTCTTTATTATCATTTATTTATAATGCTTTTCTGTCTGAAGGCAGTGCTTCTGCTGAGGATGACCCAATCATCAAAAGCTTGTTGAAGCACTAACTTCATCAGATGTATAAATGACGTCTTGATGCATTCTCAATCATCCAGGAAAGTAAATCTCCAAAAGTTGATTCTGTTCATCTGGACGTAGCGTTTTGTGGGAGAAACGTTTCGTCACTCATCCAAGTGACTTCTTCAGTCTCAGCTGACTGCAGGTTTCCCCAATCTTATAAACAGCACATTTGCATAATGACTGAAACCAGCCCACTGAAGGAACAATGGGCTGGGAGGTCAGTTCCTTAATCTTAATCATGCAAATTCTCATGACCATTGATCAACAACCACTGACTAAAACATCTGAGCGACCTCACTGGAGGATGAACATCTGACTCTCATCATCCACTGGAGCACAAACTGGGTGTCATCAGGACACTACAACACAGAGCGAACACCATCCCCACAGACACAGCAGCCAGGGAGGCAGAAGAACAGCACATCAAGAAGGCCCTGAGTAAATGTGGTTATCCCAGCTGGACTTTTGTCAAAGCTGGAAAGGCACCTAAAGAAAGCTCCAGCCGATCCAGGAGAGAAGGACAACCGCTCCATAAGCGAAAACCTGTAGTGATCCCATATGTGTCAGGAGTATCAGAACAGTTGAGACACTTTTTTTTTTTTTAACACCGGGTTTCTGTGGCTTTTAAACCCCAAAACACGCTGCGCCAAAAATTGGTCCACCCCAAGGATCGGGTCCCCCGAGTAACATAGTGTACGCTGTTAAGTGCCAGGAGGATTGGCAGGATTTATACATCAGGGAAATCAAACAACCTCTGGCGAAGCAGATGGCACAACACAGAAGAGCTACCTCGTCAGGCCAGGACTCTGCAGTCTATTTACATCTACAGGCCAGTGGACACTCTTTCAATGATGAGGATGTAACATCCTGGACAGGGAAGAATACTGGTTTGAGCGTGGAGTCAAGGAGGCCATTTAAGTGAAAAGGGAAAGACCGTCTATGAATCGAGGAGGGGGCCTAAGGATACATCTTTCGCCATCTTAGAATGCTGTGATTGCAGCCATTCCCCAACTCTCTGTGAATGGTACTCATGGCCATTGATCAGTGGGCTTTGATCAGTGGTTGTTGATCAATGGTCATGAGAATTTGCATAATTAAGATTAAGGAACTGACCTCCTAGCCCATTGTTCCTTCAGTGGGCTGGTTTCAGTCATTATGCAAATGTACTGTTTATAAGATTGAAACCTGCAGTCAGCTGAGACTGAAGAAGTCACTTGGATGAGTGACAAAACGTTTCTCCCACAAAACGCTACGTCCAGATGAACAGAATCAACTTTTGGAGATGTATAAATGACCTTTCATTTCAACAGACATTTGGATTTAAAGAGAAACATCCTTTTTTCTGATGCCCTTTCAACTACCTGAACAGGCAACCTTTCACTCAGCATTTTCTAATTTGCTGGCTAAGTTTACTTTTTAATATTTTTCAGTCAGTTTTTGGCAGTCATCATGTTTTAATGGCCATGTTAAAGCTATATGTGGTCCAGTTTGATCAGTCCAATAGTTATGCAGAATCACCACAGCCTGATTATGAAGGAACATTTCTGGGGTTAAATGAGTAGCTCTATCACCCATAGACACTTGTTTTTCGGGGACTGCACAGAATGTAATGACAGACTGACATGTAGACAAAACGACTGACAATCACACTGACATATAAACATCAAGGATGGCTCCTCTTTCTGATACTCAGAACACTGCCTGTGTGTGTATGGATAAGAGTGTATTTGTGTGTGAGTACCTGCACATGCTGCTCTTGCGTGAGCCAGAGCTGCTTGGGGATGACGGAGGGGTCTGATAGGACCAGCTGTAATCGGACCCCTTTAGATCTTTAATCACCTGAGAGAACGTGTAGGAGTCAGAGGTTTGTCTTCTATTTGTTTCTGTCTTTGTGTATTCTGGATGTCATGTTTGCGTATGCTTTTCACCTGTTCACTGGCAGGGGGCAGTTTGTGCGGATCAGTTGTCAGCACAGTGAGGTCATCGATGATGGCCTGGAGATGGGTGATCTCGCCCAGCATAGCAATCTCTCCATTCTTAAAACAAGATAGAAAACATTTTTACTTTTTCTTTTACACTAAAGTCCAACGATTCTCAGTGTACAGTTTCCACAACAACCATAACACAGTTAATTATACTCAGAGCTCTAGTTATTTTTATGTATGATTATTTTTTGTGATATAATTAAACTGTAAATTAGGTACTGTAAGCAAACCAGTTTAGTTTCTTGTCTTTATAAAGATAATGTGGTTGAAGTGTCAGTACGACACATAAAGTAACAACTCATTTTGTAGCTAAATACTAGGGGTGCAACGATACACAAAATTCACGGTTCGGTTCGATACTTTGGTGTCACGGTTCGATATTTTTTCGATACAAAAAAAATGTTCATGCCTTTTTAATTTGTCATTTATTAAACTTATAAATATATATTTTAACTCAAAAGTACAGTTTTTAAATTTAATGTTGCTGAAACAAAAGTAATTTAAAAAATTAATATATCTCAGGGCTCTCAAAATTTCAAAATCCCTGGTAGCCCTTCGGGCAGGGACTCTTCAGTTTTTAGTAGCCCAAAATAAATGTAAGTAGTCCGAATAAAAAAGAGAGCAATTTTTTGATTGATGTTTTGTTTCCTTTACAATATTATACATTAAAGTATAATATTGTTTGGAGGTGGAGGAACACCAAAGTAATTGCTTAAAGGAGCTTCTTCGACATCTTTAAGAGTTCTAAACAAATGTCTGTCCTCCTCCAGAAAATCTTATGTATGCAAACACGCGTTGCAACTTCTTATCTTGTGCGCGTTTTTTTTCTTTTTTTTTTTTTGACAGTGAATGCGCACCTGCGGACCACTTATGTGCAGCCCTGGTTATTTAGCTCGTCATATTGCAGCCACAGAAATTCTTTTGTCCATGAAACCATAAAGCTGCACTTTCTTTTTGCCTTATAGTCTGATTTGTCATAACTTTTCCGTTTTGTGGTAAACTTTTCTTTGGCTGTCACTTCTTCACCCTGACCTGTCTTATTTGGCTCAGCAGAACTAAAATAAATATCCTGCTGCTTTTACACACACACACACACACACACACACACACACACACACACACACACACACACACACACACATAACGCTCAGCAATTCTCTGCGCGATCAACCTCTCACATGTTTAAGCTGCGGGAGATTTCACTTGTCATGTTTGCATAGTAAGCTAACGATTGATAAGACAATGTCAGAGGAATTGGTGCGCAAATTATCATCACTCACCAATCAGTGCTGTCGCTCTCTATACACAGTTCGCACGATTGCAAAGTGAAAGCAAAAAACAAGCGCAAATTCAAACGCGATTTCAATATGTCACATATTGACAGTGACATAATTACCCAGCTACATTTCCGAAAGAATGCAAAAGCATTGACATATATTTTCTCTTCCTACAATAGCCCGACGGGCAGGGCAGAGATAGATTTTGGTAGCCCGACTGGAAAAATCGCTAGCCCCGGGACGTCGGGCTAGCGATTTTGCAAGCCCTGTATCTGATTGAGGAATCACTCATCTTTGGAAAAGAGAGTTTATTACAGAGAAATGGCTCTTTCCAAAATAAAAGCTATACTATACGCTTCTTCTGGGCTATATTCTCAGCAGCATATTGTAGCGGGTCAGGGCTGTTCGGGGTTCTGTTTGTACAGTTGTTTTGTTTATGTTGCCATAGTGATGGGTGACGCCCTCTCGCTGTGACGGTGTGTCCTTCTGGGGTCAGAGGGCGCCCTGTGTGTTTTTTTTTCCAACTTTATTTAACAAACAATGAGTATACAACATACGAACAGACGAAGTATACAAAACAACAGAACATGAACACAAAAAGCCAAGGGTAAAAGAAAAAGGTAACAATTATAGGAATACACGCAAAAATTCACATACATATATTGTTTTGAGAGCCTTTTTGTTGGTGGAGTCTGATATTGATTGTATGTACATTTCCACATGGGCGCCCTGTGTGTTGTTGTTGTTGCTGTGCGGTTGCCGCGCTGAGCAGTTAGCTAGCGGCAGTGTTCTTCTGCAGATGTCAATAAACGGCTGTGCTCCCTGGCTAGCTCACGGGAAGCAAGACCAAACGACACCTCCGTCTCCTCCTTGTCTGAGCTCGCCACATTGGTGTCAGAAGTGGGATGATGGTGGCACCCCATGTTCTGACCCGAGTGACTTTTCCCCCGCCGGTCATGACCGGCCGGTGCGCCAAAAGAAGGCACCTGGACATTTGCAGGACTTTGTGTGGGGTAATAGGGTAGTCGGGGACGACTGACCCCTTAGGTGGGGGCTATGTAGTGGGTCAGGGCTGTTCGGGGTTCTGTTTGTACACTTATGTTTTGTTTATGTTTGCCATAGTGACGGGTGACGCCCTCTCGCTTAACTTCTGTCTCGCTAGCTTGCCCTGTGCTCTTCCTTCTGGCAATGCTGTCTGTGTTGAGCGCTCAGTGGATCTGCGCTTGACAGTGCAGCCTAGGCGGAGCAGTCGAACGCAGATTCACTGAGCGCTCAACACAGACAGCATTGTCAGAAGGAAAGTTGATAAATTACAAATTTTGTATTGTTCGATACATATGCGTACCGAACCGAAAGCACTGTATCGAACGGTTCAATATCAATACGAGTATCGTTGCACCCCTACTAAATACATGTTTTTTGTTTTTTAAGGGGGCAATATCAAACAATGGCCTCTGGCATAAGGGTTCAAATACAGTAATTATCAGTGGAGCTGTTCAGTGAACATGCTTCTCTGTACAGCACTTCAAAAGTTACTTTAGACAGTGCTTGCCCTCATCTGTCCATCTTTCCTCCTGCTGTTAAAGTCTATCACATTTCCTCCATATGTGTCCTCACCACAACTGGCTGAAGGAAACCAATGAAGGTGCAGAAGCGACCCCTCTCCTCCACCAGGGCACGGCGCACCGCCTGCTTCTCAGTCTCCTCCATCAGCAGGCACATGTCGGTCACATCCTGCATGGCACTGTCGAGCTGTGGCTGCAGGTCCCCTCGCCCTGGGTGGGAGAAGGCGCAGCAGTGGGTGAGAGACGTTTATCAAACGAGAGAGCAGAGACTGACACAGGAAGGTAGAGGTTTTCATCAGAGGGTGAAAATGAAAAAGGAAAGAAAGATGGAGGTGTGGAAAAGTGTTAATGTAACTAAATGTGGATATCTCTCATAATGCAGGAGTTCATCCAACCGCTAGTACAGATTATAAAATTTTGACCAAGACAAAAAAAGCAGCAACTTGTTTATGTGTTTGTTTTTAAGCTATTTTAGCTCTGTATTTGTTCTAATGTTAATGTGCAGTAGTCAGTTTCCTAACTTTTCGCTAAAAGTTTTGCTAAAAATGTAATGTTATCATATCTGTTGTAACTATACTGCAATACCTTGATAATAAAAGCTTAAATATAAGTGCATATGTAATCTGAAAAAAGATTGCTATCTCTAAAAATACATCAAATGCAGTAAATGGAAAGCAAGACATGAAAATTTCTTTGTAGTTTTACAGCATGTAAGAGCAGAATGAGGAACAAAATGGCAGAGATAACAGACGAGGAGGGGTAGCATGAGAGTCAGACTGAAGCCTGCAGTGTCACTACAAAGCTGATAGTAACAGCTACAAGTCATGCAGGAGTCAAGGAAGAAGTTCAGTTACATCATGCATTGTTAAAAGTGACACTACACGACAGCTAACTACAGACGCTGAGCTCTAATCTGTCACGAGGGGCAAAACTTGTTTAGGAAGCATTGGAGCTAGTTCATGTAGTTTTTAAAAAGGTCATGGTTACAAGTTTCATTAGTTTCAATGGAGAATTAAAAGCTAAACCCCAGTTGACCATTTAGGTGCAATAAATAAACTGTCATGTTGTTGTTGGCTCAGTAGAATGATGCCCATTACAAGCAAGGCTGGATTGCCCACTGGGCACAGTATGTAACTATTCAGGTGATCCGAAAGGTTGAGGTTCAAAATGTGACATTCAATTTGTGGTAAAAAGACTACAAATAATTATGTTTGTGCAGAAAAGTCAGAAGTATATTTTAACCTATAAATTAACATCACTTAACAACATTGCTACCCCACCTCATGAATCACCGGTCACAAAAAAATCTCAATATCAGTTGTTTCAGGCAAATTAAAATTTTCTGACAAAATGCATGATCTTCTACAATGACCCTAACACGTCTGCTCTGTAGAAGATAATGAAAGTTTTTTATCATTTTTTCTGTGTTGATTTAAAGCTTTAAATCTTCAAATCTGGTCATGCAGACTTTTGAACATTGTCTGGTTTCTCTGGCACCAAAGGAGGAATAAAATATGGGAAATTCAACACAAATACAAATGTCAGTTTTTCCGTTGGCCACTGGGCAAACTGTTTTCTGCACATTTTCTGCACACAGACTAGAATGGAGGACTTAGCTGATTAAAATGAAGAAAACAGACTGAGAGTGATGCAGTTCAGGACACACACAGTACGTGTTTCATGTTTAAACTAGAGTGGCACCAGCCTAAAAGCACCTGTGTTGTAATGGGGCCTCAGATAGAAATTTGGCTTTAAGGCTTTATTATTTCAGCTTGCAATGTGCTTATATGGTGTACTTGACAAAATAATTGTATGCTAATTACATTACCATAAACTCATAACTAATTAATAACAATTTATGCACCGAGAGCGAGTTAAATTAAACAAAAGCCTACAGCTTATTATGGGAGTCCCTGTGGTGGGTTAATCCAGCCCTGATAAGGTTCTCTCTATTCCCCTTAAGTCTGCTTACATGACTATTTCATTATGAAAGACAATTTCCTGATATACCCCCAAAACTTTTGCATGACCTCAAATTTAGTAATAATCACTGCCTGCAGGCAAATGCTGGAAATTTAAAAAGAAAAGGATGTGATGCGGTAGAGCAGCGAGCGGCAGGCTGATACTTACCCTGCATCTCTATAGAAATACCAGAGGGGAGGAGAGACAGAAAGACGTAGCAGTGAGAGGGGGAGACAGAAAAAAAGGAAGCAAAGTAAGGAAAGAGAAAGGAAACAGAGAGAGAGTGACAGGGGCGGGGAGAGCAGAAATAGCAGAACTCATTGTTAGGGTTAGTACAAGGAAGTCATCACAAGACAGCCACAGTGCCAAATGTTAGAGCAAAATAACACAGCTGCAACTAAAAGTTCAATCCAGAAACAATAATATCCTCAAGCATCAGCTGCGATGGGGCTTATCAGACACAGGAACAGACATTGCACAGTTTAACTGTTAATCTAGTCCTGTTAAAGGATAGTTTAGGTTTTCAAAAGTGGAGCTGTCTCATTTTGGAGATGCACCCAGGTATGCAACATTGTGGAAACATTGTGCCAGTGTGGAAGAGATCAGCATCAAAACGTATTTTAGCCACATGAACTCTCATGTCATGTGAACTAGAATGTCTGATGGCTTTAAACATTGCATGGATAGAAGTTCAGACTGAGGACTAAGGAGAAAGGGCAGTGTGACGTCGCGGTATGCTTTTGTACTTTTTTAAAAAACACATTTTGCTGCTGACCCTTGAAAGCAGGACTTTGCTTATCTGTTACACTGGTAACTTTTCAGTTACAGTACATACAGTAGGTGTGTGATAACTTCTACAATAGGTAACGCACTGACTACTGTGAAGCGCCTCATACAAACCCCCCGTCAAAGATATCAGACTATCGTTTTAAGATAATTTCTTATATTACCCTTGTTTTATGTGAGAAAATGACATCTCTAAGCATATAACTTGCATTCAGATTCACAGTCACTGGGTTGCTTTTGAAGGTGTGGACTTCCTAAAGAAATCAGGCTAGAAAAAACTGACATGATCATGACGGGACTTTTTATCAATACAAACAAAATCTTTAGTGAGAAACAAACTGAAAACTAAGATTCATAATTTATATTAAATAGTAGCCTCTCTAATATACATTATTGCTTCACAGGAAACCTCTGAAGACAGGCTGAATTTAAATTCTTCTTCTTTTTTCACTGATTTTGATCATATATGATTTGAAGCAAAAAAAAAAAACTTACCAATTTAAATGGTGCAAACTTTTTTGAGGTACCAGTATCAACATTATCATTATTATTATTGTTATCACATTACCAACATTCTAAGCGTTTGTTCACAGCAAACCTCTCAATTTTTTATTTTTTTTTGCTTTCCATAGGGGTGCATTTTTCGCCTTACAAATACTGTTTACTCTGTTTCCAACATACTAATGTGCTTACAAGCCATTCTCCCTAAACAGAATTTAAAGATTAAATAGCTGTTTCCTGTAAAATGTTAACTTTTTTCTTTTTCTGTTTCAGTCCATTAGTTGTGTTTGTGCCAGCACAGCACAACAAACACAGCTAGCCTCATCCAACTACTGCAGTAATAAATGCTAATGCAAACCCCACCTAACTAAGTAAAGAGGAATGACATATTAACATATTGACTTGCTTTTCTGTTTAATAATTGTAAAGACAAAAATGATGGACTCTCACAAAGACTGCCCCAGGAAACTAAGTCCAAGAGTTACCTGTGCTTTGGACGACAATTTGTTTTCTTATTTTTCCCATGAGGCAATGCAACTGTAGGCTACGTAAAGGCTACCAGAGTGTGGAATACTACACCAGAGGACCTGACCTCTACAATATGGTAATGTAAACCCACCTGACACAGTCAGGCATGAGTTACTGTGCATATAGAAGGAAAAGCTCCATCATAGCTGTAGGAAAACATTTTGGAAGTTGTCCTCATGATGCAGGCTGAGAGACTGTAATGAGCGTGCAAAGTATTCATCAAAGCAAAATGTGGCTACTTTAAAGATACTTCAAATTGAAAGTGCATTTTGCTTTCCCCCCTCTCTTTCTACATAAATATACATTTAAATTCTGACAAACCCTTGAATGAGTGTTATATACTCATTCAAGGGTATATGTTTTATATAAAATATAAAACAACAATTTCAATAATGATAAATAATTATCTTGAAATATATTTTAGACAACTTGCATGTGTAAATTAATCTGCCTGGCAACTGAACGGAAGCAGCAGCAGAAAGAAACCAACAATTATTGGCTGCTGCCTCACTGGGTAAAGCGATTCAGGACAAATGAGAAAAGATCTGTAATTTTTCAGAACGCCACCAGATGGCAATATAAACTTATAACGACTCAAGTTACTGTTTGGATGATGCTCACGTAGTCTGTTATCAAGAGTGCCAGTCAGATACAAAATGGCTCATTTTTTGTGATTAACTGCAGCCTTACACTTACGATGTTGTGTTTAGATAAATAACAGTAGGAACAATGAACTGGATATCTAAATATATTTACAGCTGCAATACATAAAACACACAAACAGCACTTTACAAGAACTGTCTGAGTGACAACCATGAGCCTGAGCTTGACTGTTAGACAGCTGATCGTTACCTTTACGAGCCTTCTTCTGCAGTTTCATGGTGTCAGATGATTTCTTCTTGATCTCGTGACGTGACCTCTTGTACTCTTGACAGAGAATAAAGAGAGATGTTTTAGAAAAACGAATGCAAAAGCTGCTGAGCAAACTCATACTGTCTTGCATTTCCAATAATAACTCAAATAGAAACAATATTAACTTTCAGGAACCGAAACCACCAAGAGGTCAGCGAAACACTGATTATTATGTTTGGTTTCAGATGTACCCGCTCCCGTTTAGACACTGTTGTAGACAAAGGTATAGTTTTAGAACCGAATGATGTGGAAGCAAATGTTTAAGTAAGATTACCTGTTTACTGCGGAAACACATATTAACAGGTAAATATCCTGTTTATATTGACAAAGGCTAGTTCTACTCCTGCATATGAACATACAGTTTGGTTTGGAAAAAATTTTCATGGTGTCAGGTTTCAGTCTGATCATAGTCTGAGTAGTATGGTTTATGGAATGAGGAAAAGACAACATGTATTTGGCACAATGATATCCTAACAACACTGGCTTTGTCTTTTTTAAAGCATTTGTAAAGAATGACCAGCGCACAGAGCAGGAAGTGTCCCGGCTACGTCAGAAGCCCCAAAACATGCTTTGCCTCAAAGTTTAGGTCAACTATCTGACACCCTGGCAGTGGGACAGATAATGGAACAGATAACTTGATGAGAATACTTCCTTGGCATTTTCAGACATGATTCTTTGGCTGTTTGACAGTTAGGACATCTGCAGGCATTACTTTTCCAGCTGCTGGGGTACAAGCTTACAAGGAGTGACGATGAGCAGGTAAAGAGGAGCGTAGCTCTAAGAAGCTGCAATGTGATCAAGGTAGGCATACACGCCACATGCAGCGCTGCTGAAACCTCATTTTAAAATGGTGTGCAGAGTTTGCTTTTTCTGTTCACTGCTAGCCTGTGCTAGCATAGCAATGGTGCAGCCCAGCTGATCAAACATTTGCCCTTCTGTTAGAGCCGTACATAAGCAGTACACTTAAAGCTACTTCAGCGGTGAGGATATGGGGTTAGAATTTAGTGATGTTGAAGTTGAATGAATAAGCAAATCTGGGATGTCTGTGTACCTTTGGCGTGATCCTTATCCAGCTGGTTGGCTGTCTTTTTCCAGTCCTCAATCTTGTCCTGAAGAGGAGTGATAAGACTCTCCATCAAAGCACTGTGGGAGAGACAAAGAAGTAGATATTTGAATGCAAGTTAGATGCACTGGCAGTATTAGAGACAGTGAGCAGGGATTCATTAAATAGTTCCTAAGTGTGACATTGTGACAAATGACTGGTTTAATGTAAACCTGCAATATTCAGAACTCCACAGAACAGTGCAAAAAGTACAAAACATATTTCTGAAAACATGTTAATGTATACATCACCTCCACCTATTGTTCTACTTCAGAATTTTAGTAACTGGACATTTTCCCACAACATGTCCACACATGCATACACATGTGATACACATGCTCAAATATTAAGATAAATGCATGACTATTACGACATGTGTACATCTTTTATGTAAAGCCACACAAGAGCTTGAAGATAAATCATTCATCAAAAACCCCGTCATTACCACAGTCATAGATCATTATCGCCATTACCATCATCATCAGCGTAATAGCTTTTGCTGTGGAAAAGTCATTAGAAAGTAGAAAAAATGAAGATAAAGGCAAACAATGGTTGAAAGCAGACTCTGGTGAGGTTTCCAGAGCGGTTTGCATTGTGTGCCATAGCTATATTTATTTACAGCCACTTCAATATGGATAGACAGACCAATGTTCCTAATGGAGTCCATATTGCTGTCAAGAAAACCTCACCAAACATGTGCCCCATCATAAAACAAAGTCAGCTTTACTTGGAAATACACACATAGTTGAGCATTTTCTGACTTCTGAAAGATCCTGATGGGCTGCAGTTTAGGATCAGAGGAAAAAGTTACAGAAGGGAACAAATTCCTACTTGAAATAAGGGAGCTTGAAGGATAATTTCTTACTTGGTGAACTGACGAAGTTTGGCCTCAATGCTGCGATGCCTCATGCACATCCTGGTCAGAGCTGATCCGATATCTCTGGTTGCCCCTGGAAAAACAAACCAGGATCTTATTGTGAAGCATAAAATCTCCTAGTAAATTTACCACAAAGACCTCTTTTTTCTGTTCCACAAAAACATAGATCACAAAGCTGTGATCAATATTTACGTTACAGCTCGCTGTGTGCTGTGTAATGTAATGCAGTTAAAAGCGCTGCATCTTTCAAACACACGAACAGCTACACAGACTTTGTATTATTTTACCTCCAGCCAGTGTTTACACAAGACACCGATCTGCCTCGTGTAGACACTACGCGCACATCCCGGCTTCATCCAAATAAAGCAGTGTCTTGTGAGTGTGTGTGTATCCTGTGCAGGGACCCAGTTTCGTGAGTAGCTAACCTGCAGCTGTAAACAGCAGTCTATTTTAAGGCAGTAGATCCATGTGGAAAAAGTTGACCTCAGAGTTTAAGTCAATTTAAGTGATGGCAGAGACTGCTAACTTCCAAACAAGGTGCTCAGATCTGTTGCCGCTGCGCTACAGGTGGAAAGCCTGCACAAGAAAAGTGATTAAAGCTTTATTCTCAATGCTTTAAATGCTACGCATTTAAAGACTTTTAAACAGAAGTCAGGCTTATATAGTATACCTTACCTAGAGAGACCATAATCTCTACTGCCAGTGAAATGTATATAGCAGAAAATTCAGATTAAACAGCAACCAAATGGGATTTCCTCCTGTTTATCATACGGGCTTAGGCTGGCTTACAAAGCAATGTGCAGGGGGAGTACAGCAGGAGGAAGGGCATTAATCTAATATGTTCTTTTTAACATTTTCATCCAAAACTGGAATTATAATTTCCAAATAAAAAGGAAATTTTCAACCAATGCACACGTTTACTGGAACTTTACTTCCACTTAGCTTTAATTTCACCATATAAAACACATAATTTTGTAATTGTAGAAATATTCTTCATTTGCACTCTGCCTGTCTGTGTCCTGCATTTGGGTGCTCACCTATGCACACTCCACATGACAAAATGATTGAAATTACTTATTAGTTAAATATATATTAGTTAATATTGTTAAATATTAGTTATTTAACAGCCCTGAACTTTTCTAGACCTTACCTAAAGGAACTGCGTGTCAGGATATGTCTAACAGAGTTGAACTGAACATTCATCAGGACCATGCAGCAGTCTCTCAAAGCGGGCGTGTTCTTATGCAGTGCAGAATTTGTTAGCAAGACACAAAAACGTTGGTACAGCAAACTTTTTGGAGTCAGTTTGATCATGTTTGAACAGACTTGAGCTGCATGCAGATCAACTGTGAAGAGCTTTTAAAAAAACTGAATGCACTCTGAATGCAGTGATGAGTGGCCCGAAGTGAAAACTGGTTTCACTAGATGCCCCAGAGTTTAGCTGGCTCAGTCGATAGTTTATGGTTTGTCAGACTGATGGTCCACTGAATTTGCAGTGAGTAAATCATGTGTCCTGCCTCCCGCACACTCCATCCAGGCAGCTGTCTCATCTAAATCTGAGTGCTTCTGGTACACTTAAATGAACTCTCTCCTGTTGCTTCCTAGATGTGAGAAATGTGAACTTTGGACAGTCTCCAACCTAATCTCCTGATACCCTCTGAAGTTCATGTGTGAAAACAGCTTAGGGTGATGATGAGGCAGTTAAGCTTTGGGAAGTTGGGTTAGAGTTTTTAAAAAGTGAAATGTATATTTTAAGGAATAAAATTCCTGCTGTTTCCTGCTCAAAGGCAGACATCCACGTCACCACTTCCACCACAGTGGCCTCAGCAGCTTTAAACCTTTGACACACAAACTAGTCTAGAGTACCCCATAATTACCAGGGAGTGTGGAGACCTCCTTTGCAGTCAGTTAAATCTGCATTACCTACTACATTTGATTTCACAAAATCAGTGTTATGTGGGTTCCCTTCTGTTCTAATATGAAACAATGATTTGGTGCTATTCTCGTCTGATCAATCTAATGCCTTGCTCATGAGCAGTACAGTGGTAATTAGTATTGTTCATTTAATTTCCTCACCAGATAGTCAGCAGATTCAAATCAGCAACCCCTTGATTAAAACAACCACAAGGCATATACTCAGATGTATCAGGCATACATCTGAGCATATGCCTTGTGCCTACCACACAACCACACACTCACAAATGCCAAACCACACACATGGACTCTCTCCCTCTCTCTCTCACACACACACACACACACACACACACACACACACACACACACACACACACACACACACACTGTGTTGTTCACAACCAGAGAGAAGTGCGCCATTCATAATTAGCAAATTCCTCCCTCACGCCTCCTGTTCTACCCGGCAACCATTCATTAAAGCAGCGACACCCACCCCCAAACACACACACATTCATAGACACATACACACATACTAAGAATATAAAAGTGTACAATGTGCACGTTGAGCAGTTATACAACTGAAGGAGTAGTTTGAACTGTGCCTGCCGAGAATGTGATCTTACCCCAGATCAGTGAGTGGATCTCAAGTGAAACTAATGAAGAGTGTCGGTGTGTGATAGTTCGTGTCGAAGGAAAAATGAAGATTTGGGAAAGAAATGAGAGAGGACGAGGTGGAGGAGAGATGAGAGGGAATGAAGACGAAAAGGGTCGCTTTGCACATTTTAATGAGCTCACTGCTGGAGTGAGAACCACGGGACTGGAGTTACAGCCAAGTGTGTGTGTGTGTGTGTGTGTGTTTGATCTCTACATTTATGATGGTGCTCTTCCTGTTTGTCTGTTATTACCAGGCCTCTCAGACTCCATAGGAGATCAACAACTAGACAAAAAAACTGTAACTACTCACATCTGGAATCCAGCTACTGTGTCTGTCCACATCCAAGTCAGTTTTCGTTTTCTCCGAAGCCAAATCACCATGTTAACTTGAACCAAAAGAGGAACTAACAAGACTCAAACCACACTGAACATACTTATCTTTTGATTTGCTTCACCGTTTATGGATTGCTGTATGTGAATGAGGATTACATAATTGTACACACACTGTAGGTGTGTTCAGCTGTGATCATTAAAGGCAAAAAGCAAAAAAAAAAAATAATAATAATAATAGTGTATCTATAGTCTGCTTTTAATAATATGTGAACAAGAACAAAAGTTTTTAAGGAAAAAGCCACAGCCCATGAAATTTTTTTTTACTTTACAGCCTGAGAATATATTTTTCAGAATTACAGTTTTTTTATGTTTGTTATTTTCACATAATTGGAGTGCACCAGTTTTCAGAGATAACCCCCCCCCCCCCCTCTCTGTATGTCTGTCCTGCAGCGGGGTGGGACCGCCTCCTGGGACATGCGACCTTACTTGTTTTCCTTCATGTTCCCTTCAGTCACTCTCCCTTTCCTGCTTTTGATATGCTTCCTGGCTGCAAAGTGCTCTGTGAATATACTGTACAGAGGGATAAAAAAAGGATAAAAGAGTAACAAATCCACTTTTGGAATTTGGAGGGATGAGGTGAAAGTCACATGTTTGTCAGCCAAGAGACTGTGTGTGTGTGTGTGTGTGTGTGTGTGTGTGTGTGTGTGTGTGTGTGTGTGTGTGTGTGTGTGTGTGTGTGTGTGTGTGTGTGTGCGCCGGGAGTCTGTTTAGGAGTTTTTGCTCGCTGAGGAGATTTATTTAAACTCACTTTTTTGTTCTCTTTTTTACTTGCTGGTTAGGGTCAGTAACCAAAACTTATTTCATTTAGGAAAGTACTATAAAACTAAATATTGTACTAAAAGTACTATATTGAGGAAAAAAATCATGCAGTAGGTTAAAATCTGCCCCTTTACAACACTGACCCTACATGCTGCAAAAAAGATGTTCACCTAGTAAGATTAAGGGTGGGCTTTCCATTCCATACACAAACCAAGTTTGTGTGACTCCCAAAGATAAGTTTGTTTGCTAGTGTCAAACTTGACTGATTAGGAAAAACTAGCCAGGGCAAAGTTAAGAGAGCTGTGCCATTGCCCACTTGGTTCATTTGGACTCAGGCTCAGTATGCATGTAAGCATGCAGTATGCAAGTGATGACTATCAGCACCCAAGTGCTTCCTCAACCACGGATGCCTCTGTAATTATGTTTCTGTTAAGGAATTCACAAATCTGTAGGGACAGTGTGTCACTGCTTCACTAATTAAGCCACAAAATGACAATAAAAATGGAAAAATAAATGAAAAAAATCATTTCAAATCAGCAGTCATGCTTGAATGCAGTACGAGGTATCCAGACCTACGATGAGTACTTCCTAAATGTGACATGAAGAGGTTCCTTATAAGTATTTATATGTGATTAATTGGAAGTAAGAGACTTGCGACTTTGAAAGAATGACCCTGAGGTCAGAAGAACTGGAGAAACCCACAGAGAGAGGCTAATGAATGGTAACTTCTGGTAGCTGCTGTTATTGTGTATATATTTATTTATATTTAGATTTCTTCATACATTCTTATATAGTTCTATATTGTGTATTGTGTATTTTGTTGTACAGTTATTTTATTTTCAACTTTAATTTATATATTTTATCTTATTCTTCCCAGTTAAATTTACCCTTCATTCTAATTTGTGTTGTACAGTTATTTCATTTTTAACCTTAATTTATATTTTATTCCTTCCTAGTTAAATTTACCCTTTTTAATTTTTCATATTTATTTCCTATCTTATTCATAGCCTTTCCTTTTTTGTTTTCTTTAGGTCACGAGCAGTTGTCCAAGCATTTCACTACATATCGTACTGTGTATGACTGTGTACGTGACAAATAAAATTTGAATTTGAATTTAACCTTGTACTTTCTCAGATCTAAAAATAATTTAACTTTTATACAATTAAAAATTAGAAACCTGATATTTTATTATTTTATTACTATCCACAGCAAGCAGGTTACTTACATTTGGTTTGTTAGTACAGTAACCAGTCAAACTAAAGAACTGACTAGTCTGCTGATATGGCCTCTGGGGTTCAGGGTTCCAGAGTAACCAAATGATAAATGGGGCCGGACTTCCTGTTCAGTTACAAATGCAGATAAAAAAGTAATAGTTTCAAGATTGCATTTGGACGAGCTTCTCTCTTTTATCTCAGTGCATTTTCCCTGAATGCAACCAAATCCTGTTCATACACGATTGCTCCCAGGAGCAAAATATTGCTCTTTGCATACAGATTTAGTTTATTCATATACAGCTAACTATTTATAGAGAGCGGTGATATCCTGCCGCCTGATTGTTAATCATTACAAAAAGTAATAATTAACAATATACACACACACACACACACATATATATATATATATATATATATATATATATATATATATGTGTGTGTGTGTGTGTGTGTGTGTGTGTGTGTGTGTGTGTGTGTAATGTAAATGAGTGTTGAATGACAATTAATGTTCTTTATATAACTCCTATATTTTTGTGCTTAAAACCTTGAATGGAGCTGATGATATGTATTCACACTTGAGGCAAAGTGAGCGCCTCCCTTGTAAATGGCAAAGTAACTGATCTTTATCACCTAGCAACTGACTTAACTGACAGGGTTGCTACGGTTTCCATGACAGCACAGATCTTGGCCTGTTGCTAAGGTCAAACTGTCTGCTGCTACGGAAGCGATTGTCTGAACTGCACTGCAAGAGAGAGAGACAGGAGAACAGAGTGGGAATACCAAACAGACACACAGACTGCAGTCACTCACTGGCACACAGTAACATCACTGTGAACACCGGAAAAGCGCTCAAAGCGGTGGGAACGGGAAGCGACACACCAGCACAAACATCGTTATTACATTAACTCGTTATTAGGGTTACCCCTGTTTTGTTAAGGAATGTGTCTGTACAGAGTGGAACAGAAATTGTATCACAACTGTTTTAGTTTTCAAATATAAGAGTTTATTTTCACAATCAAATAACCTTAACCCGTCACTGGTGATGGTTAGCATTTATAGCAAGGATGGGCAACTCCAGGCCTCTCTCACCCATCTCACCCTGGGTCAACACACCTGAATCAAATGATTAGTTCATTACCAGGCCTCTGGAGAACTTCAAGACATGTTCAGGAGGTAATTTAGCCATATAAATCAGCTGTGTTAGATGAAGGATACATCTAAAACCTGCAGGACACCGGCCCTTGAGGCCTGGAGTTGCCCACCCCTGGTTTAAAGGGTAAATTAGGTTGGGGTTTAAAGGGTTAATATCCCTGTAGCTACAGTTTTTTTTTTGACAATAATACTGTCATTCTAGATTTATATCAACTGGAAGAAAAAGAAATTCAGCAAGGCTTGATAAAGACTATAGCAACAAACAAATAATGAAACTATAGAAATATATCAATGCTTACCGCTATAAACACATAAAATTTTCCAGAGACGTTAAAGAAAGGTCTTTATAAAATGCAAACCCTTTAAAAGTATAACATTATTACTTATAAGCCATTTTACCTCTGCAGGTACAATGAGGTACTTTCTTTCAAAGTGTGGGTATATTTTCTAACTCCATTCATTGCATAAGATGGTAAATATACCGGCAGTTATAAGGTGCTTTCTAGTCTTCTTGATCCTTCATAAAGCTTTGAACTGTATGTGCCATTTAGCCATTCACGCACAAGTCATACAACACTTTATTGTATTCACACAAAAGGCAGGTGGAAGGACACTTCCAGTCTGGCAGAGATGGGAACTCCCCACTGTAGAAACACACTCTTCCTCTTGGCCACTAAGCCCCATCTTGGAGTAATTGCAACTAATTCACTTGCACGTGCACACACACACACACACACACTGTACATGCTGCTGTACACTGTTTCCTTCCCAGGAAAATCACTTCTTCTGCTCTGTAATGATAGCATCTCTCTCTCTCTGCTTCCCTTTTCTCTGGTTCTTTGCCTAGGGCATCTCTGGCCTTCCCACCAGTGCATCTCCATGGCAACTATTATCTGTACTTTTGCAGAGGGATTCATCAGTCTCTGGGTTTTCATTTGCTGTGCAATGCAAGCAAACCTGCAACTGTAATAAAGTGAATGGTAGTGATTGCTATGTATCTGTTTTACTTGGATAAATGCATCCAGCAGGCGTATGCACATCTTTCATGTTATGTGTGTATGCACTGGGTGTAGGCCTTTTTTCAGTTTCATATCAGGTGACAGGACTAAATGACAACTGTGTTTGGATTCTTCACAGTCAAATGGAAACACACACATAAAGACACACAGATGCATACACACAGAGACACAACTATATATGAAGCAAATGGTTTATTAGTTGTTCATTACTCACAATTAGTTCTTAGTGAGCTGAGGTTATGGTTGCATAATTACTCTTAAATTAACATCCTGCCACATGTCAGTCACTGGTATCTTTTGCTCCCACTGGTATCTGCTTCAATTGCTTGTGTTTCAGGTCCAATTAGTTTAATGACTTAGAACGACTATAATTATCTCACCGGTCATTACTAAAAGTTGCCACTCTAAGTCACAGCTTACACACGCACATTATTGTTTTGTTTAGTGTCGTTTTCACCTAAAAACAGCTGGTGACACACAAACTTGCAAAGAAAAATAAGAACATGAGTTATGATTAGTATTTGGTATTTAAACTTTTCTTAATGCTATCAGTACATCGTACTCTGTTCTCATCAACACTGTGTTTCTTGGGCCGAGTATGGCGCAGATTTAATGGATGGAAAAATACAACTGCTAAGCAAAATAGTTCTTCATATTATGGTGACATCTCCACCTTGACTACAGCTGATTGGTATGAAGGGGTCAAAGATGTGGGAAGAAAAAGTCTCTGGCGCCATTACACAGTGAACAAAAGTCACGTTAGACCCATGAATTGTCAATGCCATATCATATTCTGAGCATACCATCAAAGTTCCTTAATAGCTCATCAGCTCACGCTTTCTTGTTTTTGGTTTTTGTGAGTCTGAGGCCACTGCAGCTTTACAATTTCTGCCCTGTCCTGATAGGACCGTGAGCTGACTTCTCCAGTTTAAGGCCATTTACTTCAAGGCTGGACATGCTGTGTAACATAATACACAGCTTGTTGTCTTTATTATCTGGCTTCCAGATAGCAGATAAAGTTGAGCCTAATCTGGGCTGCTTTTGGGAATAAAGGCTCAGTTATAGGTTTGGTAACTGGTGTGCTGGCCAGATGTGGCCCAAGACACACCAGCCCATATATGGTAGACCTGTCACTGGGCTGAGGCAGCCAGACTCACTCTGAGTCAGTACCATCAGTAAAGACCAAATGTTGCCCACAAGAAACCTGCAGATGTGGGACACATTTGGACCAAACATTCATTTTTATCTGAGTCTAGTCCAGCAGTTTCGGAAACGCACCAGCTGGCACCAGTAATTATGCCACACATACCTGCAATATGATAATATGTTTCAACATTGCAGACTTTGTTTTCTGGCTCTGCTGTTAAGAGACGCAGACTGTCAAATATTACACAAGCAGCTAAAGACTTTTTAGCTGCTTCTGGTACTTTAATGAAGAACGAATCCTCCACATTTAGTCACAAGCAGCCCACATCCAAAACAAACAACTGCCTGCTGCTCCCATTCACTAATACATCATCTATTATGTGAGCCGTTTGGTTTGAAAACACTTAAAAAGGCAACTGCATCACTGAAACTTTTAGGGACTCTCATAAACTATACGCAATCCCTTAACCTTAGCTAGGTTGTACAAATGAAAACCAGTCAGAATGAGAAAAAAAACCCCATTTAGTTCACATTTCACATAATGTAATCTGAGAGAAAGGTTGTATTTGATTAGAGATCATTGCAGTTTTTATAATTATTTCCTAACTTTTTATTCCCTTAATGATAAGGGAATAAAAAGACATAATAAGACGTGTAAAGCGAGGAAAGCTGACACACTTATAGTCTGTTAAATTTAACCCGGCCAAGTGTTGTTAGTTATGCTGTAAATCCACTAAAGGCCACAGTCCATTAGCAGATTGCACATCCAAAGACACTGTCAGTAACCCTGACTTAGCTCAAAGGGTCAGCCACACATGAAGATGAACACATAAACACATAAATATGACAACAAGGACTGAAGAAGAAAGACAATAAAAAAGCAATGCAATAGGTGATATACAGACGAAAAGGAATGTGCAGGATGACGATGCGTTTGTGTCTCAGGTGGCAAAACACAGAGGCAGGGTTAATGCTAGAGCAGGTGAGGCTGTGGTTGCCAGGGTTACAGACGTCTGCAGCATCCGCCCATCTGTTCCCCTGACAGCAGCATCTCTTCAGTGACACAGCAACAATAAGAGGGAGAGGTGAAAGAGATAAACTCAAAGGCAGAAAGGAAGGAGGAGACAAAGATAGATGGAGACAGATTAAAGAGAGGAAGATGGGAAGAGAGTCTGCAGTAGTAGCACCGGCTGATAAAGCAGAATTATTCATGAGGCCTAGATTCTCCTCTCACCATGAAACCAAGACAGAGATTGTGCTTTCCAGACAACTAGACAGCCCTGGCCAAAACAAACCACCTCTGAGACAACAGCATCTACATTATGTTCCAGTGTAAATCCTGTGCCGCAAATCTCCAATACAGCATGCTGAAGGAATGCATTACAGCATGAAACATTATACTTAAGCAATAAACCACAAGAGGCCGTGGTTTGGAAAGATCCTGACTGAGAAGAACACTGGTGGTAACGGTGTTAAGGCTCATTGAAGCAGACTGGATATTTAATAAGTAATTAAAGTGCCCAGCTTATGAGCATTGTTACATGATTCAAGCTCCACGTGGTTTGGTCAAACTCAAATTACGTGTCAGATAAAGTCAAGCTCAGCCTGGAACTGCAAGTCGTGCTGTCAGTCAGAAATGTTTTGACTTGACAGAAACTGTGACACGTACATTCTAGCTTTGACCTCTGACCCACTCTGGATTTATGACATCAGTCAGAAGGTCATGACAAGGTCACTTCCTGTCAAAACACATCTTTCCACCCTAACTGCAATAGCTATGATGACGGAAGACTAAGATAGGCGATCGCTGATGAACTGATGCACAAACTCAGACATTAGCTTAGTTTCCTTATATCTGTTGACTGGTTACTTATTAATGATTTCCAACAAATGTTTTATTTCCTTTGTGTTTTACATCCGAACTTTTAATTTCCTTAATGAGCCTAGTGGAAGACTGTGTCTCCTGAGCGAAGATCTTTTATCTGTTCCTTGACGATATTTGCTGTCTAACCTCTTAAGTTATAAAATGAACAGTCTGAGAAAATAAGATCAATACCCTCTTCTAAATCTTTTTCAAGACATACTTTTTCCCCACAGAGTCTTTCCTGCCTCATTTATTTTTATAATTTTTTATTGTTTCATTTTTGTGTTTGTTTTCATTTAAATGGTTCATGGCTGATGTGTTAAACTGTAAACTGCTCATTTTTTGGTGTCTTTTTGCTATAGTAGTTTGGTTTTAAAAGTATTAATAAATACAGATTATCAAATGTTAACAAAATAAAAAAAACAGTTTTAGAAACGGTATCATGCTCAAACCGGGTGCAGTTTAATGCTGCAGCTGCTTATCAGACGCCGTCCCCAGAGACGCATCAATCAGGACCCAGATGAGTGTCAGCTGAGACGAACCCAAGCAATCAATGTTCTGCTTGAGTCTAGCTGATTTTTACAGCAGTCATTGTCCTCCCCAGTTGCACGAGATTAAGAAATCATCATGAAGCGATGGCCGCAGAGCTCCTTTTCTGTTCAAGGAATTTCTATTAACTTGGTTTTATGTCCCGAAATGAGTAAGAGCACTAATTGTCCAGTCAGCTGGGATTAACTGTTGTTGTTCTGTTTCACAGAAAAAGCAAAAAAAAAAAACAAAAACAAAAAAACTCACATGTCAACACAGTTCTGATGAATTTAGCTTATTCAGGCCTGATTAGGTAGAATTAATGCCTTATGCACTCAAATAGCCTTTACTATAATTAGCACATTCACCTTTTTCTGTATGTGATCTATAATTAAGCGCTTTCCACATGTCCTGCATCAGTCATGCTGTTGTTAATTTTGAAAAATGAAATAGGGTATGGCAGTCTGCCTGTGATAGTGGCTGACCTACTTGATTGACGAACCCCTGGCAACACAAGCAACTCTTCTGCATTACGTAGATGGAATTTATGGAATAAAAGTCACTTCTCCCATCATCAGTGGCGAAACTGTGCAAACCGTACTGATGACTGGTGGATAGGTGCCAGGAAAAATGACAAATGCAGCAGTTTCTAACATGCGACGAGATCGTGGAGGCTGTAGACAAACTGTGTAATGTAAGAGTTCAGATACAAAATGTACATGTGATTTGTACCTTTTTGGTTTTTCTTATCTAGTTGTTGAACCACGGTGGCACGGTGGTTAGCACTGTTGCCTCACAGCAAGAAGGTCCTGAGTTCAATTCCACCATCAGGCCGGGGTCTTTCTGTGTGGAGTTTGCATGTTCTCCCCGTGTTTGCGGGGGTTCTCTCCGGGTACTCCGGCTTCCTCCCACCGTCCAAAGACATGCAGCTTGTGGGGATAGGTTAATTGAATAATCCAAATTGTCACTAGGTGTGAATGTGCGAGTGAATGTGAGTGTGAATGGTTGTCTGTCCCTGGATGGATAGTTGTTGAACCATATAGAGTTTATCAACTTATACTTCAAAAAATAGTTGCCTTGGAGCATGAAATGCATACGCTGAAAAAGCTATCCATGTCACTCATCTTAAGGGCATCACAACTGCAGAAATGCAGCTACAGCTGGGGAGTAATGTACTGTGCCATAAATAAAAGCCAAAGTGCATCTGTGTTCAACAAAGACAGGTCACAGGTTAGAGCCAGAAGCTTAGCTTAAAAGGAATAGGAGACAGCTCATGTGTCTATGTGCATTATTGCTGCAGAAATAAAAGGTTACATTTTTCCATCTCTATATCTCAGCTCTCTGTCTTAGTCTTCCTCTAAATTTTTCAGTAATACACATTAAACCCCCTCTTTCAGAGTTCTTGCTTCCTAACATGTGGGAATACACATTCAAACAACGTGACAGGTCAAAACACAGGTTTGAATGTGCAGAAGCAAGTAAACAAAATAATAGGCGATTTCTGTGTAGTCCAGCTGCACATTAATTCCCTTCTATCAAAGAAATATATTAACATGCATCACCTGAAACTGCAGTTTCTTTTATCTGTTTCCATCCCTGCCATTTGATCTCCTTTCTATGCGAAAAAAAATGTCAAATATGAAGCATAATTAAGTTCCATTAACTGACCCTGAGAACTTGAAAAACTGACCTGAGTTCAGAACAGCCTGCAAGAAAGCAACCCTGCTCCAGGATTAGACACTACTTGGCAAAGAACCTTAGCATCAAAGAGCTCACTTCATGATCACAGAGGAAGTCCAACTTCCTTACTCAACAAACAGACATGCACAAATGTATACAGTAATTCGCAGCCCACAACCTTGGACCCAATAAAATGCAGGGCACAGTAGACCAGTGTACTGGTGCAATGGTTTAGAGAGGAGTCAGCTGGGCCTGGGAAAGCATGCACATTCTCTGGCTTTGATTACAGAGGCTTTAAATCTCTCTTACACACATATCCACAAGGACACACATGAGCATACGAACTAAAATACAGATACACACTCGCTCCCCAGAGACAAAGACAGGGTTGAACTAAAGGCCTCCAGACAGGGTATAGGCCTTTTTTACACAGAAATGGGGGGATGCTGCCAAAGGACAGTTTCTGATGCTAAAAATACCAACAGAGAAAGGGAAACTGGCCAAGTTATCTAGCTTGAACCTACATTACACAATAATCAGTGGAAAAAAATGCAACGAGAAAAGAAGAAGAAAATGCAACTTAAAAGGCTTTCTGCTGTCTCTACCAATCAGTAAGAAGAGAAAAGCAAAGTTCAAAGTAATACAGGCTTTAAGCATACCCTCCATGACCTTCCTTCTAGCATCTGAACTGCTCCATGGGTTCCTTCTTCTCACAGATGTAGAAAAATTTAATATTTTTTCAGAAGTGAAATATCACTGAAGATGTGAATAAGCTTGGTGCTTTTTTAGCTAGTGTGCTAGAATGCTTTAGCTATTATTCTGTATTTGAATAAACAGTATGCAGTACATGTGATGGCGACCTCTCCAGGGTGGACCCCGCCTCTTGATTAAAAGCTGGGCAAGCTGCAACCCTAAAATGAATAAGAAGCTAAGCAAATGGATGGATGAAGTTGAATATTGAGACTGCACTTCGACACTCGATTCACTTTTCAGACCAACACAGCAAAAAGACGAAGGAAGCAAAGTGACTGCGTGTGCCTTTCACCTTTGAGTTAAGTTGCACATTATTAGATTTGATACATTCCTAAATGGAGTGAGGTTAAACAGCAAAAAAGCCTGATAAATTATTCAGAGGGAAAAAAAATAATCATCAAGTCTTCTGCTGATTTTCTCTTTGATATCCGTCTAAACAATTTCCATAAAAACAAGTTGTTTGATTAGGCACATGTCCGCACTTTTCAGTACACTTCTTTATTGCGGCAGTTGACATACACATGCGGGTGCAGCTTTTCGGCTACAGCCTACACACATCATCAACAACAACAGGACCTGATTTATTCTGGTTTAAGCCGCCGAGGCATGAATGGGGATGCCGTTTAGGTGCGTCCGCCTACCCGACGGCCGCGCCACAGACCACGCCCCACCACAGCTCTGCAGTCAAAAACAGGCTCACTGCAGCCACTAAGAGTAATTAGTATTAAACTCTCAATAAATATATATTTTTCACCTCTGTTCACAAGTTTCTGGATTTCTTTTTTTTAAAAAATAAAACTAAGACTGAAATGTATTTTTCCAATGTTCACATTCTGTTTAACTTGTTGCTTTTTTGAAGAAGTGGTGCAGACTAATGAAGCAGTCTAGTGACAAAAGTTACAAATAGTTGTTTGAAATGAAAGTTGTTTGTTTAAAACAAAAACTACTGAAGGATTGATTGTGAATGAGTTTATGATCTAAATAAAGCTGCAGCTAGGCCTTTCTGTCATTGTTTTGTTTAGATGGGGCGTGAAAATATTTCTTCCCGCCATGTGGGGAACGATGTAAAGAGTTTGAGAAACACTGGATTAGGCACTTTATTTCAGCACAGTGCCAAATGATGTAGTCTTGCTCTGGTGTTAATTAATCCTTTCTGTATATAGAGTACTAATATATAAAATATAACAATTAAGCTAATAATTAAGCATTATTTATTTGTATGATAAGTTCATTTACATCCTTGACTACACATAATGCACGTATGTAACTCTTTAAATAGCTTATGTAGAAAAATAAGAATGTCCTCAACATTAAGTCAGCATTAATAAAAACTTGGCATACAGAAAAATACTATAAATCAGGTCTGTGGTCGGGTTTATTCAAACAGCCATCCCACTCGGTTATACACAAAACCTTGGATCCCTTCCACCTACAAGGTTGATGACCTCACTGGAAACCATCCTGTCCCTTGTCAGGGAAAAACAGAACATAATCACGCAGTAGCACTGCTGTTTCACATTCACTTTACTCGAATACAGAAACATGACACCTAATTAGGATCAATAAAAAGGAAAATCAATGGAAAGTACATTTGTGCATCTTAACAACCTGATATTGATCTGATATCTTTTACTGTTACCGTAAATGTTCAAACCTGAGTTTCAGTTTAGGTGGAGTATCAATCCTACAGCACATGGTTTTCACAAGGAAAACTCTGAATCCAGATCGGAACACCTCACCCACTGGTAAGAACAGTTTAAACAAAGCTGTTGTCTGATGCCAGAGTAGGCGGAGGTGCTTCCCTCAGCACCGGCTGTTGAGTGGCTGGTTTTCTAAGCTGTCTGCAGTTCCTAACCTCTTGAGGCTACATGACACATGATCTTAAAGTGCTCTCACTGCTCTGGCAAATACTTAGAAAGCCACTCAGTATTGGGTTCAAGGGAAAGCTTATCTCCGTCACAAATTCACCCTGTTGCTGTCTGTGCATATGTGCATTCTCCTGTATCATGCATTGAAATGGCCAGCTGAACATTTCTGTGGCCACTGCTCTTCAAACTTCTCACAACGCATTTACAAAAGTTCAAAAAGGAGCACACACAAAGAACAGAGGGTTAACACTACAGTGCTCTCCACATACTTGAAGTCACTGTCAAGTATTCTAATCCATACATTGTTAAAATAGCATTTGACTGAGTCATGGGATCCAGTCCAGAGTTATGTTTTTTCCCTTATAATAACAGAAATTTGTTGCCAGTGGGGTGAGCTAATCTGCCTTTCTGTCTTTTACAATTTTAACACAGAAAATTTCCAAAAATGGCCTTGAAACAAGGGACTGCACTCTATATTTATCTCAGTGATGTGATGTATTTTTAAAGGAACATTTTAACATTTTTGAAAACAAACTGGCCGTAATAAAGTTGATGCCACTCTGATATTGCTACAGTATATATATATATATGGTCTAAAGTCACTAAATGAAACAATAAAATGTGTTATTCCCAAGAATAATGCACATATTTTAGTAATCTGGTGAATTACAAAAAACTGGGATAAACCAGAACTTCTACATGTTAAATACTGCAATCTGTTGTTACATGTTCTTTACAAGAGATGCTTTATGGAGTGCAAGAAATTTTCCTTCCAAATAAGGTCAGGAGGTCAAATCTGGAAGTTGTGCAAGACCAACATCCTTCAAGGCTACTTGCTGGTACTCTTAAATAAATCATATTTTCTTTTAGCGTCAGTGTTTGTGTTTGTGCCATTTTGGCTGCTTTCTCTTAAAACACATTTTTAGATAAACTCACAAATTTTCCACAAAACTGCTCAGTGTGGTTTCCTGGCATGTTGGTTTGCACGCCGAGGACACACAGGGCTTACAACAGGGAGAAGTGCTTAGAGTTAATTGGTATGCAGTGAACACATTCTCTCACAAAACAAAAAAATTACACGTGAATATAAAGGTTGCTGTGCAGTTGAGTGGCAACTGCCTATAATTGCATATTAACTGTTGTTATCATTATAAATGTTTGGCAAACTTTTGATTAATTCTTGACTTTGTCCCTGAAAAACCAAAACACATGTGAAGAGGAACATAAAAATCATTTATTATTTTATGCTTTTCTATGCATTGGGTTTCATAACATCAGATAGTAGTTTTCCATTATGTAAAGCAAAAGTTAAAGGATAAAGTGTGTTATATTTACATGCCATGAAATGTCCTTTTAAGCTAATTAAATTGCCTCAAAGGACAGGATCTAAGATATGGTTATAATTTATGAATAATAAATGCACATATGACACCGTGGAATCACCAGTCAGAGCTATGCCATCACAACCAGAGTTAGGCTTGTCTCTGCTGAGTCATGCACTGCAGTGATCTAAATATAGCATTGTGGGTAATGTAGTCTGAGCATCATGTATGCACGTCTGCTGTTCTGCACATTATTGATCCCCCAAGGAGCAAAATAATGTATAGAACTGGCTCTGAGAACATGAGACAAACAAAAGAATGATGGTCCATGACTGTCACAGTAAGTGGGAGTGAGTGATGGCATGTTATACATGGAGCCTCGAGCCATAACTCCTTCATATTATTTTCTTTTTCTACTTTTATTGTTCTTTTTTAATACATTTGCTCATAAAATAAAAAGAAAACATGCAGAAGAATAAGGGGTTCGATTTTTCCCCAAAAGATAACACACTGGCATCTGTGTGCCACTGTTGCCATGGCAACACAATCATTGGGCTAGCTGCAGACCTGAGAGAGAGAGGGGATGAAGGGGATGCAAAAAATATGAATGGGAGAGGAGTCGGCGTAGATATCCCTGCATCTGTACAGGTACTGCGTCCATTATGAGGGAACATTATGGCACGAGATGTTACTCACATGACAAATAAAATAATGTAAAGAAAAGCAGATTCATTGAACAGAAATAAAATCAATTGAATTGTTTAACTGTACTAAAGTATTTAATGTTGAATACAGATTTCATTACTACTCAAAAGTCAAGCCAGTTTCTCAATTTGAAATTTGCTAGTTGCAGAAGGTATGGTGTGAAATTGCAGGTGTGCAAGTGAAAAGAATTGAAGCAGCACTGACAGCAGTCCAGACGTTTGCAGGAAGTATGGAGACGCAAAGCTGGTCTGGGTTTGTATTTTATGTCCCAGAAAATCACAATTTTATTGGTAACTCTTGTAGTGAAAGATAGAACGATTGCTGCATGTTTAACATTCCACAGATATAAAGTCCTTCCTCCTAACATTACGGAACACAAAGAAGTTGTTCAGCATGTAATACATATTGCACAGCAACATTCACTTTGTATCAGACTATGAGTGATGCTAAAATCAGGGAGAATCCCTTTAAGATCATAACAGGTCGAGATTGGACATGTAATTCTGATCATTACATTAGGGTTTATAGAAAGAAAGCCATCTGAGTGTGTGTGTGTGTGTGTGTGTGTGTGTGTGTGTGTGTGTGTGTGTGTGTGTGTGTGTGTGTGTGTGTGTGAGAGTGTGTGCGCGCGCGCATGCAGCTGAGCCAGCACCAGCCACACCAGTTATCACGCCTGGCTGATGGTCGTTAATGCTGAGGATTAACACCTAACTCTCACATAGCTGTCAGCAAACACATGTACACACCATTATACTAGCTTTTCTCTAACTGCTGCAAGAGTTGCATCAGTATTTTGAGAAACTTAGTAAAAAAGTTATTAAATGCTAAAAGTGAAAATAGAAGCATGTAAATGTAAAAGAAAACCTTGTGCTTCAAATTGTTCCTGACAAAACTCCTAAAACACAAAGATACATAAGCACACTCACACTGCTCCTCCGCCCAGCCTCTTTACTGATTAAACAGGATTGGCCCCTGGAGCAGTGAGACTCACTGAGCTCAGCTTCCCATGCTTACTGAGCGAGGACATTGCATGTGTGTCTCAGTGTGTGTGTGTGTGTTTGTGTGTCCAATAGAGCATGTCCTGTGTTGTTGACCTCTGGGACAATACTGCACTGTGACATGAGGAAATGTCCACAGAGAGCTGCCAGAGACAGACAGAGCGATGGAGGGAAGGAAAAGGCCAATCGAGGAACAGGAATTGTGAGAAACACAAAAATTTGATAGGAGAAACATGTTGTGAAGAAAGAGATGGCAAAGGGGGGAAAAAGAGAAAACGTGAGGAGGAACGCAATATTTGGATTAAGTGAGGAGGGAGAGAAGAGCGATGGAGGGGCTGCAGGGAGGGAAATAGATTCACAGTGGCCGAGGCTTAATTAAAAACAATAATGTTGTTTTGTTGCCCTCCACAACAACAGACCCCTCAGCCATGGCCTACTTAGAGAGAGGGGGAGGGGAGGGTAAGAAAGAAAGAAAGCAAGAAAGAAAACAAGAAAGAAAGAAATTATCATTACAACATCTCGGTGTAGTTAGGCACAGAATTAGACACTTATTTGGATGTATGAACTGACCCTCAATCTAGCAAACGGCTTACCCTTTCTACAACCAAAATTTGTTCTGTTCAGCATTTCATATTATACAACATTAACAAACCTACAGTAAGATCAGGGCTGACATAGCATGTTACAAAATAACAATGTAAAAGCGAATCATTGAATTCTAAAAAAACACATAGGTTTGGTGACGTTGTGTCATAGCTTTTTTTTTTTTTTTTTTTTGAGACCATAAATCAAAGGTATCAAACTATCTCCATGTGGTAATCTCACAAATTTGTCAAATACAAAATACACATTAGCATAACACGTGAGGATTATCCTCGTAAGCAAAGGAAAACAAGACAAATTTAAAGTTGTGCTTTTAGATAAGTACGCTTTTGCACAGTTTGCGTACACTAAACAGAAAGTGTATTAGCTAAATGTTACCTTTATGCTAGTTAGACGCCCGCTTAGTTTTGTGTTTGTGCGTGTGTAAAAACTCGTGTCTTTAGAAACTCCAGGTATTGCAGTTATTTCTCTGTACCTTCCTCCTTTTATTCCTTACTCGCCGTGCCTTCATGAAGAAGCTACATGCTGCCTTTTACACAGTAATACTTTAAATCCCAGCAATGGCACTAATTTATCCTAATTTAGCCAAACTTAAATTGCACCTAGCTTTTATGTCACACCGTTTTTAAGTACCACTCTGGGGTTTAGGTAAGGACAAGAGCTGACTTAACCTGATGCTAACCTGGTTATGTATAGGACAAAATCTCGCTTCAAACATTTTGGTTGCATGATGAACTCTTCCAGCTCCAGTGCATCTCCAGTTGACCGTGAATGGCATGCTGTCTGTGAAAGGCAATTAAACCATCTTTCTCAGATTTCTCCTCTCCTCTTGGCAACAACATGGCTATTTTTTCTCTGCCACCACGTCCCTCTTTTTCTCACACACTCACTCTCTCGCTTGCTTTCTCCCTCCTTGTTGCCTGGCAACCAAGCTCATAAATGTGATCCCACTTGTCTGCGATTGGCTCAAGAGAGAGGGTAGATCCACGTTAGAGTCAGAGACAGAAAATGGGTAGACACGAATGCATCACGCACCAGAGTTATAAATGTAAAAATATCGAGCAACTGAAATGAAAAATCAAAAGTATCTGGAGCGCAGAGTACAACTAACATACTCTTTCCACTGTGTATGTCTGTGTGCTCATGACTGGTATAATATACATATGTTTACACTCATGCCCAGGAGCTAATATATATGCATGTCAGAACTGCATATGTAGAGGTAAAAGTGTGTGTGTGTGTGTGTGTGTGTGTGTGTGTGTGTGTGTGTGTGTGTGTGTGTGTGTGTGTGTGTGTGTGTGTGTGTGTGTGTGTGAGGAGAGGATTTATCTCTGTGCACTTGTATTAAACAGCAGGTGGTCCTTGGAGGAGGTGCCATGCTCCAAGCTGAATAAGGGAAACCGCTCTTGCTGAGTTGCATGTGTGCGTTTGAGTAGCTGTATTAACTTAAGTGGCCCCACATCTGCAGGTTACGTCTCCCCCCCACACACAGGGAGTGTCACTGACGCCAGCATGGAGAACCCTGCCAGCTAGAATGTGCTGAATACTTTTACTAAGAGATTAATAAAAAAATATTAACCCCCGCAATAAAACCATCACCACCACCACACACACCCACAGACATAAACACTGTTCCTTTATTATGCAGCACATAGTTTTTCATTCATAGCGCTTCTGCAATAAAATGTCTCAGTAGGCCAGTTTCTTACATATGAATCTCCACCCTCTCACACATGAATGACTCTTTAGACAGTCAGCTCAGTAAATCCCATCAGGAGAGTAAAGAACAAAAAACGTAAATAGTCAACTTAAAACAACAAATTGACTCCATATCAGTAAAAGTTACTCATTAGCAGATGAAATGCCTGATTAATTACTGTGGTAACATCGCATCTGCATGTAAATTATTGTTAAGATATCCTCACGTAATGTTTACATTTTAGCTGCATTGGTGCCAAAGGAAACAATATGATATGATTTTTACCTGCCCATCTCCAGCAGCCTACTTTACAAACGAGCACCACTGAATAGTTAGACATTGTGTGTAAAGGGTGTTGGAGAAAGTCGTCATCTTTAATTGCTGAATGGCAACATGTTGCCATATTTAAGAATAACAGAAGTTATATCATGTATGTATTTATATGAAATATATACACAATAATGATTATAGTAAAAGATAAGATTTTGCACGAGTACAATAAAGACTGTGAGGGTGATGGAGTCCAGGATTCAGAGCTCAAAGATGGCAGCCGTGTAACAAAATGTAAAACTGTTCTCTTGCACTCGCCAGCAGGCTCTGATATTGTTTTGGTGCCACTCTGGCACTTTGTGGCCTGTGCCCAGCACGTGATGCGCACGTACATAAAACCAGTGCTGGGTAAAGCTGAAGTTCAGCCACTGTCTTAGCTGAGCTTGGTCATATTTATAATGACAGCACAGGCCTGTCACTGAAGACCGCCTCACATTTCTCCAGAGCAGCCCTCTGTCCATTCTCTGCCTTTATTGCTTTCTATACTCGACTCTCTCAAGCATGGACCTCTGTGTTTTCATGCAGTGATAACTCCATTGCTCTGAGGTCAGAACAATCCTTTACTGTTTCTATCATTTCCTTAACCAATTATCTTTCATTTCTTCACACTGCATCACTGTGCTTTGAATCTAAGATTCTTTATTTGCAGCACATGCATTCTTCTTCTTTTTGTCTCCTTTTAAATGTGCTGTGTGTAGCACTTTTTAAGCACCAATAAACCCTGCTCCAATTAAAAACCTTACCTTGTTAAAATTACTGTAAACATGTAAGACCACAGCCAGGATAATTGGCAGCCTCCATGTCATATTGTTGGTATATAGTGCTAGTCTTTCTGAAAATCAAGGCCACATTTCCCATAAACTTCATTACTTCCTGACCTCCAGCTCACTTCCTCTGGATTTACTGACACAGATAAACACATTAGAAATGAGTTTTCCAGCATGTTTTCTCTCCTCTCGACCATCTGCAGTTGTGATAAACCTGACTTTTGTTTCTCCTTTCGTATTTATTTTAGAAAATCATGAAACTATAAAGTTCCAGTGTAATGCCACTGTATGCATTCAATCCACACTGGATGATGTTTTACACCAACTGAGAGCCAACACATGCAACCGAGGTTCTTCTGTTTCCATCTAGTTTACAGTGCTTAGGTTTGTCTGATGACTTTAGTCACTGAACAGCGATATAATAGACATCAAAGTGCACAAACTTCAGGAGAACCGTAAGCTTATTTGGATTTTCTCGGTGTGTTTGTATTCCCAGAACACAAGTTGATGATATCAGGACATTGTTTGAAGGTGTCCTTTCTCACACTCCATTAACCATGTTCTCACTTTTGGAATAATTCTATGTGGTTTAGGCGAGGGTATCACCCGAGTGCTGGATGGATATGCAGGAGGTAGGACACATGCTACTGCTCAATAAAAACACAATGAAAATTGCTGTTTGCACACACTGTTGTTCATATTCTATATAAAGAGTGCAAAACTTTTTGCGTTCTGTGGGCATATTGTATTTCTAAATCCAATCATATATATTCTAAATCACAATCTCTTCATTTATCCACCAACTGCAACTGTACAAGTCGGAAGAATAACAGAGAAATTTGGCTCTTGGCATATGCATGATTGTGTGCACACAAGTGTTGGTGTGCATTAAAAAGATTTATGATATTCATTACGTATCTGGGTGCAGGCAGGGAGCCTGGCAATAGAACCACCAGGCATTCTGTACCATCAGATCATCATCTTCCTCTCTTTTTCCCTTTCTCTCTCTGTCACACACACACACACACACACACACACACACACACACACACACACACACACACACACACACACACACACACACACACACAGGGCACTTTATTGCTGCACACAGTGCCAAATATGCATAGTGAGAGTCCTGGGACTGACCCAGGTTTTACTGCTGTGATTGCAGAGAGAGGACAGATATGAGGGAGGGTGTGTGTGGATACAGATGCCTCAGCATCATTAACATCATCATCTTCATCATCATCAATATTGCATGAATAAAACACATGAGTAAAACAACAAATCTCATACATGATGACAAGTCACAAAAGGCTTTTTTGGGACTTACGATTATCATGACATCCTGTCTCATTTACAGCCACCTCTGTCAGGAAATGAAAGAGGTGGCTGTAATGGCTGTAATAAACGCTATGGAACAAAATATTAAGTTTGCCACACATGATATAAATAGAATATTCCAGCCACAGCCCAGATCTCTTCAAGAACAACAGGTTAAATAAAATAAACAAATATATAATACAAATATTCTACAAGTCGTCAAATTCTCATGTCATGCTGCAAAAAGAAACATGAAATATTATCGCTGTATTTGCATCTTTATATGAGGGTGGTGACAGAAGTGGGCAGATATTATCAGTAAAAGAATTCAAACAAACGGGTGTGAATCTGCATATCAACAATTTTATACAGATTTTATTGACAGTAGAAACTGTTACTGTAGATAATTTCCATCATCTGAAAAATATCTTTATATATTTTCCAGCATTAAAACTTTGAGCCCATGTTACCCACTCAAAGTTTTGAGTTTGCCAGTGAACTAAGAAAAAAAACTACAAAAGCCCACTCTGTAACTTAAACAAAAGCCAAAACAACAAAAGGAATAGGTTTTGCTGGGAAAACCTTCACTTAATCTCTTTGTATAAACACACACACAAACACACTCGCATGTAAAACACAGTTTTCCCTCAGGGGCGCTGCGGAAAGTGAATGTTTGGGCCATAAGACAGGGGTGGAGAGCACATCTGAAAGTGCACTCCCATTCATCCCACACCAGGGAATTCACAAATAATTGTTCACTTCCTACTGCTGGATTTCACCCACTTGTTAAATGTCTTTCACACACACACACACACACACACACACACACACACACACACACGCGCGCGCGCGCGCACACACACACACACACACACACACACACACACACACACACACAATGACAAAAACTAAGAAAACTGTTTATCTTACCTAATGTGGCCACTTTTAATTTTGTTAGGAGAAAATAATGAATATAGATGACCCCAGGAGAAAACATAGATCGAGACTGAAAAATTCATTACCTGGCGTTTGTGACTTTTCCCACTTACATATAAAAATAGAGCGTGGCTTTGTTTTAAAGCCACCCTGTTAGCATTTACAGATGCACACATTTCTGTGTTAGTCTTCCTCTCCAAATCCTCATCTAACCCCTAATAAGAAAGAAAATATAGACTATCTACCAAAACACATACTTTTTAGTTATTTGTGTTTATCAGGTATTAACAGCAGACTGTGTCCAGACATATTATTTACTCATAGAGGTTTCAGCTAGATGCTAGTGTGAGCAGACTCTGTAGCACACAGATATCAGATAGCTGATAGCTATCCCCTTCTAGTGTTAGCATGCTAACATTAGCTATACACACTGAACGCAAACGATAGTGGACACTTTTGTGACCAGGCTAAATCACAGAGAGTGAACTCTTTGTATTTTACCAATCAGCAGGTCAAACAAATAGTGAAAGACGTGATTTTGGTCAGTTTGATCACCTTGACCGAACTTGATTTTCAACATAAAAAATGTAAAATTAAATAAAAAGTATATAAAAATATCCTCTAATAACACTAGAAATGACTTGTCTGTAAAGGGTTAATCTTGAGAGAAACATACATCAAATATCATGTCAGTACAAATAATAAAATACTTTTGAATAATACATGTCAGCTTCATTAGTTAGATAAGTTGGGGATCCTTCTCTGAGGGGCATGTACAGCAGCGGTGAAGGGTTTGGGGACATTTTGAAACGTCCCTGTTTTTGGAAGAAAGATGAGAATAAATTGATCATTAATCAGAAATCTTTTATGAGGGACTGCGTAGAAAAATGTACAGAGTTGTGTGTTTCAGCGGCACAACGTGTTCCCTGATGGAATATTTAAAGGCTAATTCATCATTAGAAAACTTTTTAAATCGTGCTGACTCAGCAGAAAACCCTTTTGTTAATTAAATAAGGCTGCTGAGTCTCTGAAACATCAGCCTTCAACTACAGGCAGAAACGGCCAGTGAACAACTGTGTGTACAACTCCAGTCACAGAAAAATCAAAAGTAAATTTGATCTGAATAGAAAAAAACCCAGGAACAAATCTTGAGAGTTCCTGGTTTGACATCTCACAAGTCCTCAACTGGAGGCTTCATTAAGCTGTAAATGTAACAGCCGCATTGTGCTGGTCTGGGTAGGGAGTCCTGCACGCTGTCGCATGAAAATTTCAACTTGTTTTCGAAATGAACTGCCACATAAGGCTTTTCTTTCTTCTGTTTCTAAGAACTAAAATAGTTCACGGCAAGTTTCACAAGATGGTGAACGATAACATGAATCATTAGCTGTCAAGACTTTGAGAAATATTCCATGAATAATAGGAGCCTGTTTTTTTTTCACTTGATAACATTTTGCAGCGTTTCAGTTCACTTAAAATTTGTTTGACAGCCGTAATGAAAACATTCCCAATCCAGCCTTCCAAATGGGACTGTCAGTACTAGAGCAGAGCACAGGATCATCAGTACCCTTTGGGCTTGATTCATACACACTGTAATAAGTAGCACATTGATATAGCAAGTGGCAGGGAGACAGAGAGCATCATTATTGGTGCCGTCTCCTGCCTGCATCCATTTAACAAATCTATTATAGAACATCACACACTGAGAAAGAGACGCATCTGTATCGCAGTCTGACAAATGGACTCTAACAGGAATGACTCATCAGTATAGAAAGTAGAAAGAGCCTCTGATGAACAGTCTGGATCTTTGTGACAGGACCATTTATGTTATATTTCAGCGCGCGCGTGTGTGTGTGTGTGTGTGTGTGTGTGTGTGTGTGGCACATATAATGAGCTGACAAAGCATGGTGACTTCCTGTCTGGCCTGTAAAAGCAGCATGATCTTCCTGTATCCTCTGCTATAGGAGCCCACCTGGGGCTGCAGACACACACCACATACACTGTCTGGCAGCTGCACCTAATAAGCTACATGGATGGAGAAATTCCCTGTATTACGGTCTCGGTCATCTTCCTCACTTTCCTCAGTGGTACCGTACTATTCACGTGGTTGCCGGTGGGCGATGAATGTTTGTCTGACCTTCTTAGCTCTCATCCCACACTCTCTTAAAACTTGTGCCAAGCTTTAAGCCTACGCACAGAATATCAAGTGTGTCAAGAGTGTCAAGCCAAACACACAAGAAAACAATCCATAGCCCATAAGTCTATAAACTCAGTTGAATTTTTGGCTGAGTACCATGCAGAAAAAAAAAAATGTAACAACATTAATCATGGGCATTTTAGGAATTTAAGATGTGAATCAACTTGCTAGAAAGCAACCAAACAGCTGTTTAAAGTTACAATTGTTTGGCACATTACCCACAGGTTTTACCAGCTGTGTATAATGTGCACATTTTTTGTAAGCTCTTCTTAGGAAACATGATCCATGGAATTGTAGCAAAAATGACAATTAGACAAAGTTTAAAGTGCAGTAGTCGCATTGCACACAATTCAAGCTGTTTATTTGCTACATAAAGTGAGAACTTCACTATCATTCTGCACCTCTGTCAGCAACAATCACCCAGTGAGCTTTACAAGCATTTCTCACCCTAAAATAAATTTTTTTGCTACACCTTCCAAAATCATTGGGTACAAAAACAATCTGAGGCTATACTTCTGGAGCTACTTCCTACTTCACACTGAGCTTACTGTTGTGTCATTCATGAATTATGAAGATTTCACACCTATTACATGACCGACTTGATTCATTTGACGCAAAAACAACTTATCACTTTCATTTATAGATATGAGTTTTAGTCATTTTGGTCTGTTTTTCTGCACCCTGCATTTGGCATTACTCACACTTTACTCACTCACCAATCAGCATTAACATGTTGGTTTACTGATGCTGACGCTTGATGCTGGCTTTTATGTGTATTCACCATGACCAATATGAAAATATGGAAAAAATCTTAGTTATTCCTCCGGTACAGTAGTTGGAGTACTGGGGACTGTAACTATTCTGCAGGTTGCTGATGTTCAAACATTACCTCTGTGAGAACTTTCTCAATAACTCAAAAACTCTTACAGTACTTTGACAAGAAAGAATGAAGGACTATTTTTGTGTGTCTCAAAAAGACTCCATGGAATAAAAATAATAACCAATACTTTCCATTTCTTTTCTTTCCCAGCAATAAAATCCTGATGCACGTATTTTTTGTCCCCTGTTGCCTCAGTGTTTAAAAGGTGTTTCCCATTGCATTGGGATGCCTGATAAAATGCATCCTGCTACAAAAATAGATTTGATTGACCTCTCTGAGGTACTTCCATCATGTTTTTGTCTCTGTAAACAGCAGTAAACTTGTTTTGAAGTTTGGGACAAAGTTTACCTCGAGGACACTGGAAACACTTTCATGAGTAAGATGGCTCTTTAGAAGGCTGGTTGATAATATCTCAACAACATAATAATACTCTTGATAGTTCTGCAATGTGGAGGGCATTTCAGAAAAGCAACAACAGAAGACACAGAGCCTACAGTTCTCTGAGCAAGTCGCTGTTTCTTTCTTACAAACCCGCAGACACACGTTGTTATCCTACCTCTGGTGTTGGTAGCCATGTCTGCCACCTTCTGAAAGGCATCAAGGAAGGCCACGGCAGCCAACACAGTGGTTCTATGGACAGAAAAAAAGCATTTTGACAAAACTTCAGCCTGACTTCACATGATATTAGGATATTATGGTATTATGGAATTTATACATAGACTATATTTAAAACTGTATATAAAAATGGAGCTGTACCAACAATACCTGCTGCTGTGTCAGTTTTAAAGCCTTAACTTCCTCAACTCATTTTAAGTGAGGTTTGGATTTAAGTGAAAAGGGTACAAGATTTCTCTAAGGCCTCTCACTAATAAAAACATTTTAACAACTAAAATATCAAATAGATGAACACTTTAATTTCATTCATTGTCATTTCTGATTCATCTTTTGGATGCGACAGTGGGCATGTCTGAAAAAACAGAATGTGAATATTTTGAAGGGAACAGCGTTGCGAACAAAAGCAAGTGGAAAAGTCATGTCTGTGATGTGGGACTCATATACCTTTCCACAGTTTTTGCTAGGACTGTCCTACAAGAAATCTCAGAGTGTGTTAAAACTGTAACACCCAGTTATCCACTCCCATATTAACTGGTTTAATGCCCTATATTAGGCCCACTTTTCAGGCTACTGCATTCTCATATTTAGTCTATGCCTTTAAATGAAGTCTAAAGGCCTAAATACTGAAGGTAAAAAAAAAAATCCCAAATTCTCTCGACTTTAATCTGTCTTGTTTTGAAACTGGCATTAAATATTCTCTTAATATTTTCATAATTCAAAAGCTGTCGACTGTGCAGTGGTGTGTTGTGCAGTGGAGCATACCGGAGTTGGGAATGCAGCTTGGTGGCCTTGGCACTGAAGTCCTCCCACACAGGATAGGAGCACTGACAACACAAAGAAAGGGATCCACATTAAAATGGAAAAATATCATTTAATGACAAAAGTTTACTGCATATATGTGTTACCAAACCAAAATACACGTGTTAAAAAGGATGCCAGAAGAAAAAAGATACATGAAGTCCCATATGGAAAAGATTTAATATAAATCTTAGTTTGTATCTGTCTTGTGTGAAACTTGTATGAAAAGCATACAAGAGTGAAAACAGATATAAGAGCCCTTGAAAAATTATATAATGAAACTTGTATGTTTTGGATACTTACTAAAACAATATATGAAAGTAATGAGAAAGTGGCCACTTTCATGAGTAATCACATATAAGTTTTTACTATTTCTTTTCCATATGGGGTGGGAAGATAATGATGTAGTAATAATATTCTAACATGAAGAGTTGCTTTTGAAGAATAAAAAAAGTTTTACTTTTGAGACTTTGCATTGCATTTTGCTTATATATGTTTCTGTGCATGCGTGTGTTTAAATTGATACCAATAATGTTCAATATGAATTAAAAATAAACAAATATTCTGATAACAGAAAAGTGTCTTTGTTGTAAATTCACTACAGACTTTTTCATTTCATATGCTTTGATGTCCTTTAGCTCTACATTTTTCAAGTTAAAACCATACAGACACACACACATACGTTTTCATATCTTAGTGAGGACATCTCATTGACATAATGCTTTCGCTGGCTGTTTACCTTAACCCTTGCCATCAAAAATGAATGCCTAATCTGAATCCTAACCCTCAGCCTAAACCTAACCATAACCTAATTGTAACCTTGATACTAAAACTGCATTTTGAGCCTGAAAAATGCCTTCAAACTCGTGCAGACGGCATTTTGTCCCCATAAGTGACTGTTAGGCCCCACAAGTATAGTAGCATGACATTTTTCTGTCCTCACAAAGATATCTAAACATGTACACACACACACACCAATTCCATTCTCTCCTCCATTGGTACTCTGCATCCCCCAATCCCTTTTTCACCCCCGCTTCACCCCGTCCTTCATCATCAACCCCCTCTCCTCCTCATGCAGCCATCTAATCCATCTATCCAACACACAGACACACACAAATGCGCACACACACATATAGAGAAGACTTGACAGCCACTGGCATCAGGCAGCATCAAAGGGTCTGACTAGAACAGCCAAGATCGTTAACACAATTCAAAGCTGAAACGGTGTCTTAATGGATGCTACTCCCCCATCCTCCTAGCACTTCTTAAGACTCGATGATTCCTCTATCACACACCCCCAGCACATATTACATTATACTTGATCCAGGTTAACCTATAACCCTGTTAAATGCTTGCAAATTGTGCGTGCCGGGGGTTGGCGGGTGTATTTATATCAGCATGAGGTCAAAAATGTCTTTACAGGAACAGTGAAATATGAGAAATCTGCCAGTGTAAAATAGAAACTCGAGGAAATGGAGGGTATAATGAAAAAATGAAAGTGAAGGAAAGAAGGAGGAAGTGGATGTTTTTGTGTGTTTCTGGGGGGTGGGGTATCCTGTCGTGATGTCAGCCTGGCACAGACAGTAAGGCCTGTATACTCTTTGATCTGGCCTGTTTGATGTGGCTTAATTTGGTCTGAAATCACAGTACCATTTCCCCTTGGTACTGAAAGCTACTCCCTCTACCCTCTACACACACACGCACGCACGCACGCACGCACGCACGCACACACACACACACACACACACACACACACACACACAGTAACCCTGCACCCTCCCTTTGCAGGAGCTTAAATAGTGTGGCTGGAAGATAAACCAAAGCAATGCCCTCCTCCTCGCACACACACTCATACATACACACGAGGGGAATCCTTCACTTTATTAGCATATTTGTGCAATTTCAATCCAATAAAAATTTGGTGGTAAGTTACTGTATGAAGACTGAGTAAGGATGCGTGTGATTGCTTTCAGCTTCTTAAAATGCAGGACACACACTGTATGCTGCTGTGAGGTATGAGGTATGATCAGTAGCTTCCAGATTAAATGAAGACTGTCTCTGTGGGATAGTGGCACTGAATATTCAGATGGCAGCATGGAGGCTTTGGGTTTGGTCTCGAGGCCATTCTGTGTGGCATTTACATGTTTTCAGCATTCCTGTGTTGGTTCTCTTTGGGTACTCCAGCTTCTTCCCGCAATCCAAAGACATGCATGCTGTTTTAATTGTTGATTCTAATTTTGCTATGGATTTAAGGTGCATGGAATTAAATGCTATACAAATATATGGCTAAACATGAATCGTAGTCTAAATTGCTTTTTTATACAGTGTGTGAATGTGTGTGTGAATGGGTGGATGACAGGTTGTGTAAAGCGCTTTGGGGTCCTTAGGGACTAGAAAAGCGCTATACAAATACAGGCCCTTCCATGTGAAACGTGGGGAGAGCGGGACCCAGACTTTCAGGACCGAGCCAGAAGGCATCAGTGACAAAAGATATGACATTGATTAAGTCAGACACAACAGGCTAAACAGCTAGTCTAGCTAAATAACAAATAAAAACGATTGAATTCATAGAAAGGTATCAGGTGAGCCAACAGCTAAAGTAATTTGACACTGGATTTACTGGATACTCAAAAATAGCATCAAGATTTTGCATAATAGGCATCTTTCTTGAAAAAAAGCACACAAAACCATCCATCCATTCGCTTCCGCTTATCCTTTTCAGGGTCAGCCTAACCCAGCTGTCATAGGGCGAGAGGTGGGGTACACCCTGGACAGGTCGCCAGTCTGTGGCAGGGCCAACACACAGGGACAGAAAGCCATTCACACCTAGTGGCAATTTGGATTATCCAATTAACCCACAAGCTGCATGTCTTTGGACAGCGGGAGGAATGCTGTCCAAAGACAGCCGGAGTACCCGGAGGAACCCACACAAACTCCACACAGAAAGACCCCTGATGGTGGAATTGAACTCAGGACCTTTTTGCTGTGCGGCAACAGTGCCAACCACCGTGCCACCGTGCTGCCTGCACACACACAAAACCAGTGATTACACAATTGGTACTTTTCTTTAGTTGACACTTAAAACCTATGAGGCTAAGATTTAAAATATTCTTACAAAAACAGGGTCAGTGACACATGTGTGGACTTTTGCATTTAAGGAGATTAAAATTCCCTGGGCCTGCACAGCTTCTTGCTCCCTAAATATGTCGTTGCGTGTATGTTTGTCTCAACCAGAGAGCTAAAAGACCGCGACCATAACCACTGCTCTCAGATGATTGTGGGACTTGGAACATCACTGTGGCCGAGGGGCAAATACATCAGAGTGTGGGAGACACAGACAGTGGGAGACAGTGAGTGTGCGAAAAAGCTCTGGGATTGTATACTGTTACATCACCACTTCCTGTGTCACAAAAACATCAACAGGGCATGCACGATTACCTCTTGCTCACATACACAGACACAACAGCCATCCATTTATTGTAAACATAGCACCACTAAACTTTATCCCAGCCGTCTTCCTCTCATCTTAGTCAGTTGTTTAAAAATGGGTCAAATTCTAAAGACATTGGATCGGCCATGTATCAGCTGAGCGTGTGCATAATCATGTAATTAGAATGGTTTTGTGTTCCTTTTATAGAATATCATAACAGAAATTTCAAGCTCCACTTCACCTCGACACTTTGTCTTTCTCTCTTCCTTTATAGCCTCCCTTCCTTCCTTTTTCCTTTATTGCTTCTTTTTTTGTGGATGTAGCAAAACCGAATGTGGTTAGACTGCTGAGCTGCTGCCTGGATTTCATGTTCTATCGAGAGTGGACTTGCACTCTAAGCAAAACCATTCATTATAATAGAAACCCTTTGAAAATAGCTTAGTGATAACTAACTAATCACTGTCATACAACAGTTTCTGCATCTGTCTATTTTGCTCATGAAGCTAAACAATCAGTTGTTTTTGGACTTACAGAACAGGATGATGAATGTGACCGCAAAATGTTGAAGCCAAATCACAAAAGTGTAGCTTTCTTTAAATTAATGGTGATTAACGTTCAAAGAACAACTGCATGTTTTTTTAATTGATTGGTTTTATTTTCTTTCCTTTTTCTCCATCCTTAGCAGTTTTGAATAACAAGGTTCATCTGCTTTGAGTTAATTAGTGGTGACAATTAATTAATTAGCGGTATCCCTGTTTCCATGTTATACTGATTGTCATGGAACATCTAGTAGTTATCAGAAAGCACTGTTAGTGGTGGACAGGGTAAGCAGTTGTTTTGGGTGTTTTTCCTTTGTTAAAAAAATCCTTTTTACAGTAAATGTGTGTTGCGAAAGCATATATATAAGTATCCAGTCTGAGCTTCAAAAGTGTATGTTCTTAATACAATACAAATTACAAGAAGTTGGGACACTGTGTAAAATGTAAAAACAAGTTTGCAAACCTCATAAACCAACATTTTATTCACAATAGAACACAGAAAACAAATGTTTTCAGTGTTTCCCAAAAGTGCGTACATGGCCATGTTTACCACAGCATAGCATTCTTTCTTCTTTTAACAACAGTCTGTAGAAATTTGAGTACTGAAGGGACCAGTTGCTGAAGTTTTGGGACAGGAAAGTTGTCCGGTTCTTGTCACATAAAGGGTTGTAGCTGCTCAACAGTCCAAACAAACAACAAAACTAATTTAGGATCATCTGTCAACTTAACCTGCTTAATTTGGACTGCTCAGGAAAGCCAGTGCACCTAGAAAATATCCACGCAGGCATAGGTAGAACATGAAAACACAAAAAAGAAAAGCCTTAGTGCATTGATACTATGAAGTGAAATACTTTTAATTAGCCTGTCCATGGTGAAACCCACTTTTTAACTAGAGCCTAGCCAAGCTGATAGGGCAAGATTCATGGCCATCGATTGGATTAGTGGAGGAAAATGGATGGAGAGATAATGCCAGTTCTCCTGATCTTTGCAAGGACTCATCACTTTTTGAGTTTCTAAACACAGAGTAAATTGCTGCAATTGAAACAGTGAGTTAGAAGTTAACGTCTGGGGTCATGATCCGAATTTCCCGTCCTTACACGCAGTGCATTCCAGTTCAAATGCATTCTGGCTACTGGAAATACTCAGTTTGGCGACAGTGCTGCCTGGATAGAGCATGCAGGGAGTCAGCTACACTGCACTTACTCATAGTGAAATCACCAAGCATAAAAACTGTTTAATCTTCAATGCAATTAAAGTAGACATTTGCCTTCTTGGACATTTTAAGTTCAGGGCTGTAGAGTTTGAGCTTTATTTTTTATCATCAATCTGATGATTCCTCCATTGACTTCTTTTTCTTTGCATGCTGGAAAATCACTCAAAAAAAATCCAAGTTAAGTAGGATTTAGACCGTGGTGTCATCTACAGACAAGTTCTAAAAAATGCACGAGACTGACAAGACTTTGCATGAGTCTATACGTTAAATAACTAAAATATCAAAATGGTGAGCTGTATTTATTTAAAAAACAAACAAACAAACAAACAAACAGAATAATATCATCCTTGTGGACAACTGTGGGCACTACACACACATGCTACTACTTTTTATTCCACTTGGAGAATGTATATCTTCAGAGAGCCTTATGAACACTCTCTGATGACAATATTTATGTTACTTGGACTCTAGTGGACCCTTGTATGCTTGGGGATGTTGAAAGTACAACTCCTGCTGCAGAAAAAGACATTTGTGGCCAGCTACAGAAGTTCCTACAAAACAAACATATTGGTAATTCAGTATGATCAGGATACATTAAGAAGGCCATTTGGTTTGAATTTCATTAATGTGGACAAGAACAATAAGTGACATGAACCCATAGAATGATTATATGATTCTCAGGTGTACATTTGATGGATACAGTTTCCTGTTTATTTTTTTTTAGCTGAATTAAAACTTACTTTTTGATAGTTGTGCAAATATCAAAAGGTAGACAAACTGTGCTTTAATCTTTCAGCAATATATATTTTTCTTTTCACTCTTTTTTTTCTAGTAATCCTTCATTTAATCCAGTTCTGATTCTAGACTCTGGGGTACTATCAACAGTCCTCTGGCCTAGTTCTCATAGCACCAGTCCATCCAGTCTGCCCAGCATTCTATTGAGAGCTCCACTCCACCACTCCACTATAGTGGACGGGAAGCTTACTGTCTCCTCTCATTCTTTTGTTCCCTTTGTCTCCCCCACAGCAAGACAAAAAAACAGAGGAAATCCAGCAAGAGAGACGGAGGGAGAAAGGGAACGGGTGGAGGCAGGCAGAGAGGGATGTAAGGATTAGCATGAGTTTTTTTTTTTTTTTTTGGTCGTATCACTGAGCCAGTTCACACTTTAAAAGAGAAATGCAAGAATCAAACAATAGAAGCTAATTTCACAGTGCTCCATATGCATAATCATCTGCTTTCATAACGAGGATCAAACTCACTATTATCAAGGTTGGGGATGGATGTATAACCCACAGAAAGAGTGTTATATATCATATCTCTTCCAGAAAGAATGGTGATGTGTTTAATCTCCTTTTAGTCAACAGTACCAGTGCATTAACTGGGATTTAGTTACATAGGTAAAGCTTCACGTTCCTGCTCAGTGTGGCTAGATAGAGTTTAGTGGCCAGTGAATTCAATTATGTTACATTACAGTCTTTTCCAAATTGGGCCTTTCTAATATATTAATTTTACCAGCAAATTAGACCTTGTATATTCCTGTAAAACTACAATATTTTCCTGTTTCATTATTTTAACTCACAGAGATTTGGTTTATTGTATCATCAATAAAATATCAGTCACTCTTTGAATTTGATGGTGCCTGACTTTGCTTTTTAGAATTTAAATTTTCATGTTGAGAAGATTACTCCTCTGGTTATGATGATGTCCCGCTCAGTCTAGACTGCACCTGAGTACAAAGTGGCTCAGAATTAGCTGCCAAGTCTGAAGTTTGGGAATGAAGCTGGAGAGTAACAAAAGTACTGAGACAATAGAATCAATTAAATGGTTGATCTACCGTCACCTAAGACCACGAGGTGTGGGCACTGACTAAAAGAATAAGATACCAGACATCATGACAAAGCTTTCTCCAAACAATTGTTAGAGGAAATACTCAGTGACGAGAAGTAAGTAGACTCCAGAGTAGAGCTGCTGCTAGGGTTTTCTCAGATACCAATGAGCGCTAAAAACAATCAGATTACGTACTCATTTGCAACAGTATCAATATCCTTCAGTCAACACACAACTTCACGCCACACCACTGCAGACAGACACAACCGCTAGTTGATGTTCAAAATGCTGAACAGTCTTTATAAGGAATTTCAAGGGTTCAGTCAAGTAAAGTAAAAAGTAAAGTAAATTAATGGCTGCCTAAATGAATAAATACTTAGCGTAAATCAATGGTTGCTTTTGTGCAACCATTTTATTATTTTATTTTTTTATTTTTATTTAAATGTTGCGTTAAATTACTGGTTAGTTTGTATGGGACATAACAAAGTTAGCTTGTTGTGAATTGAATGTGAATTTATTTTATTTTTATTCGTGCACAGTGGCTGCGGTTCCTTATGGCCAGTCTGGGTTTACATCAGTGAAGTAAACTCATTTAGATTTAAGATGATGATGCTTAGATTAATTCACTCAACGTATCAACAGTACTGTCTAGTATAAAGACCTCATACTGTTAGTGTACGAAATGGAAATCAGCCATGATGGCTCGTGAAACTGTTGACATCTTGTTGAATTCACTAGACTGCAGTCTTGGGGTTCTTCCACATGCCAGATTCCACTTTAACCCCTGACTGTACTCATTTTACTGTTCATGTGTGGAGGCCTTCACAGCTGCACATCCATTAGAATTAGAATTAAGATTGGAATCATATTTTTATTCTTGTGTACTAATATTATTTTATTAATATAGTAATATAGTACAAGGTTCAGTTACCTTTGCATGGTGGAATGGTGGAATTTTCCTTCAACAAGCTACTTTCTTACTCTTTCTTACTTTCTTACTCGACTGAAAAAAACATACTTACTACTTAGTACTTAAAGTATTTTTTAACACAAGTATCTGTACTTCTATTTAAGTACAGAATGTCTGTACTTTTTCCACCTCTGCCTATGAAGTGCATTTGCACTGGACATATGCATTTTGTGGTTTCAGTTAGAGAAGCTAGTAGTTGAACTAAAAATCGATAAACTAAACAGGGGAAAATGTCACGTATGTAATATCAGTTTTAAACATTCTGAATAAACCGGTACTACGCACATCCTCCACCACATCACCTGGCAGTTGGTTTTGGAGAAAAAAGAATCAGCGCAGCAATGATGAAGCTGCCTCACTGCATAATTGATGAAGTGCAGCAGCTAATTCCAATCTAAACACAGTGATGAAGGAAAGAGGAAACCATCTGTGTGTTGTTGTGTCACTCTGCTGTTAGGCCAGAGATCACAGACTCCCTACGAGTGAAACATCTGGGATGTCTGCATCATACACTGCACTGATGAATGTCATGTAATATGCCAAACAGGGGTAGATATGAACATACACACATAATCAATCAAGTGTATCATAATAGGAATGAAAGCCGAGAATCAAAGAATATTAGCATTATTACAATAGGATACAGCTAAAAATATTTAACCGGTGCTTTAGCAGGATCATGACATTACACTATTTCAGGACCGTTACATGGTATTATTTGTGACTACAGATAAATCTTTTTCCTTTAACTGACTAACATCCACCAAATCACTAGAAAGCCATCGCTGGTTCAGCATTGAGTGTCAGTTTAGCAATGTCCAACCCTCAGTACAGAATTTCCACCTACATGAAGCAACCCAACAGGAAACACAAAAAAATTAATTTCAAATTTAAGATATTATGCTAAATTTCTACACACGTGTCTCTTTATTATGGGACTGAGTAACATTGATATCATCATAATAAGTTGAGCAAGAGGTTTCCGTTTGGACGTCCAAATACCTGCCAGTGTTTTATGACCATACAGACACTTCCCTGGGGAATTTACATTAAAATGCATCAACTGTGCATTCGAAGAAGTATCACATCAATGACTGTTTTCAGTTGTGAGTGTCAAGTAATCAAGGTTTAGCCCTAGACAGCAGAGATGCTGCACTACACAAAAATACCACTATAGAAAACACTCAACTGACCTCATTTAGTAGTAAATCATTGTAACTGTGAGAAGTAAGAAAAGTTTAGCTGGTAAGATGCTGAAACCCAAAGTTTAGATTTACTAGTTGAGATTGTTGAGACTTGCCAATGTGCCCTTATCTGTGTTCAGTCTGTGTCAGTATCTATTGAAGTGTCATCAAGTGCTCTAACAATAATCTACAGAAGAAGATAGGGTTCAGTTCAGTTCAATTCCATTTATTTATATAGCCCAATATCACAACGAGAGCTTGCTTGAGGTGCTTTATATTGTAAGCTAGACGTTACAATAATATAGAGAAACACCGACAAATAGATGAGAGCCTATGAGCAAGGATTCTGGCAAACGTGGGAAGGAAAAACTCCCCTTTAACAGGAAGAAATCTCCAGCGGAACCAGGCTCAGTTGTGACTGGTTAGGGTGGGGATTGGAAATTTACGGTCAAATTGGAAATTTAGATTTGCACTAATTAACAAGTATAATAGCAAAAACTACTCCGAGCGTAGCAGCAATTGCACCAGCACCTATATGCTATATGCAAACATATACTTCAGATCATGATGTTGTCTGACTGCATTTATTTGATGTGTCACCTGTCCTATTTTCCATCTTGCTTGTACAGAACATCTGCTGTTGGCACTTGTCAAGGACAGCAGCTCCATATTTTGAAAGGTGGTAATCTAAAAGTGAAGTGACGTTTTACATTGATGACACTGATTAATATATATTTCTGCTGCTAGTTATGGTAGCAACACTATAATGACTTAAAATGACAAAATCAGTTTTTTAAAAATAAAAATAACAGTATATACTAATCTATATGACATACAAAGTGGAGCTGGGGTGGTTGATGCAGTTAAGCAGAGGAGGTTATGGGAAAGAGTCCAGCAAGTCAGAACCACACGTCCATTAATTTGGGAAAAAGTCCAATCAAAGAAAGAGAAAATCATCAGCTAGCCAGTAAACAAGAAAACTGACTTATGATGTGGATTTCAGCCTTAATTTCCAGGCCAAGTAATGATTCACACACACTTTAAGCATAAATATTCAGTCCTGAATCATAAAAGGCACACAGAGATGCACACATTTTACACCCTGCACAGTGATAAAAGATGAGACTGAGGTGCATTATCATTCACTGGATGGCATGTTCACAAGGAGCCATCAATCATCCAAACTCGTGGCTTTTTTTCCCTTTTCCTTTACTGGGCTGAAGGTTATTATTTTCTGCACTGCTCCGCTCTTGTCAAAGGGTTGTCACTGGATGCTGAAGGTGTGCCCATCAGGCTTCTAAGACTAAGTGCAGCTGTTATCGTCACTCCCCTCATGTACAGAGATGAGAGGTGGAACTTGATTGTAATGCCTCATAATATTATGTATTACCACTGTATCACATGGCAGTATCAATGGTTAATTATATTAGTGGGCCATATTGCCACTGTGTGGAGATCAAAATAGAGCAAAATACAAAACTGCACTTAAACGTTCTTAAAAGTTAAGGACTGGCTGACCTTCACATATTAAAGAAATTATGACTTCAGTTTCCTTTTACTTAGTTGAGCTATTCTTGTTTTAATGCATTACTGTAATACTATTGCAGTTCAATATTGCTAATGCTATATATCAGCTGATGATACGAAACACAATAGATTCTACCAATTAACTGTTTTCAAGAAATACCACATATGTCTTGTTGTGAAAGGACCCTGAATTTAATAGTGGAGGAAGATGGATGGATGGATGGGTGGATGGAAAACCTACCTTGGAATATTATCCCAAGTGACAACCTCAGGCTAGCTAAGATGTGAATAGAGTGAAGCTGTGCAAAGCCAACCCCTTTTCATCCTACGGCATAGATAGCAGGGATGTCACCGGGACACACAGTTATGGTACCATTCGATAGCTGCCACACCTGCTAACATTAAATGCTTATGCTAAAGTCTTGGCACTGTATCAGCAGTAGCCTTGAAAAATATGATTTAACATTTTGATCTTCCACTATATCAATGTTTTAAAATGTATTTTCAATATAGGAGTTTATTTTTGTTTTGATGATCATTTTGTTTAGCTGTTGAGCTGGGTAATGAGCATCGTGTAATTCTTCAGGTATTTAGAGCCTTCGACCAGATTTCTGGTGTTGTGACATCCCACATACAAAGTCTGCATAAAGAGGTTTCAGATAGTGGCACGTGCTTGCAGGTTTGTCAGCAGGAGTTCCTGACTGATGTCCCTGATTCGTTTCTATCTTCCACTTGCTGGTTAAGTTTAGGCACTAAAAATGTTCAGGTTTAGAAAAAGATTGCAGTTGCCGTTAAAATCTATCCGTTCATAACAGTAACCCTTCATATTAAAAAATGATGAGAGCAACTGTGAGTGTGAAAGCCCCTGCTCACTAATGCCCTTCACACTAATGCTGGTATAAATCAAATGCTTGTCAAATACATGTGATTATGAAATGAAATGATGACATATAGAGCATGAAGAAAACTTTCTTTTTGAAATGAACAGGAGAATATTGATTTGCCATGTTCATTGTTATTCTCTGTGTCAGCCTCTGGCCTGTTCATAATGATCAGCGTGTTTTACAGTAAACAGCTGAGTTGTGATGAAAAGGTTTTGACAGGCCTGACAAAGGGTTCACTGAGTGAAGCTGTCTTGGCGGGCTCCCAAGTAGCCTCCACGCCTCCCAAGACCAGTCCTCCCCATTCATCTCTACCGACTCTAATGAGCCTCGGGGCCCTAACGACCTCTGAGATTTTAACAAGCTCTAACGAGGGAGATGCTCCTTTGCGTGTCCTATTGGAATATTGGCATCTTATACATAAGTATATGATGGACTGTAAGTTTTTTTTTCTTGTTTTCATTCTTTGTTATTTTTAATGAAAGAAACACAAAGCCTCGCTCTCAACTTTTGCTTCTTCTTGCGACTTTAAAAATCTGATTCTCTCTAAAGTACATATTTTAGGAATATCAAAGTCAATACATTCTAAAACTGCAGCATTAGTAAGAGTACAGTCATTTCATTTTATTGGATATAGCAAAAAGTATATAGTAAATTCCTAGCCAACTCTTAAAAATTTAATAGATGCCCCTGAAAAGTTACTACAACTGATATTGCTGGTGCCTCTCAGCTTCAGTGTTGATGGAATTTGACAAATTCAAAGCAGTTGCTCTGAACACCATTAAGATTCAGTATTAAAGTCCAAAGTTATTAACTTTAGATGCAATTAGGATTGGAATTATGCTCTCTGTTTTTAAACAGTGCTCTTACTATTACTGTTATTAGCAGAAACCTGAACTGTGTCAGTTAGCAATAATAACCAATCTCAACTGCCAGATGAGGACAATGAAAGAAAAAAAAAAATCAAAATTTCCATTAATCAACCAAGTTTGTCATAAACTCTTCAAGTGAGGCATAATATTTCATCAAAAAGCAAGACTTACAGCCAAAAAGGTTCAGTGTAAACAAAGTTCCAACTGAAAACAGAAATCCAAAAACACAAGGAACAAACAGGAATCAATAAAGATAAACAGAGGGAGCCAGGGAATGAAAAGATGAAAAGAACAACATATAGCAGTAAAAAAGCAAACATGAACCTTGAAAAAAGGCAACATTACATGTACACAGAGGGCAGAAGGCAACCATGCAGGTGGTGGGGCAAACTAAGGTGTGGCAAACAACAGAAACAGTACGCAGGGAAAAGAGAAAATACTAAAGAGAGAGAGAAGAAAACATACTACTACTAATAACAATAATAATAATAATAATAATAATAATAATAATGATATTTTATTTGTATAGAACTTTTCAAAACCATTGTTATAAAATCATTCCAGAGGAAAAAAGAAAACAAAATTTTAAATCAATGTGAAAATGTGAATAAGATACAATGTGATTTACATTTTTGTGAATAACTTAAATTGAACATAAAACTCATAAACACTGAGGGAAGTAAAACTATTATAAAAATAAAAATAAACACATGAACCATAACCAGAATTGCCAAACTGAAACTCAGCATAAGAATGTTAACATAATGAAAACAGGAATTAAACACTCAATATCACAGCAAAGTGAAGAACAGGAAGAACAGAAAAACTAGTATCACGACAAAGTATCTATTTGTATCTATTTGCCTTAATTCTGCTAAACTTACTCAGCTTGGATAGATTACAGAAATACAGCAATCCTTCTAATAAATCATTCGATTTGCATTTCATGTATTTCCATAAAGAAAGTAGATTTGCAAGTTATGTGAATTCACTTCTGGAGTATCCAGCAGTATCCCTCCAGAACTGACAACAAAAAAAAGGTTTAGCCTGTTTGTTCCAGGACAGAACTGCTAATTGTGCAAGTTAACAGACTTATTAGTGTTGCAGGTCTGTCATTAAGACATGGGATAACCCATATGTCATACTGATGCCCATTGTCAAAAGATCTGTGAGAAATTCACTGAAAGGCAATACAATCAAACATAACATCAAACATCTGCAGCATGAGCTAACATGCTGGTGCTGATGTCTGTGCTGCAAAAAGCTCATTGGTGTGAGTAGCAGAGGCTGCATGGACATACACGAGCTACGTGGAGAAATCTGCCTGTCGATTTTCCTCCATCTTTGGGTTGAACCCGGGCCTCTGTTCTAAACAACAGACCTTGCATTCGGAAGTGTCCTGGACCACATGGACACAAGCGCACCACAGACTGGACTAATGATTTGCTTCCACAGAGCATCTTCAGTTCTGTGGCATGGCCAAGGGTCATGGGGCATAATTGTCACCAGCTTTTAAAGGGATGGACAACAATGAACTGTCTCTGTGAGGCTACTGACCAGTTTACTTCCACTTCTGCTGGTTTGGTGGGGTTGTTGTTTTTCCTGCTCAACACGTTAATGAGGACTCAGGCAAGCACTATGTCCATTTAACACTCTCAATTCATCTGGTATTTTTAGGATTCTCTTTAAACAGAAAAAAACAGGACATAAACACTGATTGAGGCAGACTGTGACATACAACAAAGGTCCCCTGTTTGAATCAAACAAGGGTCTTTGTAGGCATATGGTGTCTTAACCACTTATCCTCTGATACAACCCAGCAGCAACATTTTAATGGCAGTAATAGCTCTTTCTCCTTTTTCAATTCCTTTGTGGAATTTAACTTGCCGTTCAGAGTCACTGTAAAGCCAGCATTTAGGATAAGTGAAGCTATAGGGCAGTCATTTACATGAAAGCACTGCTGCCACACATGCAAGTGGATCATAAATGACTTGCATCATAACTTTGTATTTTTGATGTGCATCCCATAATGCCAACAACGTCGTCGCAGGCAATACATGAAGACTCAACTGCATTTTTGCATTTGCAAATATTCAGTGTGCTATGCTTGCTAAGATTATTAGAACATTATTATTAGCTGAAGAAACACTTGTTTGAAACATCACATAAATGTGTTACATAGATGACTCTTGGAATAAATGCCTGGATTGCCAGCAAGGTCTTTCCAGCAGTGGGGGAAAGGAAAAAAAAACTATTTAATGAAACCAATTTTAACTGGGGAAAAAAAATCACAAAAGCACAACACAGGATTTTTAAAGTCTGATAAAAAGGAGAAAAAATGTTAAGAACTGAACATGCACGACACAGCGCAGTATCCAGATACCAGAAATACAGCAAGTTTGACAATAAAATTATATTCTCCTTTACTCTATCCTCCCGCCACTGTCAAGAAAACATTATCCACTGGCTGATTTAATCAGATGACCATGAACATGACGTCTTCATCTCATCAGATTGACCCTCTGTAACCTGTGTGAACAATTCACTTGAAAATGGCGAGACATGGCCCTCAAGGGATATACATTTGCTGACAACTACACAATGCCCTTAAACACACACACACACACACACACACACACACACACACACACACACACACACACACACACACAGAGAGAGAGAGAGATATGCACAGAATTAGCTGTATGAGTATATGGGAGCGTTTCCCATGTATATTTCTTGTACACAGTAATAAGAACATTATTACTTTGTGGCTGTTTTATTATTATGAGCTACTTTGCAACTCCCACTGTGCACCATTATTAATTTACAGTTATCCTCAATAATTCTACATCAGATCAAAGGCAGCTTACATATACGATGCACATACAGATTGCACATGTGCACATGCATGAGGGGTGACTGACTGCCTCGGGTGGAGAACCTGCTGAGTACTGGAAGAGGAAGGGCGAAGCAAGAGGAGAAAGAGGAAGATGATGGAAATGAGGAAGAAAAAGTGCTTTCTAAACTGCGTGAATCCACTCTGCTGACGCTGGCAAACAGTGAACGCTGGGGTTGAATCTTGCAAACCGAAAACCATCAATGACACCTAAGGGCACTGGCTTATAGATCCACTTGCAGAAAACAAAATTATACAAAAAACGTGAACTGGCAGGACACAGCATCTTGAGAGAGTGCACAAACTTTGGGGAGAAGCCCTGACCAAACATTCTCTCATCTGATGTACTAACCTTGAAACCTTGTGAGGCAGTATAGTATACTGATCAACCCTGATATCACACGTAAATCCAGATGTCCAAGTGTTTTAGATTTGTAGATATAAATAAGTTATCAACTCATTTTTTATCAACTCAACAGAAATCTCAATAGCTAAATATCCCATAAATACATAAAAATATATCTAGGAGCTTGACATTTACCACCTCAGTGTTTCTTAAACATAAGCACTAACTTTTGTTTCAGTTTTTATTTTTCATTCATGCAAAACAACAATGACACTTGTAGTTGATATACTGATGCACAAACTCCTAATTCACATTTTGAGGTTTCAGTCTCTGTTCACAGCTACCCGTGGTCCATTCCTGAGCCTGTTGTTTTTCTACCAGCTGGCTTACTGGCAAGGTCGCTGTCATAACATTCAGCCTCAGATTCCCTTGTCTGTCTTGGACTGTAGCTGGCAGTGATAATCCTTGTTCTGCTCAGGAGATTTGCTGAGAGCCACTCAGAAATCCTCTACCTGCTCTAGGTTGCTCCAAGCTCACTGAGCCCAAAGAGCAGAGCAAGGACTACCATGTGTCATGTGCAGTTGGAATCCATTAGTGGGATAATATATATAAGGTGTTTCAGATCAATTTAAAGCCAACAAGGAAACCAATAAAAAAGAATAACCAATAAAATAGAATGAAATGTTACCCTAATACCAGTTTAAAAAGATGAGTCTTAAGCTGCTTTTTGAATGAGTCCATTGAGATCACAGATCATAGACGGGAGAGAAGTGAATTCTAGAGTGATTGCAAATGTCACCTTCAGTTTTTTGTCTAAATTTGGGGATGGATAACGATCCCTGATCAGAAGACCTGAAAGGCCTGCTGGTGACATATGGCTGCAAATGTTTGTTAATATAATGCTTAACTGTGCAGAGACCTAATGTGAACATTCGAAGTCTGATAGGGAGCCAGTGCAGTAAAATCAGCCAACCCAGTATCACAGCAAAAGACCTGCTGTTCCATTGTGTAGTTGCCATGGTTTGCCTCTTCTAGGCATGAAATGCATTGATCAGCAAGCGTGTGACATGACCATTTTTGGACGATCTGGTGCAGACCATTACCTGTAGCTGTAGGCGATCCATGGAGCACAGTGTCAGGTTTAAACCACCACGACACCAACAGTAAAAACACTGACCTCGCTGGGAGTTTCTAAACAATGAGTGACATCAGGGTGGGTGTGCACATCGTTCATATACAGTTTATGTATGCAATTTACAGTTACTTTCACTTCATCTTCTAATTGTTTTCATAATTCATGAGTAGTTGTGAGAATACTTGAATGATGAATTTAGTCTTAGTCTTCTTCTAAATTAAAAGATAAGGATCTAAAAATCAAACAGACTGCTATGTCAGTATGGCTTCTAATTTGCACTACATTTGCATTTTAATTAACACCATTTATAGAAGCCTGGAGTTGTACAGCTTTGTAACATTTTAGAATACTATGGATGAAAGGGTAGACTACATCGAATTTATACAAATCCTTTGGATCAAAGTGCACATGTTCATGGATGCAGATGGGATGGTGAATATTCTTAAATATTTGACAGTGTGTGTACAGGAATCAGCACATTTTTCTTTTAAATGTGCTGTATTTCATTTTAAAGAATATGATGTCTAAAACATAACGATCAGTTTTATTGTAGCTCACAAATGACTGTACATTATTATATAATTATGTATCCAAGTCTTTTACTAATTCAAATCTAATCTAAATATGAATCGTGGATGTTTGTGGTACTATGCACAAATCATGTACTGGCATTTTAAAAATGCTTCCTCAGAAGTGTGTATTTTGTCGCACAAGTCATGCATCAATTTAATCACCAAAGCTGTCAAAACCAGCTTGTTTCCAAGAAAAACTATTAATTTGTTACATTTGACAAACGGCTTCTTTCTTGGTGAGCTATGAACACTGATTAAAGACAGAGTTTCCTGTAGAATCAAAAAGAGTTTGAGGGCTGATAACTCAATGATTCTTATCCCTTCACTAATGTTCATTCAATGCCTGGTTGAGGAATTCATACAAACTATATCAGGTCAGGAGTGCTTTAGCCCAATTTCTAGTGACCCACATTTTTCTGAGTTAGGCGGTTAACATCCACGGGAGATGCATTAGAAAATAAATGAATAATAAATGAAATACTGATGCACTGAGAAGCCTATTCTTTGAGCAATGATTAACCCATCTCAATGTGTACTGTACACATATGTTTGAGCATGAGCTCTTAAGAGAAAAAAATGACAAATCCTTGGTAAAGACACATGAAAATACTGATTTATGATCACCACTGAATATGTATCCAATTACAACACTCTAAGTAGACATTCCTCAACCATTACCAACGTATAAATACATACTGTTGCTACTGCTAACTTCTAATCATATGTCACACAAAGCTAAATATTTTCATTACTGCCATGTGTAAATTTCAGTCACTGGATCTACAATCACTGTAAACAGATCTCTGCACATGCTTATTGCTGAGTGTAAATACGAGACATGATTTATGGTGGTACTCTCGCTGTAGTCTGCTCTTAGTCTGAGTCATATTGACCAGTCTCGATGTTAAAAGCAAAATAAAAAAAGAGGATTGCATTTGCTGCAAGTGCAACTGCAATATGAATTTCACTTTTAAAAAGTGATATCTAGGTATTCTAGTCCCTTCTCAATCTTCTTGGCATCAATCACTTTTAGATGTGCACACTACAAACAGAAAATTCTACTCTTTCTGCTGCTTTATCATTAAACACTATTAATAGTAAATCACAGGAATGCTCCTTTTTTATTGTCCATAATGTTCTAGTCACTATTGACTGGATTTTGCCAGTCATGTCATTTCTCCATGCACCTGTATTATTTGAATTACATTAAATAGAACTGATCCATTGGAAGTACTCTCTGATCGTGGGTTGATATTGATATCCGGGATCATATCCCCTTCTGTCACTTCGACATGTCTCACCCACAACAGAAAGTCAATAATTTATGCTTACAACACAATGAATGTGCTGCATTGGCTGTGACCTCTAGCATGTGAAGCCATACAGATAGCAATGAAATGTGCAACAGAAAAACCTTTACGTATTTTACATTCACGCATGTAAACTGGTTTTTAGTGGAACATACAGAGAAGGGTGCGTGTCATTAGGTGACAGGCAGACAGAAAAGCATGCAGAGCTGCATGGGCGTCTGACAAGCAGGCATACACCCGAGACTGCATCGCCAACCATTTCATCCAAAGCATCTTACAGCAGCACCGGTGCACATTCAGCTTGGGTGGGTACCGAACCACTCCACGGTTGCTGCAGAATCACTGACTGACAGGCAGGCCGCGGTATGGGCAGACAGACACGCGGACAGAGGGGGTAGGTATCTGCGCGGCTTCTCGTGCTTTTGTGTTTTCTCGCTGGATCAGCCTGACAGAAAATCAATGACGCTGCACTCTCACGGAGACGCAGAGTAACCAGAAAAGCAAGGACGACGGAGGCTTAACATGCAACAGTCGAGCGCGCACCTATTCTTACACAGTCGCTGCAGGTCTTAGGTTGAGGACAGCCTGGTGAAGATTCAGGCGTGTGCATGTGAGGGAATGTGTCAGTCACGACAGGGGTACACATCTGATTATATTTGCCAATTATACATGCCACTCCACGGAGCCGTTGAGATGAATGGAGTCCCAGGCTAATATGGGCACTTCCACAGGGCTTTGATATAAGACCCAGCTGGTCTTCACATTTAGCACAAATTGATTGCAAAATTATCCATATGCATAAACCTGATCAGACTGAGAGAAAACAGCGGTGATCGTGCCTGGTTGTTGTGGTTGGACTGAGATTTGAGGATTGCATTAAAAAAATAAAATAAATGAAAATAAAATAAAAGAATGGATTGACGTTTGCATGCGCAGCCAATATTCCGGGCGTGAGGAAGGCGGTGGGGGTCGGATCGCACCAATAACCCACCGGGCCGCCGCATCACTGTCAGTAAAAGGCTGCCATCATCCATTCATTCACCTCATTGTTAAATAGAAGACAAATCAGCATTAGCTTTCAAGGAGAGGCGTGTGTTCAGGTATTTTAACCGTGTAGCCCATCTGAGAGCACCAGCTGGGAATAGGCTGCAGGACACCGCTATTTTCAGAGAGGGAGCACATGTGTTTAACCGTGGCAACAAATTCTTATAAATAAACTTTCATTTACCTTCATGTCGTTGACAATCGCCTGGAACAGACCACCGAGGGCCCCGCATTCCTTCTCCACCGTCTCCATGTTTGCCAAATCCACCATTCGCCGGAATTTTTAGAAGCGCGCACCAATTGCGCGCTACCAACACCCAGCAGGGAAAAATATACAAAAAAATTATTTCCACAAAATCACGACCGGTCTCTGAAAACCGGGAGACCGACAATAACGGGAGGGATGCAGGAAGAACGGGAGGAGGAGGAGGGGTGGGAAAAAAAGAACGATGCCGAAACAAACGGCTTCGTTGCGGTCTCTTCCAGGAGAAGGTAAGATTGGGTTTGAGAGAGGAAAGACACACAATCTCTCTCTCTCTCTCTCTCTCTCTTTCTCTCTCTCTCTTGCGCTCTCTCACTCCCTCCCACTCAGGCGGTGAGATGGTACCGGGGCGACCACGCTCATCTTGGCGCAGCCAGCGCAACGCGGGGACGCATGTGAACGCAGCGGAGAAGCACAGGGATGTGGTGTGTCAGAGCCTGTGTCTGTGCGTTCGTGCATGCATGTGCTCGTAGGTAAAATAACGACAGGCTGTGATTGGTGCACAGGCGGTGGGCTCAGCGGTGCAGGGAGAGCAGCCAGTAATACGATCCGTGCGAGCGAGTCACAAAAAGGGGAGGCTGGACAATCCTGGACGGTGTGTCACATGGCCGCACGCAGGCACATATACATGCATGTAGACACACACACACACACTACAGCATGGGGCTTACTGTCAGATAGAGTTAGATACTACCAGAGTGTGTGTATGTGTGTAGGAATGCGTACTGACCACCTGATTTATGTTTAAACCACTAACCATTCAGTGACATGTATGAGTGGTTATTTTTGACATTGTGGCTATTTCTGAAATTCCACCTGCTACCCTCTTGTGACATGAGTTCACTGGTGTACCCAGGAGGCAAAACATCTTCAGGTCCAACACACTTCATTTTCCATACCAGTTACTCAGAGTAATAAATAAATACATAAATAAGTAATTAAAAATAAAAGTTGACACTGTTTTATTTTGATCCTTAAGAAGAAGCAGTTATTTAGATACCATGCCATGGTTTACAGTTTACGGTACAAAAATATCTTTATGGATAGGTTTCCCCTCTCATAACAGCTGTTTGGAAACTGTTAGAGGTTACAGTTCGTGGTGTGTCCTCTCTGTCTGGAAGGTGTGCTGGCACGGGCACATGTAGATGACTGGTAGAAAACACCTGTGATGATTCAAGTGACTAAACAGAACCTCTTGACTGAGGTTAAAGCTACCTGACTATGCTTATATCCTCACTAAACAACTGTTTCACTGACTGTACTGTTTCTGTTGAACATAAAAAATAACAGTTTAAAGACATGCAGCAAACTGGAAACAACTGGGAACGATGAATTTATATTTGGTATAATGCACATCATTGTGTGTTGCATACTTAAATAAATAAATAATATGTGTTTTATTTTGAAATAAACTGGTTTAATTGTTCTCATTTCCAGCTTCATAGTTTTATTTTTCTGTTTTCAGTTTTGCCTCCTTCCGTTAAGCTCAGTCTCAGTGCTCACACTCAGGGCTGTGTACCTAACATGACCATATTAGGGGTGTTCACTCTCATTGACATACAAATCCATGACTGTAAAAATAATAACTCTGAATGAGCATTTAGAGTAGTCTAAAGCTTTAGTCTGTAGCTCAAGGAGATTACTTGGACATACATATCATTATCTCATTATTTGAAACTTTGGTCTTTCTGTTTTTGGCCATATCACTATCCAAAAAAGAAAAAGAAAAAAGAAAAACGAGTAGGTTGGGGAGTTGGGGATTAATATTTATACTTACACTGCTGTTAATATTAAAATTTCAGTTTGATACAAAGCCGATTACTGTTACATGACATTACAAACACTTAATAAAACACCCAAATGACACATCTGCATGCATTTAAAAAAACGCCCCCTGTAGGCATTTCACACTTTAATCTTCATAGAAGCTGCTGAGTGTAAAGTTAAAAGAATGCAGTAGTAACTCTGAGAGAGTATGAAAATAAAAGCTGATTTAGGAGTCGTGTGGTTCTACAGTGATGAAATGAACTCTGACAGTGTTCATTAATGTAGTCAAATTACTGTGAGTCACATTTATGCTTTTTGAGTCAGAAAATGCATAAAGATGACTGCAGTCATAAGGTTCTTGGTAGCTACTGTTAAACCACTGTGCCTCTCATGTAGACAGTTACATCATTTTTTCAGAGCCATAACTAACTACAAAAATGTTTCCTGAGGCAGTTCTAGTATGAGCAGAAATCCTTTCAGTGGGGGGTTGTTGTTTGCTGGATATGGGGGAAAAAGCTCCTGAATAAAGGCATTTCTTGATAATGTTTTTTTTTTTTTGTAAAGATAAAGGACAGATAAAGAAAAAAAGAAAATCTGTGCTTTCTGAAAGCCATATTCACCATCTACTGTATATGTAGGCAGCATAACAGTAACATGATGCGCCACGCAGCCAGAATGATGCTTTAAAGGTCAAAGGTCACAGTGGGGTGGTAATTCTGAGACTATAGATGAAGCATGTCAAAGGAATTCTTGGGACAACAACGGAGAGGCTAGATGGAATTGGTTTCAAGCAGAAAAATGTTGTTACGAGTTGAAGATTTCAGAGTGCGGTGTAAAGATATTCCATTTTTATTGGAACACCTTGTGTGTCGAGTTTAAACAACCAGAGAAACCACAAACCTTCTCAAAATTCCAGATCATCAGATGGACAATATTTAAGGTGGAATATACAAATGCCCTCTTCATGATTCTGTAACACTGTCCCATAGTCCTTGTAGATATATTTCTCATACAGCATGTATTTTTAACTCTGAAAAGAGGTGATCTGTCTTTCTGTCTGTGTATGCTCCAGTTGTTTTTGTGTACAACTCTTAAATGAGACTACTTGTAAAAAAGGGGGATTTAATAATAGAGAGGAAGCGATAGCCGACGTAATACACATTGGTATGCACACAGGGATGAATTTCTGAACACACACACAAACACTTAGCTCTAAGCTCGTGCCAAATGTTCAGCATCCTCCTAGAGACCTCCTTTTGTGCAGGGAAAATGCACCCATGCAACTCCTGTGTATTATGTATATGTGCATCTATGTGTTTCTATGGCTACACTGGTGACCTTGACTGAAGGATGTAATGCATATGACATAGCCAATGCTTTCTACGTCTTAATGTAACCCCTCGTGTGTTTATGCGTCTTCTTCTGTCTGGTCTTCCTTCACACATCACACATTACTCGCTCACTTGGACTCTGCAGAAAGCTGAAGAGCATGTGTTCAAGCGCAGCAAAAAACTCTCCTTTGGTTCTCATTATCTCTCATGAGGCCTTTCCTGAAAATGATCGGCTCAGTGTAGAAAGTAAACATACTTCAAAGAGTCATGAAAACAGTGTGGGTGTAGTAACAGCTGTGTATGGTAAAGTGACAGATTCCAGACAGGTTAAAACAATTTGACAAGGTTTTACTGCATTCCTAACTCTGGAGCTGATTTCTATTTAAAGATTCCTTGCACTCTGCTAACAGTGGCCCAGATGGTCCTGATGGTATACAGTGATGCACACATAACAGCAATGATTCACTTTCCCCTTTTATCCTGTTTTTGGCTTTATTATTTATTTTTTGTTACTGTCATGCTTAAAGGTCTTAAAATACATATTATTAAAGACATTAGAGACCTTCAACCAGATTCATGATAGGAGTGTTGCTTCATACACACGTTGTAACATAATATTTAGTTTTATTTATTTAAAGCCTAAAAAGAGCCCGTACTAGTGTATCTTCTCTGCATTTCATATATTAAAAGTAAAAATTCTTTCAAAACACCTGCTAATAAATCACGTAGCTGTTATTGGCTCTTTGCTCGTCATGGAAAACAGCTGGCAGAGGCTCCTCATTGTGAGTATTTGAATGTCTTTGGACACAATAGTCCAGGACAGCCAGAGGTCACTAACAGAGATGATGACTACATGAATCTCCCACAACATTAAAACCACTAACGGGTAAAATGAAAAACACCTATCATGTTGACTCGAGGGCAATGACATCTCCCACCAAGAGAATCCACCTCATTACACTGCAAAGACTCCACAGGACAGTTTCGACAAACTCTACAAAGAGCTCGCGGCATCAACCTGACATCCAGTCATCAAACATCTCCACCGTGCTGGTTCTGATGGCCTGCAGCCTCCATTTGTAACTGAAAGGGTTACCTTAAACTAATACTTTGACTGCTAGTAGAGACATTAACAATGAGACAAAACAATATGCTTCTAGGACTTTGCTGTTAGTTAAATTGCTGGCCTGTTTCTGTTCCTTGGGGTGGCTGTACAGGTGCTTTAGAGCTAACTCTACCTTTTCAAATTCCTTTTGATGGAAGCTAAACAATCATCAGTAACACTCTCCCTCTCATTGTTACCAAAAACCCTCCGGAGTTGCTTTGTCTCCCTTGAGAGAGCTTGATTGATCTACACAAACAACAACCTCTCACTGATTGGGCCCTCATCCTCAGGCTGGACGCTGTATTTTTAATTGGGTTTTGTCATTCTCCATCCTAGTTCAGCTACGTTTGTGGTTCTTGAATTTTAGCCTGCATGTAAAAAAAAATCTTGCATTCACCGAATGTGTATGGGGCACACATGCTCCCTCTCTATATAAGAAATTAAGACTTTTTTTCTACTCTTATTACTCTTGTTGACACTTTTTTACAGAATGAAGAGAAACCGGACATGTCAGGGGCTTTAAGCATTTTTGGTAGAACACAATGGATTCAAAAGTAAAGCTTATATAGATTTATGGGTTTTAAATATTTATTGTCCTTGAAATGGTTTAAAATCAAAAGATTAGTCAGTGGATGTTGCAATGATCTCAAAAGAGAATGATGATTCAGTTACTGCAGTGAATCACATATGACAAAGCTAAGCCTGCATGGGGCCAGTGATGGAAGCGGCGCTGTTTATAATGATCATGTTTGTTACTAAAGGCGTGGATGTCTAATAAAAGAGCCTGAGTCACATCCAGTTCAGAAAAACACCCAGCACTATCATTTTGAACTATTGGCAGTTAGCTTATATAATCTGGGGAAAAAAAGAATTAATAAAAATGATTATTCACAAAAACAGAAGTAAAAACAATCAAGATGTCCATACTTACCCTTAGAGATGTGCTATAAAAATACAGGGTGGGCCATTTATATGGATACACCGTAATAACATAGGAATGGTTGGTGATATTAAAGTCCTGTTTGTGGCACATTAGTATATGTGAGATGGCAAACTCCTCAAGATAGGCGGTGACCATGGTGGCCATTTAGAAGTCGGCCATCTTGGATACAACTTTTGTTTTTTCAATAGGAAGAGGGCCATGTGACACATCAAACTTATTGGTAATGTCACAAGAAAAACAATGGTGTGGTTTCAACGTAAAAAATAATTTTTACATCTTTATTAACTGTGTCGTTGTTTTGAAAACACATCAATAATATTTGTAATAAGTGGAATGGACTAATACATGGATTGGAATGCTTATGAAATTTTGATTGCGGGCTGTTGACGGCCTTTTTGGACTCCAGCACTGGTCTGGGTTATATGGATTCCCTTTGGTATCCATATTTCCGTATTTTTACCCACTTGTATAATTTTCCACTTTCACCCCAGGTGGAGGTTTGCCAGAAACGAGCTGCTGTTTCTATGAAAGCTTTTTAACTCCCTGATAAAGGCACACATGCCAAAACATTTTTTGGAGGTTAAATGAGACAACACTATAGGCATAAAGATTTAAATTACTATTAAATGTGGGAGATTACGGCTATACAGCACTGGCCTTTCATAATGATGTATGAGTGAAGCAATAGTTTTACTTATCATTTTACTTTTTATTTATTTATTTATAAATACATTACAGCATTTTAATTAAAAGCATGTACATTTACATTTTGACATTAGTCCATTGTGGATGCACATCAAACAATAAAACAAAGCAAACCCAAACCAGCATATCAGATTTGTTTACTGTTGATTAATATATTTTTATATTGAAGGATCCATTTGTTACTGAAATCTGGAGTGAGAATTTCTGTGTGGTGATGTATTTTACTGATGCCCCTCCACGCATACGCAAAGCAAAATCTGCAATGTCCCTGGGTAGGGTCAGAGGTCAGGGGTCAGCTGACCTTAAAAGCAGATGATGCTGCATTTCTTTTGTGAGGAAGCACCAGAAATTGAGCAAAACTGGCACGCCCTGCTTAAAGCAGATGTAAGGAGTTTTCAGCACAAGAGTGTCTTGCAAGATGTGAACTCATGTTTGTGTCATCTGGTGTTTGTTCGCCTTTTCAAGAAAGTTATTTATTGTCAGATGGAATTTCTTTCAAAGACAGATAACAGAAACCTTCTGCTTTGTTTTCGTACAACATGAATGAAATGCAGCTGTGATTATTGCCACTGCAGCATTTTTCAATGACATATACAATGACAGAAAGCAGATTTTTGATACAAAATAAGACATCTTCACTAGCCCACAGGTGTTATTTCCTATAAGCAACTTCTACTGACCAACTGCAAGAAAATGTTCTCAACAGGTTTAAAGATTGGCATCTGGTGACTCCGTTTGAAGTGAATATGCAACCTAATGATTTATCCAACATTCATTCATTCCAAAAAAAAAGTTGTCGTGCTGTGTAAAATGTGAATGAAACATATTGCAATGATTGGAAAATCTCATAAATGCTTATTTTATTCACATTCAAACATAGAAAACATTTGCAGCAACACGTCTCAAGAAAGTAAGCATGTTTACGACTGTGTAGCATCTCTTCTTTTAACAGGAGTCTATAAATGTCTGGGAACTGAGGATAGTAGTTGTCGGATTCTGGGGACAGGAATGTTGTCTCATTCGTGTCTGATACAGGTTTCATCTGCTCAGCAGTCGGGACACTTATATTTTTCTTTTCATGATGCTCTAAAGGTTTTTAGTTGGTGAAAGCTCTGGACTGCAGGCCAGTTTAGTACCCTGGCTCCTCTACTATGAATCCATATTGTTGTAATATATGCAATATAAACACAGAGATGTCTGTGCAGGGCATGGGAGTCTAAGAAGTTTGGAAAGAAAGCTTTAGTTCTGAAGTCCAGTTTCTTTCTTTCCAACCTCCTTTGACTGTACAGTTTAGCATTGCCTTACTGAAGATCCTGAAAAAGATGCTGTTTGGATGGGAGCATGTATTGCCCTGAAATCTGTATATACCTTTCAGCACTGATGGTGCTTTTCCAGATGTGTGAATTCCAGAATTTGCCTCATTTGACATTCAGTTTGCCTCAGTCCGTTTTATGTGTGCTTTGTTCCAGAGAATACGTGACCCTTCTGGATCACACTGTTCATGTTACTAACTTGTTGCTAATGTATCTAATTAGTTTCAAATATTCCATCCAGTTGTTTCTTTTAGCATTTACTTCTCCAACCTTTTGTTGCCCCTGTTCCATCTTTTATAAAATATGTCAAGTTCAAAATGAGGCAGTATTTTTTGATGAAATAATTAATTGTCTTAGTTTAAACATTTGATCTGTTTGCTGATGGTATTCTAGTTTTTTTCCCCCTTTCTATAATAATCCCAAAAGGTTGATTCTGTTCATCTGGATGTAGCTGAACAGAATCAAGCTTTTGGGATTTATTTAGCTAGATGATTGAGCGTGCATCAAGACTTCCTATATTAATATTGATAGAGGAAACTCACATTAGTCTACATATAATAACAGAATTAGCTACAAGACCTTTGGTACACCATGTGGTGGAGGTTCTCTGTGCCAAAACGTGATATATGCTGTTACTTACTGCCTTTCAGAGCATCACAAGTGCTTTCTTAACTGATATTTCATCTTCTGAGTTTAGTTGGTTTTAGTCTCTGTGTTAGAAAATGCTGTCAAAGTTAATTGGTAATCAGACACTGACTGAAGATGTCACAATGAGTTATTCTGTTCTCAAGTACAGATTTAGCGATTGTTGTTGAGGTTGAGGCTTTGTTCCTCAGCCACAGCACTGTCCCACTTTGTGGAGTTGGCAGTGATGTCCAGTCACTGCTCCTTGTCACTGTGCTTCCACCTCAAATCCTCTTTTTTTGTGCCGATGCCACAGTGTTTCATCCCAGTCTGCACGTCACTGTCTTTCTGTTTGGCCTCTGATTCAGCATCAGTGTCAGAAGACTCTAGGTATGGGCTGGGAATCAATGACATCCAACTTCCACTGTAAAAAGCCATGTCTTTCAACCCTTTTATTTAAAATCCTGCACAAATTTCTTCCAAATATTGCCATTGTCACTCATCTCTCTCAGTGTTTTGTCATTCTACTTTCCCAGGAAATTCACAAGGTTCTTTCCACATGGGGGAGATTTGTGATGTTACGTCACATGGTTCGTTACTCTATCTGCAAACTGAATTTACACAGAGCATTTGTTTTGAGGAAAAACAATTCATAAACTTAACTAAACCCAAATAAATAAAACATGTCTTGCGGGTTAGCATATAAACAACTCTGTTTCCAAGAAACTTCCAGGTAATAGTTAGAGGCCTGTAAAGTTTTACTGTTGTAGTCCCCAGCATCTCATATAAAAGTCCAGCTAAGAATAAACAAGCTAAAAATACCACAATCCTACATCCAAACATAAACTTTAACTGCAGAATGTAAACTGCTCCCCAAAGACAAAAATAGCCTCATAAAATACAGAAGGCCTTTGGGTAATGTGTGGCATATAGTAAACCGCTGCTGACCAAATGATAATACACTGTGACTGTCATGGTCCAGTGTTTATGTATTTGGACCTTTGTGATTCTGATTCATTTAATATTCTAACGTTTAGTTTGTGTTCCTGTCACAATCCTGGGTCTTAGGACCCAGTGTTTTGAGTTTTAGTTCATTTTGATGTTTATAGTATGTTAAGCTCATCAGGTCTCCTATGTTCATTTGCTTATTAGTTCCCTCTTGTGTTTTCAACCCCTGTGAAGTCTCCCTTGCCCTTCGTGTGTTTCATGTCTGTTGTCTTATGTTGTCATGTCTGCCTCTCATGTTTCCTGTTTCATTTTGGAGAGATCTCGTGTTTTTATATTATGGATTATGTTTTGAGTCCTTTGTGGTACTGTTTCGTGTTTCCCTAGATCTGTTATGGTTATCTTAGGTTTTGCTCTTTGGCTTTGTCATATGGCTTCCCTGTGTTCCATGTTATGTCTCCCCTGTTGCTGTTAAGTTTGCATGTTTAGAATTCAGTCAGTGTGTTTCCTGTTTTACTTTGTAGGTCCATGCCTCATGTGAGTGTTTCTAGTTTTGCGTCTCTGTCTCGTCCAGCCTGATTGCTCCCCTTCTGTGTCTCATTCCCTCGTTATCCCTCTGTGTATTTAAGCCTTGTGTTTCTCTTTGTCAGTGTCGTAGTCTCCATCATAGCTGTGTGATTTTTCCCTGTGCTTTAGTTTTCCCAGTTTAGTTTATTTTGTATTGTTTTTCGTGTCCCACTCCACGCCAGCAATAAAGCTGTGGTTTTTGAGTTTACCTTTTGTCTCTGTGAGTTTGCGTTTGGGTCCTCTCCTGCCTGCCACACAGCCGAAACATGACAGAAGACTACGACCAGACAATGGACCCAGCAGCTCACAATCCCTCTGCTGAGCTCCAGGAGGACATGATCTACACGGTAGAATTTCTCTGCCAGGAGTGGTTTGCGCTGCCATTTAAGGAATACCAGGAGGAACTAGCTCTCCGCTTACAACGGATGATCTCTGGACTCCCCTGGTTATTTGGCATGCTCCACCCTTTAATCCAGGACTTCCTTGTTTCTACTGTGCGTGTCTGCACTGAGCAGCCACTCCTGTGTGAAGAGCCGGAGGCTTTTCAGACGAGTCCGCTTGAGGATTTGCGGGCCGACTCGTCTCCTCCCTCTTCCAGGAGAAAGCGGCATTCACGCCGCCATTGCTCCACAGCAGCTGAGCAGACCGTTTTTGTGAGTAAAAGTGACTGTTTGCCACATTCTGACTCCAAACCTTCTGCCATTTCATCCACTGTTAGTCATGCTGCTCCTATGAACACTTTAGTTTTTCAACCAGCTCCTCCGAACCTTCATGATTCCAATCCTGTGTCTGGGACTCTACGTGACGCTCTTCCAGTATCTCAGGCAGTTATTTTTTCTGTGCCTCAGCTGGGAGGTGTAAACAGTAACAGAGTGCCTCCCACCATAGTTAAACTGGCTAGAAGACTTGGACTTGATGCCACTGAGCTCATGAATCAAGTTGAATTTTGTGTTCCACAGCCAGCCATGTTCAAACACACTCACCATGTTTTAGAGTCAGACCAAGTTCAACCTGCACCTCAAGTGACTGTTTTGGGTGTGGCCTCACCCCTGGACTTTGCTGCTCACCAGTCAGCTTATTCAGAAACTGCCTTTGCAAACCTACCTACGCCTGTGACCGCTCCTGAGCTCCGCTCTCCACCACCTGTCCCGGCTCCCAGGGTGAGGCCAGCCAGGGCACAGCCTACCTCCGCACCCGTACCTACTCCTCGGGTGGGAGCGGCTCGTGTCCGGCGGGTGCCTGCACCCATTCCTGTGTCCGCTGAAGTCTCAGACGAGCCTATCCAGCCCCTGTCCTTGTGTTCTGTAGGCTCGGAGATATGTCAGCAACAACTACCACAATCACTACAACCTCTCATTTTTTCCATAGTTCAGTCTGTTGCTCAGTTAGCTCAGTCGTGTGTTCAGGCTTCAGTTTTGTCTCCAGGTCAGGCTTCAGTTTTGTCGCCCATACCCCTTTCTTTGGCCCAATCATCTGAACAACCAACCGCTCAACAGTCTGCTCAGCACTCCGCGGCTCCCACGCCGCCTCATGCCACGTCAGCTGGAGGGCCCGAGGAGCCCGTCCGGCCTCATGCCACGTCAGCTGGAGGGCCCGAGGAGCCCGTCCGGCCTCATGCCACGTCAGCTGGAGGGCCCGAGGAGCCGTCCGGCCTCATGCCACGTCAGCTGGAGGGCCCGAGGAGCCCGTCCGGCCTCATGCCACGTCAGCTGGAGGGCCCGAGGAGCCCGTTCAGCCGCCACCTGTGGCCGCCTCTGCTTCATCGTCTACGCCTGGTCCGGCCTCTGCTTCATCGTCTACGCCTGGTCCGGCCTCTGCTTCATCGTCTACGCCTGGTCCGGCCTCTGCCTCATCGTCTACGCCTGGTCCGGCCTCTGCTTCATCGTCTACGCCTGGTCCGGCCTCTGCTTCATCGTCTACGCCTGGTCCGGCCTCTGCTTCATCGTCTACGCCTGGTCCGGCCTCTGCTTCATCGTCTACGCCTGGTCCGGCCTCTGCCTCATCGTCTACGCCTGGTCCGGCCTCTGCCTGTGCTGCTGCTACGCCTGGTCCGGCCTCGGCTCCTGCTTTGCCGTCGCCTGGTCCGGCCTCGGCTCCTGCTTTGCCGTCGCCTGGTCCGGCGTCTGCCTCGTCTGGTCCAGCTTCAGCCTCTGCTTCTGTGTCGGCCTCGCCTGGTCCTGCGGCTGTGTTGCTGCCGCCCACGCCACGTTTTGCCCTTCGGAATCGCCAGCCGCTTTCCAGGCCATCAGCTGGACATCGTTGCCATCGGGGTCGGCCGACTGAACTGTTCCACCTGTGGTGCTCTCGACCTCCGGGTCGGCCCCCTGAACTGTTTCCACACCGTTGCCATCCGCACGGTCGGCCCCCGGAACTATTTGACCATGAACTCCTGTGCCGTCGGCCTCCGGGCCGGCCCCCTGATCAAATGAACTATGGACTTCTGGACCGTCACCCTCCGGGTCAGCCCCCTGAGGAGTTGTGAACTGTTCCCTGCGCTCCTGTGTTTTTGATGGACATTGTGTTTTTGTGGCTTTGTTTCTGGCCCTCCGTCCTGGACCCCCGCCGCCCGCCCTGGGTGCGTTGTTTTTGGTTTTGTTTTTTGTGGTTTTGGGCGTCTGGAATCCGCCCTTGAAGGGGGGGCTCTGTCACAATCCTGGGTCTTAGGACCCAGTGTTTTGAGTTTTAGTTCATTTTGATGTTTATAGTATGTTAAGCTCATCAGGTCTACTATGTTCATTTGCTTATTAGTTCCCTCTTGTGTTTTCAACCCCTGTGAAGTCTCCCTTGCCCTTCGTGTGTTTCATGTCTGTTGTCTTATGTTGTCATGTCTGCCTCTCATGTTTCCTGTTTCATTTTGGAGAGATCTCGTTTTTTGAGTTTACCTTTTGTCTCTGTGAGTTTGCGTTTGGGTCCTCTCCTGCCTGCCACACAGCCGAAACATGACAGTTCCAGGTTTTGGTTGTTGTTGTATTCCTGCTATGTTTAGTATTTTCTGGTCTTAGTTTTGTTGTCCAGTCTTCGGGTTTTGGTTACCATGCCTCTGTGTTGTATGTTTGCTTTCTGTTTTCTCCCGCAGTCTCAGTGTCAAGCCCATGTGTCTTAGTCATGGTCTCAGTGTTTGTTCTTCCTGTTTTATTTTGATAGTCTTGTGTTTGTGTGCTGTGTTCAGTTTTGCTTCTCCTGTCTCATCAGTGTCAGCTGTGTTCCCATCTGTGGGCTGTTCCCTCGTTATCCTCCTTGTGTGTATATTGTTTGCATTTCCCTCTGTTCACTGTCGTGTTCTCCCACATTGTAGGTAGTAGTTCTGTCTGTTTGTCTTCGAGTCAGTGAGTCAGTTTATTTTGTATTTGTGACTGTTTAGTTGGATCTTTTGCCTTTTGTTTTCATTGGCAAACAAAGAAATTCCACTAGGCACAAGGACATCAAATCCCCTCAAACCCAATCATTCAAACGAAAAATCAAATAGTTTATATTTCATAAAAAGGAATTTTCATTTTTGTTTAGTTTTATTTGAAATCATGAAGATGTGCTGCCAGTTCTTTTTAGCTCTAAAATCAGTACGCAGCTGCCTTTAGGCTGAATAATTTGCCCTAGGAGGCACATTTCTGTAGAAACACTATTGACTTTTACTGCACCCCTATTTCTGGGAGTGTGCACCGTATTATTTATTTGAAATGCTTAATTTTTAGTTTTGCATATCAAGTGTTTCTGAATCTCCATTTAGAGCATTGTGTCTCTTCTTGTAATCCTTATATATTGGAAAACAAATCGATGTCGTGATGTTTTCTTTCTGGACCCCTCTGCAGATGTTGTACCCTTTATCTCATGACCTTCTTTTGCTTCTATTCCCTCCTCTATCACTTCCTCTCAGTGTGCTGAGTAAGACCATATGACTGTCAAGTGTCACACCAGGCAAAAGGGAAAAAAATGTAGGGAATGTAGAGGAGAGGGCAAGGAGAAGCATGGGAGATATATTAGGAGAGGGGATAATGGAGGGAGAGGAGCACAGAAAAGACCCCAATTTTTATCACCCTCCTCCTCCTCCTCCTCTGTATGGCAGAGCAGAATGTAGGTCTGCTCTTGCCTTCAGCCATCAGCAACAATCAGTTCTGCCCCAGTTACTGACGCATCTCACAGACTAAACACACACGCATACGTCACAATATGCAGTAATACACGCACACAGATGCACATAGACACATGAAAACTATGCTCGCAGAAACACACACACACACACACACACACACACACACCAGTCTCTGAAGAACACGCATGTTGTCATACAGAGGCAGTATCTGCCACAAGCCTGTGCAGATGTATGCAAACAGTTAAGCATGATCACATTTTCACATTTTAACAACAAGAAGGGTTGAACACTGATTTTACTATTTACAAAATTAACATGGTGCCGACATTGTGCGATCATGCAGGCACACATGAGCTCAGCATCATAAAGATTTAATCAAGAGAGGGGAAATGTAAACAATGTAAATTCATGTTTTCAGTGGATTCACAGAATTTGACCGTACAGTCAATAAATTTAGGTTCAAATCCAAGTATTTTAATGTTGCAGTTGTTTATGTTGACATGAAGGAAGTTGGAAGTATTTTTGGCAATTTTGAAAATCAAGATGTTCTTAAGGAAAGGCTCACAGAATATGAACATGAGGTGCATGAACAGAAAAAGAAAAAAAAGTACTGGGCTCACTAATAATGAGACGTGATCCAAAATTCAAGATCACGAATATCACCAGGATAAAACACAGAAACAGAAATATTAAGTAAAGAGGTCACGTTCAGAGCTGGCAGTTATCTTCCACAGCTATCAGAGTGGCCACTTCCTTGATTTTAAACCATTGCAAACTCCAAATGGAGGGTTATAATTAAAATCCATGCACCTTGTGTTTTCTTCTGCCAAGACTTCTGCAGCAACACAATCAGGCGTCTTTCGCTCTCCATACCTTTTCCTGGCAAGTGACTGTTGTGTTTCAGTTCTTAAATCGGTTAACTGTATAGTCATTAAAAATGTAGTGACTTGTTCCTCAAGATTTTACTCAGTGGAGCTAACAGTTAGACACAAACATGATGACTCACAGTTTCAAATACAATCAGCACATTACTTCAGATGCACTGAAGGCAGGAGTGCACTTTTACTGGCTGTGGAGCTCAAAAGATTGATAATATTTTGCAAGAATTACTTTATTCTTCAAAATTCCATGTAGGCAACTACTTTTTATTGGTACAAACTTACTTTTATTTTCAGCTGGCTGCAGGTGATGAGGCGAGCTGAACATCCATCGTTTGGTTCCATGACTGCTCTCAGCATTTGGGGGCGTTTCCTTTTAACAAGATGGCCATTGTCTTTATCTGTACCTGCTGAGTGATGCGCCTGAGTGATGTTCATTTTAAGATACTTTGTTAATAAAATGTTAATCATAAATTATCATGCCTTTGTGAAACCACCTCATATTGTGTTGCATTGTCTCCGGTCACCTGTAGGGGGCGCTCGTTATGGAAAGGCTCGAAGTCATATTTTAGGCTAGGCACAAACAGCTTACATTATCATTTGCAAGACTTGTTGTTGCAAAGGTGACAGTTAGCTCCAGAGACCAAAACAGTTTTTTGTACCAGGTTGTAAACATGTTTATTTCTGCTACACTGATTCTATGGGGATTCATTCCCTTTAGAGTCAGCCTCAAGAGGCCATCACCTTTCCTTTTTTCTTCTTCTCACGTACTCCAGTTTGCTCAACACAGTAAATTGGCAGCATATTCAATGTCGTTGGTATCTTGCATATGACTGTGTTGGGCTGTCCGTCTCTGTCTTGGCTTTGTTATAGACTAATTAATTGCTATCTTAAAAAAACGTGTTTAAGAATTTGGATGAAGGACAGGCTGATTCTTCTTGGGTTGTATTTTTGACAAACCAGGGAATGCACTTAGCTCTGCTCCCACATTATCTCTTGGGCATGGACAGCATGGTCTCCTTAAACATTTGACTTTTCTGCTTGCATTACTGAGCCAGCTGAGGTTAAAAAACATGCTGCACTCACTGAATGTCCCTTCAGTAACCCAACACAAATTAAGCTCCCGGTGTGATTTGATAAATTTAAACAGCAAATCATCTGTGTTGATGTGACCTATTTTTTCACAAACATCAGAATCTGTCATCAGACGTCATCAGTGTTGGAATTTCTGTAAATAAATTATTGTGAAGTGACTCCTCACGAAGCCCATCTGGGCTGCTTTCTTCGGGCCCCATGGGATGCTCTTTGGGTTTGTTTCATTACATCTACATGTTTATTATACGGACATGTTACGTACATTAGCATGAAATACAAAAGTAACATTTATTTAACAAAATTACTTAAATCTCTGTTTTTCTCTACTTCATTGCAAAGTGGTATTTACAAGTAATTATATTGTTTTGTAAAACTGATTTGTCACAAATATATGTGAATTTCAGGTCACATCATGATTTTGTTCCTGTTACAAATGAAGCCTAACCTTGAATTAAAGCTTGTATTAATGGTCTTAAACAAACTTTTAGTCTAAATAATAAAAAAATAAATAAAAAAATAAGTAAATAAATAAATAAATAAAAGTTCATTTGTCAGAGAGGTGAAAAATAAGAATGACAACAATACTACACTGAGAAACAGGCCACTATGCTTTTCCAGAGAAGACTTGTAATTATTAAAATTCATTAGACTTTTAGTAGTCAGCTGGACAGGAGAATGAAGGAAATCCTCACTGCAGCATCTTCTGAGTGCTGAAAATGCATGTATGTAAAAGGTCTGGGCTTCTCTGCTTACACTGCCATCTCTGAATCAAACCGTGACCTTGACCTGGTCAAAAATTGATCTGTAAGTATATGAAAAACAGATGTAGCTACCGTGATATAGTCCATTTGTCACCTCAAGCTGTCCATTTTCACCACAGCCATCTTGATTTTTTGTAACTGGTCTCCACTAGCAAGGATTAGATATATAACCAAGGAATTAAGGGACCCTGTACACTCATAGGTTAGCAACTTGTTAATCAGATGGTGAAGAATACCCTGCCATAGCCTTCTTTTTTATTCTAACTGGTTTTCTATTGAACATCATGAAACTACTTGAAACTACCAACAGAGGCTCTAAATATATCAGGATAGTGCTTTTACCTATGCAGGCTTTATCAATTTTCCTATACGATACGACAGATTTAAGCTAAAGTACACGAGACAATGTATTGTGGATACATTATATTATTTAAATTATTAGCAAAGAGCAATACTGAGACAATGGGACAGGCTGTCCCTGTGAACTTTCATATGATTAACTCATAAGAAAATGGATGAATGGATGGAGACACATAGCTTAAAGTCATTCTGAAATTAATTTGTATGTACATTTTTTGCAGATATACAGTAATAAGAATAAGCTGAGTATTGAATTTTTGTGCTAATGACAATGATAGTGAGACTAAGCAGGAGATTGGAGGGCGTGAGGATATTTATATCAGGACAGGGGTGGGGGTAAGGAGGAGGACAAACAGAAGAAAGAATCTGCTCTCATTAATTTTTCACTTTCATTTATTTGTAAATAATTTAAGAGCTATGTTGCACTGTGTCTATGATGCAGCATGGGCCTCACATGCAGAAGACACTGGCACACTCACAGCGAGCACACAGTTGTACACAGAGTATGCACGATCGAGAGTGGCACACGTATAAACAATATTCATAAATTCAGAACATTATACAGGCATATAGACCCACACATGCACTCTCCCAGGGGATCCGATTAGAGTAAAACATGTCAGGCAATGAGACAAACCCCCACCCCACCCCCAGGCCCAGCACCCATGCACCTTATGTGCCACGCCACCACTGCCAGTAGTTCTTTTTATAATAATCACGCAAACACGCAGAAACAGAGCACAGACCTTCCTCCATGCACTTTCATATTCATATTAACCTTTTCAGTTTGAATAATCCATGAATCATAAAGGGAACAGAGGCTTGAATGTCACAAAAGTAAAATCTAGACCCAGATAAGGACATTGTTAAAAAACATGTGCCACACATTTCATCTTAATGGTCTACCCAGCTGATGAGCCTGCATCACATCCAGGCAATCAGAAGGAGGAGATTAATGTGTGTGCATATGCATCTCTGGTCCATTTAACACATGGATTAAAACATTCCCAGTTATTAAAGTAATACAAAACAAATGATATACAATAATGGGCAATTTTAGGATATGAGGGTTTGACACCTAACAGGTTTCGAAATACATTAATGTCAGTGAATGTCCTCACAAAGCCTTTATGTGCGAGCCTCTCATTACACACAGAGTGGAGCAGGCAGAAGTCAATGAAAAGTAAACAACAGCCATGAACAACAAATATAAAGAAAAATAAAAAAAGAAGCAGGAAAAAAAGATATAACAAGAACAACAGCTGTAATTTTAACTGACTGGGTTTCATTAATATGTGATCCTGGCCTACTAATATATCTTGTTCCTTATGAAACAATGTGAAATTTCCACAGGAATCCAAAAACAGAAAACCAAAAGTATTCAATGACTGAACTCCCTGAGAGCAGACTGACACATTTTTACATCAAATTTCACCTTTCACAAGGTAACAAAAGGTACCAACAGCACAAAACCTTTTCTTTCTCTCAGAGACAGCCATTGTGAAGTTTTGTTGACTGCTGCTTGGCCCAGATACATCACACTGTCTGGATACAGCATAGCAACAAGGCGCCTGATCAAAGAGTATAGAAGAGAGGAGAGGAAAGACAGAAAGAGAATAAGGACTACAGAAACAGAAAACTGGTGAAAAACAAACATGTGGGAAATCGCAGAGGGAGATAAGGGAGGAATTACATGAAACGGAAGCAAGTATTAGAGACCACTAAACGAAACTGAAGAAAAGGAGAAAGATGGGGGTTATTTGAGACGTTAACACAAGAAACAGAGCTTTTCATCAGGGAGGCACTTGCAGAAGAGTCAAAATCAGGACTGAGTTCTTTTATCTTCTAGTCCTCCAAACACTGCAAAATAAACTTACAACCTTGTGTTTGAACGTGTAGAGTGACTTCATGCCCAGGCAGCCCCATCTATTTATTGTTATTAAATAGCTTCAGAAGATCTGTGTTTGGTGCTGATTGCATGGACAGGGTGATGCACTGCTGGAATCTCTAACATCCATCCATCTTCCTCCGCTTTATCAGGGGCCGGGTCGAGGGGGCAGCAGCCTAAGCAGAGGATCCCAGACCTCCCTCTCCCCATCCACCTCCTCTAGCTTATCCGGGGGAACACCAAAGCGTTCCCAGGCCAACCGAGAGATATAATCGCTCCAGTGTGTCCTGGGTCTGCCCCCCCCCCCCCCACCCCCCCCCCCCCACCCGGTGGGACATGCCCGGAACACCTCACCCAAGAAGCGCCCAGGAGACATCCTTGTCAGATGTCCAAACCACCTCAGCTGGCTCCTTTCGATGTGGAGGAGCAGCGGCTCTACCCTGAGCCCCTCCCGGATGGCTGAACTTCTCACCCTATCGCTAAGGGAGAGGCCAGCCACCCTTCGGAAGAAGCTCATTTCCGCCGCTTGTATCGGCGATCTCGTTCTTTCGGTCACTACCCACAGCTTGTGGCCATAGGTGAGGGTAGGGACGTAGATCGACCTGTAAATTGAGAGCTTTGGACCGGTGCAGCGTCTGCATCACTGCGGCCGGAGCACCAATCCATCTATCAATCTCCAGCTCCCTTTCACCATAACTCGCAAACAAGACCCCAAGATACTTGAACTCCTCCACTTGGGGCAGGAACTCATCCCTGACCCGGAGTGGGGACTCTACCCGTTTCCGGCTGAGAACCATGGCCTCAGATTTGGAGGTGCTGATTCTCATTCCCGCTGCTTCACACTCGGCTGCGAACCGTTCCAGTGCGAGCTGGAGGCCATCACCCGATGAAGCCAAGAGAACCACATCATCTGCGAAAAGCAGAGACGAGATTCTGAGGCCAAGTGAAAGCCCTCCGCCACTTGGCTGCGCCTAGAAATCCTGTCCATAAAAATTATGAACAGAATCGGTGACAAAGGGCAGCCCTGGCAGAGCCCATAACCCACCGGGAATGAGTCCGACTTATTGCCGGCAATGCGAACCAAGCTCTTGCAACGGTTGTATAGGGATCGAATGGCCCATAGCAGGCAGGCACCCCATACTCCAGCAGCACCTCCCATAGGACACCACAAGGGACACGGTTGAATGCCTTCTCCAAGTCCACAAAACACATGTGGACTGATTGGGCAAACTCCCATGTGCCCTCAAGTATCCTTGAGAGGATAAAGAGCTGGTCCAGTGTTCTGCGACCAGGGCGAAAACAGCAGTGTTCCTCGTGTATCCGAGGTTCGACTAGCGGACGAACTCTCCTTTCCAGTTGTTGGAACACACCCTCCGGTCCCCCTTCTTAAAGATGGGGACCACCACCCCAGTCTGCCAGTCCAGGGGTACTGCTCCGGATCGCCACGCAACATTGTAGGGACAGCCCTACAACGTTCAGAGCCTTCAGGAACTCGGGGCGGACCTCATCCACACCAGGGGCTCTGCCACCAAGGAGTTGTTTAACTGCCTCAGTGACCTCGCCCCCAGAAATTGGCAGGTCATCCCCCTCATCCCCAGACTCTGCTTCCTCCTCGGAAGACATGTCAGTGAGATTAAGGAGGTCCTCGAAGTATTCCTTACACCGCCCGACAATTTTCTCAGTCGAAGTCAGCAGCACTCCGCCAGCACTATACACAGGTGGAGCACCGCTTTCCCCTCCTGAGACGCCTGACGGTTTGCCAGAATGTCTTCGAGGCAGTCCAAAAGTCTTTTTCCATGGCCTCTCCAAACTCCTCCCACACCTGAGTTTTTGCTTCAGCCACTGCCCGAGCCGCATTCCGCTTGGCCTGTCGGTACCTGTCAGCTGCCTCCAAAGTCCCACAGGCTAACCAAGCTCGATAGGACTCCTTCTTCAGCCTGGTGTCTCCTTTCACCTCTGGTGTCCACCATTTGGTTCGGGGATTACCACCACGACAGGCACCAACCACCTTGCGGCCGCCGCTCAATGCAGCAGCTTCGGCAATGGAGATGCTGAATATGGTCCATTCAGACTCAATGTCCCCAGTCTCCCTCGGAATGCTGTTGAAGCTCTGCCAGAGGTGTGCATTGAAGATCTCGCGGACTGGGGCCTCTGCTAGGCGTTCCCAGCACACCCTCACTACACGTTTAGGTGCACCGGGTCTGTCCAGCGTCCTCCCCCGCCACCTGATCCAACTCACCACCAGGTGGTGATCAGTTGACAGCTCAGCCCCTCTCTTTACCCCAGTGTCCAGAACATATGGTCACAGGTCTGGTGATACGATTACAAAATCAATCATCGACCTGCGGCCTAGAGCTTCCTGGTGCCACGTGCACTAGGGACACTCTTATGTTCGAACAAGGTGTTCGAACAAACTGTGATTTGCACAGAAGTCCAATAACAAAACACAGCTCGGGTTCAGATCAGAAAATGCCCCTCATCAGCTGTTCAGATTGCAAAAGTAGATAGACAAATAACCAGGACTCTCCTGTTCTGCAGCTTTTAATAATTACTGTTACTATCATTGTGTTTGCTTATATTAGTTTTCACATTCTGAAATCAGATCTAGGATTTACATTGTGTTAAGTCCTGTTCAAAAATGATCCAAACAGTTAACAGTGGGCAGTTAAATGATGCGATCATGTAGCATCTTTATACAACAATATCTAAAAGTAAATCATTGTTTTTTCCCATTATTTCCCTGAGGAACACTTATGATTCTAGTTGCAAAAACATCAGATCTAGGGGCTTACATGAGACATACCGGTTATTCAAAAAAAACAAACAAACCTATTTTGATATTCAGAAGATGGGGCCTGCTTTTTGGAAGGTTAGTAGACCTCAGATGTTTAATATAGGTTACAGCTGCTGTAGCTGGCTGACTGGGAAAAAGAACAGCAACAACTCATACCTCTAATACCACTTGGCCATATAGGGGGAGGTAGACCACTGAATTTTATGTTAGCAATAAAGACTCATATGGGAAAGTTAGACGCTCTTTGAGATATCCCAAAGATTTAGTCCTGTTAAGAGTCCCCTCCACAGCACTGACAATAAGGTGCATGTATGAATACACTCGGTGGCAGTTCTGAATGCATTCTGAACTCAGACTGATGTGTCTCTGTGTTTAGTTGGAGTTTATATAGCACTGGTATATGTTTTCTGTAATATTTATGTATGTAACAGCTGAGTTCTGCCATCTAGTGGCTGGGTTATGTACATGCATACATGAATGTTGAATCCTGAATCCAAACTAGAAGCTGGTTCCATAGAAGAGGGGCCTGAACACTGAAGGCTCTGCCTCCCATCCTACTTTTAAATACTCTAGGAACAACAAGTAAGCCTGCAGTGTGAGAGCGAAGTACTCTAATAGGGTGATATGGTACTACAAGGTCATTAAGATAAGATGGGGCCTGATTATTTAAGACCTTGTATGTGAGGAGCAGGATTTTGAATTCAATTCTGGATTTAACAGGAAGCCAGTGAGGGGAAGCCAAAACAGGAGAAATATGCTCTCTCTTTCTAGTCCCTGTCAGTACTCTTGCTGCAACATTTTGGATTAACTGAAGGCTTTTAATTGAGTTTTTAGGACTTCCTGATAATAATGAATTACAGTAGTCCAGCCTAGACGTAATAAATGCATGAACTAGTTTTTCAGCGTCACTCTGAAACAGGATATTTCTAATTTTAGAGATGTTGCACAAATGGAAGAAAGCAGTCTTACATATTTGTTTAATATATGCTTCATCTCTTTGCTCACGCTTAATCTCTTTGCTCTTGAATGCTTTGCTTCTTATATTGATTTTTACGCTGATTTTTTCCCTTTTTTCCGTGTGAGCTTACCTGCGATAACTTCTGGACACTTGTAGATCATTAGGACTAGAGTGTTCTTAACAGAAACAACAACATTTTATGGTTACCTTATCCTCAGCGCTCCGTGTGTCTGTGGCCTAGACACAGCTGAAGCCTGATTACAGCGTCTGGGCACCGAGCAGCCTCAATAGCCTGGAAAGGTGCTAACCGCTAGGCTAACTAGCAACAAGATGCCTTCCCTCTCCACAGATGACTACCACAGCCTCCTGCAGAAGATTGCAGTACTGGAGACAAAAATTCATCGCTTAGAAGTAAACGTGGAGGTAAATGGACTGTGTGGAAATGAAACAACCTTGCCTTTGATTCAAAACAATGGCGATGAGCAAGCTAGTACACAGCTAAGGAGCACAGATAACATGACCAAGAAAGTAGACTCTGTGCATTATTATAAATCCTCAAGTGATAATCCCCCCTTAGACTGTCTTGGTGCAAAACCAAGACATAAATCATGTCTCCTGGAAGGGGGAGGACGTATCACAGGCAGGGCACAGCGAGCTGAAATCTCTGAAACCGACTGGCCTTCACTTCCTACGAGACAGAGAAGCTCTTCTACCCCTGTATACGGGAGGAAACAGGACTGGACAACCGTGAATAGGAAGGTTAACAACAAACCTCCAAAACAACTGAATGTGAAACTGCAGAACAGATTTGCTCCACTATCAAAGGACCCTGGATCTATATCGGACAACCATCCATCTAAAAGCAGCGAAATAAGGTCTGAAAATCTGTTGAAAAGTGAAAGGCCACAGGGAAAGCTAAAGGCTAGGCCTGAAACTCTGATTGTGGGTGACTCTGCCGTAAAGGATGTACAAAGGATGTGCGGTAAGAACACTAAAGTCCTCTGCTTTTCTAAGGATATGGTCAACAACCTGAAGGAGAGAATTCTTCAAATTGCAGATGAATATCCAACTGTGACAAACATTGTTCTGCATACAGGGTCAAACGATGTGTCCAAACAACAGTCGGAGGTTCTGAAACGGGACTTTACTGGATTATTAAATACTGTAAACTCTCTGAATGCAGCTGTATTCATCAGTGGACCTGTACCGCCGGTCAGAGGAGGAGACGAGAGATTCAGCAGGTTGTTTACACTGAATAAATGGCTTATATCAGCATGTGCTGACCACTCAGTGCACTTTATCGACAACTTTAATATTTTTTGGGAACGCAGGCATCTGTTCAAAGCAAATGGATTTAATTTTAACAAGTCAGGGGTGAAACTGTTCACCTCCAACTTGTTTTATTCCATACGTCATCCATCTGTGCTTGGTGCCAAGGCTGAGATAAACAAGGAGTTATCTCATAAAGAGGAACAAACAGTACTCCAAGAACAGACAAAGCCCAGCAGAAACCTTGAGGAGGAGCTCCATTTGCCCCCACCCGGGAAGAGCCTCAGAAAGGAGAGACATCCATGGCATCTGAGGAAGAGCCTCAGAAAGGAGAGACATCTAAGGCAAGAAGAGGGGTCCCTATTTGCCTCCAACTCTCTCAACAACACCAACGACCAGGACAAGGGACCACGACCTTCCCCAGTCCCCCAAACCCCTGACAGGCCATCACCCTCCTCCCCCTCCCTTTCTCCCTCCTCCCCACACCTGAAATTCACTGAGGAGATGATGGAGCGGGTCAATGCTGGGCTCAGATCTACCCCCCGTCCCAATCCCTTTTTGTCCCCCATAAACCCCCCACCAGAGCGGCCAAAGGTTCGCCATCGAGCCCCACCCTCAACAGAGCAATCGAAGTCACATTGCCCAGCCTCGCCCCCCTTAGTTCCTCTTCATGCCCTGTCTCCGCAGTCTGATGCGTGATGTGTGAAGGGTCCGGGCTGTGAGGATTATGGCAGTGGTGACTTTTCCCAGGAGAAGCTGGGACCCTGTTTACTAGAAGGTTTTAAAATTTCTGTACTTTTAGGTGACAGGAGACATGTGGCCTGGTCAAAACACAGAGAGCTGCACTCTAAAAGATCTTTAAACATAGTAAACATACCTTGTGTGCCACAGACTGCTCCCAAACACGAGGGGACAAGTAATACCTCTAAAACACTTAAGTTGGCTTTATTAAACATTAGATCTCTAGCTGGGAAAACATTTTTAATTAATGATTTAATCACTGAGCACAGCCTTGATTTTATGTTTTTAACTGAAACTTGGTTGGACCAAAGTAACAGTGGAGCTGTTCTCATCGAGACGACCCCTCCTAACTACAGTTTTATCAGTGAGGTCAGGGCGAGCAGGAGAGGAGGAGGGGTTGCTGTCTTATTTAATGAATCATTTCAATGTAAGCAGCTATCTCCTGGAAGTTTTCAGTCTTTTGAATATGTGGCTTTGCAGCTGAAGGCCCCATCCAAAGTTGTGTTTCTTAATGTTTACAGGCCTCCCAAATACTGCACAGACTTTTTTAATGACCTCAGTGAACTGCTGTCTGTGATCTGTGTTGATTTTGACTGTGTAATTATTGCTGGGGATTTTAACATTCATGTGGACAACCCTCAGGACAAAGGGACTAAAGACCTGAGTAACACTCTGGGCAACTTTGGGCTGACTCAGCATGTAACAGAGGCCACACATAATAGAGGACACACTCTTGACCTACTGATCTCCAAAGGCCTGAGCATTTCAAAGGTTACTGTGTCTGATGTGGGCCTGTCTGATCATTACTGTGTTTTCTTTGAAAGTAAAATCTCAGCCCACACAAATATATCAACAACAGTGATCACAAAACGGTGCATAACTGAAGACAGTAGTGCAATTTTTAACCAGGTCTTCCCATTAACACCTGACCTGCCCAGAGGGTCAGTCAATGAGCTCGTCAATAGCTTCAATGCTAACATGTTAAATGTAATGGACACTATTGCTCCCATTAAGGTGAAGGTTATCTCTGGAAGGAAAAAGTCTCCATGGAGAAACTCCACACTGGTGAAAAATGAAAAAAGAGAGTGTAGGAAAGCTGAGCGCAGATGGAGAAAAACAAACCTCCAGGTTCATTATGACATTTATAAAGAGAAACTTCACAATTATAATTTACAACTGAGGAATGCAAGGAGGTCCTACTTCTCTGACATCATCACTAAAAACAGCCATAATGCTCGGGTCTTATTTTCTACAGTTGACAGGCTAACAAACCCTCCTGTGTCAGTGGCAGCTGAACTTCATTCGACCATGGCCTGCAATGACTTTGCCAAATTCTTCACTGAAAAAATCCAAAAAATTAGACAAGCAATTGGTACATCAACAGCAGATCCAGGATATGTACTGTGTCCACCAAAAAACTGTTTAAACACCATGAAACAGTTTCAACCTATTAACAGCAAAGACCTGGAGGACATCTTAGGTCAACTGAACTCCTCCTCCTGCTGTTTAGATGTCCTGCCAACAAGTTTTTTCAAAAAGGTCTCAAAGACTTTAGAGTCAGACCTGTTACAGATCGTCAACTTTTCTTTATTATCAGGTGTGTTTCCAGAATCACTAAAAACTGCTGTAATCAAACCTATACTGAAAAAGGACAATCTTGACAAGACACAAATGAACAACTACAGGCCGATCTCAAATCTCCCGTTTTTAAGTAAGATCATTGAAAAAGCAGTTTCTCAACAGCTCAGTTACTTCTTAAAACAGAATAACTGCTACGATGCCTTCCAGTCAGGTTTTAGACAGAACCACAGCACTGAAACCGCTCTGACCAAAGTGTTTAATGACATATGTCTGAATACAGACAGTGGAAAAATGTCAGTCCTAGTTTTACTGGATCTCAGTGCAGCATTTGATACAGTTGACCACAACATATTACTCAAACGACTGGAGAACTGGACAGGTCTTTCAGGAACTGTACTAAACTGGTTCAAAACATACGTAGAAAACAGGAAATACTTTGTATCAATAGGTAACTTCACATCTGAGCAGACAAGTATCACATGTGGAGTTCCCCAAGGTTCCATCTTGGGACCCCTTCTGTTTAACATCTACATGCTCCCACTGGCACAGATTATAAACAACAACAAAATAAACTATCACAGCTATGCAGATGACACACAAATATATATCACAATGTCACCAGGAGACCGAGGCCCTGTACAGGCTCTTGGTAAATGCATTGAGGAAATCAATGACTGGTTGTGCCACAATTTTCTCCAGCTAAACAAAAACAAAACTGAGGTAATAGTCTTTGGCGCCAAAGAAAAACGATTACAGGTCACCAGAGAACTTCAATCTATACATCTAAAAACCACAAACCAGGCGAGAAATTTGGGTGTAGTGATGGATGCAGACCTAAACTTAGAAAAACACATTAAGACAATAACAAAGTCAGCTTACTATCACCTCAAGAATATATCAAGGATAAAAGATCTGATGTCTCAACAGGACCTGGAAAAACTAGTCCATGCATTCATCTTTAGTAGGCTTGATTACTGTAACAGCATCTTTACAGGTCTACCTAAAAAATCAGTCAGACAACTACAGCTCATTCAGAACTCTGCTGCTCGAGTCCTCACTAAGACCAAAAAAGTGGACCACATCAGTCCAGCTCTGAGGTCCTTACACTGGCTGCCTGTCCGTCAGAGGATAGACTTTAAAGTTCTGATGCTGGCCTATAAAGCTCTGAATGGTTTAGGACCAAAATACATCAATGACCTCCTGACCCAGTATGAACCATCCAGATCCCTCAGGTCATCTGGATCCGGTCTTTTATCAGTTCCCAGAGTCAGAACCAGACACGGAGAAGCTGCATTCAGCTTTTATGCTCCTTATATCTGGAACAAACTCCCAGAAAGCCTCAGATCAGCTGAAACACTCAGTTTATTTAAATCCAGGTTGAAGACTCACCTGTTCTCAGCTGCATTTGAATAAAGCGCCAAATCCACACTTTAAGCTTAAATTTCAAAACTTACATTTAACTACTGATTTTATCTACTGTTCTGATTTTATCTGTTTTGATTTTATATACTGTTGTTTGTTTGTTTGTTTGTTTGTTTGTTTGTTTGTTTGTTTGTTTGTTTGTTTGTTTGTTTGTTAATTAGTTAGTTAGTTTATTTGCTTGTTTTATTCAATTTTAAATCATGCTTTTTATTTGTTCCTGTTTCTAATGTCTCTGTAAAGCACTTTGAATCACCTTGTTGTTGAATTGTGCTATACAAATAAACTTGCCTTGCCTTGCCTAATATGTGCATTGAAGGATATATCCTGGTCAAAACGGATTTCCCAGAAAAAGATTTCTGGATGTTTTTATGACAGAATTCTGCCTGTTTTAATGCTGCCTCAGGTGTCTGAAGATCACTGACATCCAATACTGATTTATCTAATTCTCTGAATTTTTTTTCTTTTTGTTTATTTTTGAAAATTGATGAACCTGTACCTGTACTACTAAGAAACTCTTTAAAAAAGGAAAAAAATAAACTCCTCTGAGATGCTATTTTTATACTGGTTATGTTAATGATCTGTTGTCATATTTAGTGGCAAAATGTTCCTCCAGTTGTTTTTCAGTAGGTCTCCCAGCTTTGTTGACACATGCTGCTACCATCAGATTCAAAATGACCAAGTATTTTTTTTTTAATGAAATTATAAAATTCCTGCACTTAAACATTTGGTATCTTCTCTTGTCATTGTACTTCATTTTTACTTCCAATTTGCACAGCCTCTCAACCTTTTTTGGGAATTGAAATGACCATATTTATTTTCTTCTTTAATTTTTTAATTAGTTTTAAAAAAACACTTTTCAAACATTTTTAAAAGTTATTATTAGTTATTTACTTGAAAAGAGACCCAAATCTGTCGTGTATCGATGTCAACACAATAATTGAATAATTGTCTGTCATTTTCTTACATATATCTTGAGTATTATTGTAATTAACATTTAAAAAAAAAAAAACATTTACTTTTTAATCCTCAAATGTCAAAGGGCAGAGAATGTGTGTGTCGGAAGTTTGTTGTCTAGTCTTTCTGAACCATTCAACCACAAGTGACGCTATCAGGCGCTTGTGGCTCCAGTCAGCATCACCCAATCACTAATCAGAATCTCTTCCCGTGCCCGCCTTCTCTTGATTGGCATTGGCTGACTCTGACAACTTCATGGCGCTATAGGCGGAGTCTGTAACTGAACGGTGAGCTCTCTCCAGCTGTTATTCTATAACCAACACCTGGGCAAGAGGAAAGGAGTGGAGAGAAGGTTGTCCCTCATTTGTTACGGTTATCTACAGGTGAGTGGGTCACGGTGCATTTGTGTAGCGTGTGTTTAACGGTATTCCGTGAATAAATTGTGAGTGTGCTTTTTAAAATCCACTGTACATGGAACAAAGGACGCAGTTATTTCTGTATGGACACGGTAGATTAAGTTTGCATTATGGGAAGTGGATCTTGCAAGACAGACAGACGTATGTACTGAACAATCATACTATCAACACATAATCCGGAAATTAAAGGTTTTGTTTACGTTATACAACGATGGGTTTCCCCCTCCCCCGTCAGATTTAGCTTTCTACAGGAAGCTGCTAAAAACAGCGTGTTTTTACTTGTTTGGACTATATACATGAAAGCCTTAAGTGTTTTAAACTGAAGTTTTCCAGTTTTATTGTTATTGTAGCTTTAGTGCTGCAGAACGGTGTGCATTTGTGTTACTCATGTTTGTGGGGCGGTTCACAGGGTCACATTCTGGGGATCCGCCCCCTGTTTGTGCAGGTAATGCAAATTCCTGGAAAGTAAGTTTTAGTACTTACCTTTTTTAGCTTAGGATGGGTTACAGTTAAGTTTACTGTAAAGCAACAGTGCATGAATGCATGACACGGAGGAGACGTGACTGTGTCTGTGTGTGAAAGAGAGAAGCGAAAATGAAACCGATGCAAAGAAGAATAAAAGATTTCATGCCATCAGGTTTCCTGTTAAACGAGTTGGGTCTGTCTGTTATCGCACATCTCCAAGGATTTGCACTTTATTCCTCCAATTAGCACATTATCTGTTTAGAAACGTGCAGCCTGTGGAGTAAGCTGCATGATTAGATTTGCAGTGAGACTGTGACTCTGGAGGGTTTGTTCAGCAAGTACACACAAAAGAGTCAATATGTGAACTGGAAGGTAACATCTGTTTGGTTAATAACAGGCTGTTACTTACTGCTGGTACATTCAGTGAAAGTTACTGAGTATCTGACCGACTTACCGCAGTGGTGCACAAAGTGCAGCACATTTGTAGATAACAGATTGTAAACTAATAGCACAATTCTTCACCAGAGTTGAGTGGAGCAGTGACCATGGAGACCACCAGGAGACGACCGCAGCACAGTGCCAATGGGAAAAGATCTGAACAGAAGGAGCAGCTAGCACAGTGGGGGAGAGCGTGGTGAGTCGAATTCACTGAAAAAACACCCTAAATTTTCCTTGGCAGTTTTGACAAACTTCTCAGAAAGTCCTAAAAAAGTTGTTGAGAGTCTTTCCTGCAAACAATCTACTCGGACATTAAAAACATATAATCTTTGTTTATCATATAGTCAGAAATAATGTTAAAATGCATAGACGTGTTTGGCTTAAATATACACAGAGCAGTCTTGACACAGAGTTTAATTACTCCATGAAATGCATTTTTTAAGCCAGGAGAACACAGACCTTAAAAATGAACTGTCTTAAGCTCTAAAATTTAAAAACAAAAACACTTCAATTAAACGGTGCTACTATTTCCTCACTCTCTACACATGCAATTGCATTTATTTATTTATCTGAAACAAGCTGCAGTCGAACCCTTATCTCACTATTATGATCATAATGTAAGCATGTCTACATTCATGTACAGGATGATGAAAGAGTCTTTAAATACCACTTGGTATTTTGGTTGGTTTTTAACTGACATCAGTAAGTGATTTCAAGTTTAGTCTTGAGTTTTAAGACCAAAGTGCTGTTGCATTTAACTTTTGATAACAAAGTAAAGTTTGAGGACCGCCAGAAAATTTCTACTGAGATTAAGACTATAAAAAAAAAAACCCAAAAAACTGAAATCTTCCACAAACTATAAATGGAAACACTGACACACCGCTTTTTCAGCAACATCCTGGAACAATTTGTTAAACAAGTCCATGAAATTCAGAACACAATCTTCAGACTTATCTGGGTCATTGGGATATGGCATCATAAACGGTTTGATCAACACATCATATATTCATGGCACACAAATGAGCCTTGGTACAAAGCTGGGAGAAGACACACAGATATGTAAACAGAGAGTAATGCACCAGGGGGAAGTGGTTAGATTAAAAATTAATCAGAATGTATGTCTGAGGCTAATGAGACTGTCGTTACTTTGACAAGTGTTTGATCATAAACACATTATTGTCACAAACTGGAGCTGATGATGACTTTAGATGAAATATTAAGCTGTTAATTACTATGTATAACCCAAAATAAATGTCAGTCTATCCTATGATTTTTTTTATTTATTTCCCTGAAAACACAAGGAGAGCAGCACTCATTACAGTTCACGTTCACCTGCTGCAAATATGTCGTCAGGTATGCTGGCACGGAACATTTTGTTGTTTCCCAGTTTAACAACCAGGCTGGTCTGCGAGTCTCTGCAGTCATCTCTGTGGTACATCAGTGCAGAATCGATCCATCAATTTATTTAGAGACAATAACTGCAGCTTTAGGATTTGTCACCTGGAGACCATAAATATCTACAATAAGACCAGTCAAATGATATTTACCTGCTGGTGATGAAGGATGAGCTGCTAAGGAGCAAAAGTGATCACCTGGGCAAGCGAAGGTCAGTGTAAAATTTCGAGCCAGTCCGTTAAACAGTTTTTGATCGATTTCAGACTGACAGTCGGTCATTACCGAAGCCACAGAGCTGACATGGCTAAGATGGTTTCTCTTGCAGAAATGATGCTTGACTAAGAAATGAAAGTTTAATGATAATCCACAAAAAAAACTGCATAATTCCCTTTTTTGTTGAATCATGTGATGTTTGGTAGAAGTTGTACTCTTCACATGTGTAATGCAAGAGAATAAAAAACAGCTGCATTCCATTTTGGTGCTCTTTTGTTCTAGTTTCCTGTTATTGTGCAAACCAGCTTCATGGAACCAAGTCATGAAGCACGTCCCCCGCGAGCCTGCAAAGGATAAGAGAATGGATAGATGGATTTATTTTGTTGTAATTCTTCCTCGTAATCTTTTGCCTTTTCCATCAGTCAGGTTTTATTCTGATTGGTACTAAAATGGAGTTTTATCTTAGCAATTATTTTGTTTAACCAATACATGTTTAATTTTAGGAATTATTCATAATACATAGTTTATAGGTTAAAAAACCCCAAAACAAAATAAACTTGTTTCCTATGCAGTACCGTAAAGTACCTCTAGGGGGTCCTATCACCCTTATTTAAGAGAGGCTCAAAGTATTTAGGTTTAGAGTACTGCACTCACATTTCACATTTAGAGAAATATGAAACAGGTGAATAATGTTTCAGCTTGAAGTCTTCACACTGTATCTGTGTGCATGTATGATCTGTTCACAGGGAGGTGGACTGGTTTTCCCTCATCAGTGTAATCGGCCTCCTTTGCTTTGCCCCTTTCATTGTCTTCTACTTTGTGATGGCCTGTGATCAGTATGAGTGCTCCATCACCCAGCCTGTGTTGGATCTGTACCAAGGAGAGGCCACCCTGCTCTCCATTTGGGCCCGGGCACCCTCCTTCTCGTGGTCAGCTGCTAAGATCTATGCCATCTGGGTGAGCTTCCAGGTAAGCAGGGGAGTTTGAGGGCAGTGTAACTCAAAGAAACTGTCTGTTGTCTTTTAGTTCAAATGCTCTGTGTTTTCCTTTAGGTGTTCCTGTACATGTGTTTTCCTGATATTACCCACAAGTTCATCCCTGGCTATGTTGGTGGTGTGCAGGAAGGAGCACGAACCCCAGCTGGTGATTAACAGATTAATACACACATACACCCACTCATCAGTCCACAGCACTTGTTTAATTATGAGGACCTGTTTTATACCCATGCCTGTGAAAAGATTAATAGATTTTGGCTTTTATTATCAAAGCAGTATGTAGAAATAGTTGTCTTTTTTTTTCTCTGTTCACAAGGCCTGATTAACAAGTATGAGATCAATGGACTGCAGTGCTGGCTCATCACTCATGCACTGTGGTTTGCCAACGCACATTATTTCCACTGGTTTTCTCCCACGATCATATTCGACAACTGGATCCCCCTGCTGTGGTGCACTAACATACTGGGCTATGCTGTGTCCACGTTTGCTTTCATAAAAGCGCATCTTTTCCCCACCAACGCTGAGGACTGGTGAGTACTGATGCACACGTGTCACTGAGGTAGGAGGAGCAGAAGTTTAAAGCAACTTTTTGAACATGTTTTCTTCCATCTCTGTTTCTGACTATACAGCAAGTTCACAGGGAACATCTTCTATAACTACATGATGGGTATTGAGTTCAACCCCCGCATAGGCAAGTGGTTTGACTTCAAGTTATTCTTCAACGGCCGGCCCGGCATCGTAGCCTGGACTCTAATCAATCTGTCCTACATGGCCAAGCAACAAGAACTCTACGGTTACATCACCAACTCCATGATCCTGGTGAATGTACTGCAGGTAAGACGAGGTTTAAATTAAATGAATCTTCTTTCGCAATTTCAGGTGAAAGTTGAATGATTTAAGAGGATATTTTTATACTTGCACTGCTAGAGTGGCTTTGCAAGGTTTACGGTTCAAAATCATTCTTATTTAGTCTTGTTGCAGCCCTGAAATGAGTGTTTTTTAGCTCCAGATTTGCTGCCTCTATTCAAAGAAGCTTTAACTAGTTGTATGTCTGAGAAGGCCATATTGTAGGTATTTGCACTCACTGACATCATAATGAACCAAGGGGAAAAAAATGTTTTCATCGAGCTTTGGATAAAACCTCCTCAAGATGCTCATGAATTCCTGTAAGCAGGAAAAGCCCTGATGTGTCCTACTTTCACAGTGCTCCTTGGTCAGCAGTCTTCTGTTGGCAGCTCTAAAGCCCAGTCATATTATAACAGGTGAACTATGGCTGCGGACTGATTAACCTGAGCAAGCCTCTGATGAGTAGATTAGATAGTGTCACCTGTTTCAGTGGTAGAATGCAACTCAGCAGATCTTTGGTACAGACTGTGTTCAATGACAGAAGGTCAGGTTTAACTTACCTTCGATTGCTGACATAGAAATAAACTAGATCTGTAAATATTAATTCTTTCTTTTACATTTCTATTTTTTCAGAATTTAATTAAATGTTTCTACTATCTCAAACTTTTTGTCAATATCCGGGTTTATATCCTAGTACAACAAGTTTATCTAACCCACCGTATGCTGTGAAACTTAAAATACAACAGAGCATTGCATCCTTCATGTTCACGTCAAGGTTGTGTGTAGATGTGCATGATATATTTCCAGCATGTTTCATTAAAGCGGACCCATAATGCTGAAAGACATTTTTATTCTTGAGCTCTCTTTACTTTACCTCTCAGTTCATCCTCAGCCTGATTTTGATTTAGTTCCTCTCTCTTAAAGGTCACTCTCCCTTATAAACAGAGTTTGAACAAGAGGTGGGCGGTGCTTCTGTGCTCACACTTAGTGCTGTGTGTCTGAGATGACCGTATTAGGAATAGTACGAAGCCTGCCTGAAACTGAGCATATATGACTTTGAAGCCGAAGCTTTTGGCTCACTGAGGCTATTTTAGTTTTGGGCGACTTTAAAGAAAACCTTTGTTGGATGAAAATCGAAGCAACTGAAGTCTAAAGCTGCAATTTGAGTAAAAAGCCTCTGCTTCTGATAGGCTATTTATGTACTGGACTTCTTCTGGAATGAGGCGTGGTACCTGAAGACCATCGATATCTGTCATGACCACTTTGGATGGTATCTGGGCTGGGGAGACTGTGTTTGGCTGCCATACCTCTACACACTGCAGGTAACAAATATATAGATGGTAACACTCAAAAACACACAAGATCAAACTTCATCAGTGTTACTTTTCTCATACTCTTACCTTGATAATCAGATGGCTTCCATTAAGAATGAATGCGTTTGTTTCTCTTCAGGGTCTGTACCTGGTGTACCACCCAGTCCAGCTCTCCGATGCCCACGCCCTCGCCGTCTTGCTGCTCGGCCTCGTTGGGTATTACATCTTTCGCTCCACCAACCACCAGAAGGATCTGTTCCGCCGCACAGAGGGCTCCTGCTCCATCTGGGGCCGCAAACCAACATGGATTGAGTGCACATATCGCTCCGCCGATGGCGGCATGCACCGCAGCAAGCTCCTGACCTCAGGCTTCTGGGGCGTGGCCCGGCACTTCAACTACACCGGTGACCTGATGGGCTCTCTGGCCTATTGTGCCTCGTGTGGTTTCGGCCACATACTTCCATATTTCTACATTGTTTACATGACTATCTTGCTGGTCCACCGCTGTGTTCGCGATGAACACCGCTGCAGCAGCAAGTATGGCAAAGACTGGAAACGGTACACCGATGCCGTGCCTTCCCGGCTCATTCCTGGAGTGTTTTAGAGTGTGGAAGGGTTGGGGGAATAATGGGAGGAAGGAAGGGTGAGCGGGGAAAAGATAAATAAATACAGAAATTTTGAAATGCTATTAGGTTAGCATGATAAACATGAATTTTTACACATCGGGAATACATCATTGAACACTCTGCACATGTGCTGTATTTTTATACATGGTGCCTGTATTACATGTGTGTATGCAGGCAGAGTAGATGTATTGCTGTAACTTTCGCCTCACTAAAGACAGTTTGATGCAAATCTATTTTCTTTAAGCTCTGACGATTTCAAACACCTTTTTTTACCAGAAGGACCAAACACAGCCTGACCAGCTCACACCAAAATCAGGAGCATATACAGCTAGTTCTGTAATTCCTTTTTTTCTCCAACTACACAATGCTGTGGTTTGTGTATGGGTGATTGATATGACAGTCATTTATCAAAAGTAAGTTTTGATTACAATTTATCTCCTGGGAATTTCTTTCATAAGTTTTTAAGATGACGTATAGCTCTGAATGACTTAATAGCTGGCTCTATTCACAGGTTCACTGAAAACAAGCCTTTTTTATATGAAGGTTGTTTTATGGTGTCACATTGTTCATTAGCATTTGCAAGATTCTCATTTCTAACCAGCAGGAGAATTTTGTTACACGAGCCAGGTTGTGTAATGGTTTATCTTGTTGGTGAATGTTTTTGGGGGGTTTATTTTTTTTCAGCATGCTCACATATACTGGCCTTGACTCATTTTAAGACTCATTAAGGATCATGGAAATGACACAACTGAACAACAATAAAATGCACTTTCTGTTTTTTTTAAGTCTATAAAGAATTAAACTTAAAGAATTAAAATGTTAAAAATATCAGTCTATTAATGTCCATCCTCTTCCAATTAACACATAAAGACAGAAAACCGTTTGCGCTCACATTTCCACCTATGAGCAACTTAGAATCATATATCTGACCTAACCGCACTAATTGCATTTCTGTAGACTGTGGGAGGAAGCTGAGTATCCACGCATCACGAAGAGAACATAGAAACTCCACCTAGAAACACCCCAGCCAGATGGTGGAGTCTAACTCAGGCAACAGTGCCACTGCGCCACCGTGCGGCCCATCAATCAATGAATAAATTTTATTCACTTGGTTTATAAATTAATTATTCAGAAACTTGCATCATAATCAAATATCAAGACAATTCTACATATATCAGTTGTGAAGGAACTAAAAAGTGGACAATCAAAGTTGATCCCATTTGTTGTACGTTGCGGTGTCTAACACTAGAGGGCAGCAGGTGACAGCTAATCTCTGTGGCTGGTCAGCTGAGGAGAAATTAATACAGGGTTGCACTAGATTTATAAACTTGAATTTCTTTTTATTAACTCAAGCTTCTTGGACCTGACTTTGGACCAAATTAAACAATGCTCAAAACAGAAATTGTTGAACCTATCCTAGATATGGGCGTTCTTTGTCTTTCAATAAATTAAAATTGTGCTTTAGCACCACTATTATGTTACAAGAGATGTGCATAAGTAAAAAAAAAAACATTATGGAGACAAAATAAGAACTAAAGGACCTCCATTTGACAATAGTTGTCAAAAGGATTCAAGAAATATGCTAAACAACATCCCAAACTGAAAATCTACATTTAGCTACGTGTGTTGGATCAAAAAACTGAATTGTGAGTTGATTCATCCCAAGATGGAAAACCTAGAGCGTGCCTTATCTTATTGCTAAAAAATTCAGTTAACCGATTTCACTAAATATGCTTCCTTCAGCAGAGCTCAGAGCAGCGACTGAATGGGATTTGCCATAAGTTTGTTCTGACTGTTTCCAGAAACCTGAGCTCAGTCCGTAAAGCGCTCGTGAAAATGTTGCATCTTTGGCAGGAAGCCACAAAGAGGGCATCTTCTACATTAACACTGGATTTCCTCAGCGTGGCTGTTGGGGTATTTGAGGATGCATTCTCCTCTAATGAAGGTGTTAGATGGAAACTCTACCTTCAAGCCACAGTCTAAACACCTTTTTTGGGCCCCTCATAATAGGTGAGGACAAGCCATTTGTTGTTGATAGCTTGTTCTCAAGTATCTAGTAATCCATCAGAACTGGCGGCCTATTGTGCCACGTAAGCACAATAGGCCGCTTTACCATCAGTAGATCCCCTTTGAGTGTAATAATACATATTATGAATGTAAATCAGTTATGATAATGGAATACCCATTGATTCATCTTGCCTTTGTGCAAAGCTAATGCATTATGGGTCTGATTCATTACATTGCATCACACAGAACCAAATGACCTTCGACTGCTTTTTTATCGTAACTGGTTCTCAAATTACCCCTGAAGGCAAAGAAGTATCGCTGGAGCTTGAAAGGGGCTTCACTGTGCAATGACCGGATTCACCCATAACCAAGTTGACAAATAGCTCTGTGTGAATGAGATGGAAATCTGAAGAAAGACCCCATCTTTTTTTGTGACGACACTAAAAGCCAGACTATTGAATTTGCCAGTGGAGTTCATGCACCCATCCAATGAATGTCCAGTGTTCACAGTAAACACATTGTTGAAGCCCCGGTTTGCAGCACATTCATCTGTAGTGAGGGGCAGGTGGGGGTTATGGGGCAAAAAAAAAAAAAAAATCAGGATATGGAGTGAGTGGCAGAGAGAATAAGAAGGAAAGACAAAACAGAAGAATGAATCATGCGTAATGCACAATGGGATACTTGGAGCTGGTGCCACTCCTCAGCTAAAGTTGGCGTGATTTCCCAAGAGACCAAATTAGTTTTTATTATAAGTTTGAGGGCTAAGAGAGTTGTGGGTAAGAGTCGTAAGTGAGCAATGAAAGGGGCACCGGAGAGGTAGGAAAGTACATGATTTGTCAGCAAACTGTAGGCAATGATAATTCACATATACCATAAAGTACAGCAGACCACTAAAGAGCATTCCAGACTGCAGCAGGGCCTAATAATCACATTGCGGTGCGTGAGGCTAGATAGACCGGCTGCCCGTGGTTGGTGGCAGAGGAGCAATTCTGGCCGTCATAATGTTGATTTCTTGTACTTCGGGTTTGATGGTTACATTTATTGCAAGACTCTTTTTCTTCTTCAACAGCTTAGCCAAAAAAAAAGCCACTCAAATCTTCCCTTTTTTTTAGCATCACAGGCAGCAGCTTTGTCAGGTTATTCACCACTTTGGTCAAAACTGAATCTTTTGTAGCTCATCATTGTTCTGAAATGCAGTTTCTGACTTTTGTGATCCTTTGACATTTCCTAAAGTACCTTCACCGCATCGTTGCTCCAAAAGGAAAGCCACACAACTGCTTACATAGCTTTGTAGTTTTGTTCATTTTCAGCAACTCAACATCTCTGAACCCTTCAACTCTCTGACACCTTTTTTTCCACATTCTTCCAGTAATCTTCCTTCCTTACACCCTTTTCCCCCTCTGACCTCTGACTTCAAGTCCAGTCTCTCTTAGCTAATGATAACTGATGAGACAACCAGACTGACTATCAGACTAAACAAAAAGTCTCAAAAGTTGTGCGATGGTAAATGTCAGGGAATAGTTAATGCTGACAGTGTTTAACAGAGTAAGAAAAGATGTGGTGACTGCTGAAAAATCTTTTCACGTCAGAGCTTTAGTCAGATATCTTCATTCTTAGATTAACTTTATGGCTCTGCTCCAAATGCATCTGCGTCTTTAGCCTGTAGCCAGACAACACGTCCCACCTAAACTCTTAAGGCTTTCTCTGCTGTGGTCTTCCAGACAAAGTGAAATGGGTCTTAAATTGAGAAAAAGGAGTTTGCCAAAGTAAGCTGACAAAATCCCATGCCTACATTTTAGATTTGTCTCCTTGTAAGTTACTGAGGGTGTTGAATTAAAAAAGGATTAGGTGCAGAGAAAGAATTAGATGGATTAAAAGGAATTCTCAAGCTGCACCAACAAATCCATAGCTGATGTGGTTTAAAAAAAAGAAGAAAGAAAGAAAAAAGATTGGTTGTAGATGCTACAGCTCATATTAACAAGGCTTGTGAAGGATGGAGCTAACACTCGTCACACATGAGTGGCAACACCAGCAGACTGGGCAACAAATTGCTCATATTTTACATGTTTCAAGTGTTTGGAGTGTTTGGAGTCAAGAGTCTGACTTCCCTCTGCTTCTCCTGTGAGTTGACAGACAGACAACACTTGAGAACAGCTTGAGTTCTACACTGCCAGCACTGAGCCAAATTGAGCCTGACAAAGCTGGAGGGAAGCTGCTGTGGCTGTAAGTTACACTCTCACTGTTTACCAGATAATAAACGATGCTGAGAGATCAGCAACATTTGTGATTACCCCTGAAAACACAACTGAAGCACCGAATAAGCAGTTTATTTTCCACTGAACTCACAGACGTACACAACATAAGCACAAACAAGGAAGCTCATGAACAAGTTTTTGAGCATAATGGCACATTCACAAGAAACAGGTGGATAGTTTCCACAAGGAGGGTATTTCTTGGACATGTTTGGTTGCGTTGGAAAAGTACACACATGCATATGAGGGTGTGGCAGAACTGCACGAGTGACAGCCAGTTGTCTAGAGGGTAGGGAGTAGGGCAAGGAATATTTGTTGGCACCAGTGTGAAGGTTGACACTGCCAAACTGAGCAGAGCCTCAACACCAAGGACAGCCTCTGACCAGATTTCCCCTGCCTGACGAGACCTCACCCAACTCCAGAATTTGGAACATTAGCTGGCATGGCATCTGGTGACAACGACACCCGCTGAAAGTAATTTCAGGGTCAAACTGTGATGCAGGTCCCTAATTACACAGGGACCTGCAATCACAATGCACAACACAGCATGCTTAGTAATTGTGGCACTCTTTTTAATTTTTTTTTCAATGTGGTGTAGACAGTGGAGCTGCACAGGTGCAGCGGTGCAGCATGGGCTAATTCTCTCAGAACACTTCTGCAGCAACACGCAACACCTTTGCTTTTTTTTAATATATATATATATAATAGTTCTAAATCTTTTGAACTGTTTTTATATATTTTAAAATGGTTAACGGGAACAATAGGCTCACTCTCTAAACATTTGTAGTTTTTGGGTGGCTGTAGTTCAGGTCATCTGCCAATCAGAAGGGTGGAGATTTAATTCCTGGCTCCGACAGTCACCAAAGTGTCCTCCGGCAAGATTCTCAACCCCAAGTTGCTCTTTGATGATGCTAGATAGAAAGCACCTAGGAGTAGAAAAAAGTGTTTGAATGAATGTGAATCTTAAAAATATGGTATTTAATCAGATTCTTACTCTGGATGGCATTACCTTGGCCTCCAGTAACACTGTGAAGAACTTTGCAGTCATTTTTGACCAGGATATGTCCTTCAATACACATATTAAACAAATATGTAAGACTGCTTTCTCCATTTGCGCAACATCTCTAAAATTAAAAATATCCTGTCTCAGAGTGAAAATCTAGTTCATGCATTTATTACTTCTAGGCTGGACAACTGTAATTCATTATTAGGACTCCCCTTTTCATGGAGTCCTAAAAACTCCCTAAAAAGCCTTCAGTTAATCCAAAATGCTGCAGCAAGAGTCCTGACAGGGACTAGAAAGAGAGAGCATATTTCTCCTGTATTGGCTTCCCCTCATTGGCTTCCTGTTAGATCCAGAACTGAATTCAAAACCCTGCTCCTCACATACAAGGTCTTAAATAATTAGTCCCCATCTTATCTTAATGATATCACTTTGCCTCCCATTCTACTTTTAAATACTCTAGGAACAACAAATAAGCCTGGAGTGTGAGAGAGCAGAGCCTTTCAGGCTCCTCTTCTATGGAACCTGCTTTCAGTTTGGATTCGGGAGACAGACACTATCTCTACTTTTAAGGCTTAAAACGTTCTGTTTTGCTAAAGCATATAGTTAGGGCTGGACCAGATGACCCTGAATTCTCCCTTACTGAGTGAGACAAGTGACTGAAGAAGAAATATTAAATGCATCATGGGAATCCCCCAGCAGCCTACACCTATTGCGGCATAACTATGTGTTAATAGACCTTGCTGCACTGAATCATACTTGTTATTAATCTCTGTCTCTCTTCCACAGCATGTCTTTTATCCTGTCTTCCTTCTCTCACCCCAACAGCATGGCCCCGCCCCTCCCTGACCCTGGTTCTGCCGGAGGTTACTTGCTCTCACTGTCGCCAAAGTGCTCATGGGGGTCATTTGATTGTTGGGTTTGTATGTATTATTCTAGGGTCTACCTTACAATACAAGGCAACTTGAGGTGACTGGTCTTTGTGATTTGGTGCTGTATAAATAAAATTGAAATCGAAAAATTAAACTGAATATGAGTGAATGAGGCATGTTGCATAGAGTGCTCAAGCTGAAAAGCACTATATACTGTAAGAACCAGCCCATTTACCATTTATGCTTAAAAGTGATCTTAAAAATAGAAATTCTAAATATTCTGTAGCCTACTAGTCTAAATACTGAAGGAAACCTGTAAGCCACTGTTCTTTTCTTGTTGGAAACCATAAATTTGTGATAGTTTTGAAGTCTTGAAACGGCAACTCCATGAAAAGCTCTTAAATATGCACTTCATAGCTACTGATATCACCTACAAAACAATTTTCTGATGTTTTATAGCATGGAGAAAATGTGAAACTAAAGAGCCAACAGTGTTCTTAAGCCTGTAATGTCGCCCTGCTTTGGTACATGGCATTGCAAATTTGTTTTGAGAATGCTTTTAATTTTTATATTAAAAGAAAAAAGATCCTTAAAAAGGAAAAGTAACTACCTGCACTTACCAAAATCAGATGTATAATTCAATCTGAGTATCATCATTTAATCAACTTTTTTCATCTTCCTTGTTTGAAGAAAAGTCTTGCTGGAAATAAAAAATGATCAGTAAAGACCAAATGCTTACCAATCCTTACAGCGCCAAACTTGTAAAGCAGAACTCACAAAGAGATGCTGAATGAGCCTTTCACTTTTCCCTCACCAATTAGCTGACTGGTCTGAACTGGATCTAATGATAATTGGGTCTGCCGCAGCACCTCACACAGCTCCTAATAGCCTTCTCTTTAATAAATCTCAAATGCAATCACTCTTCCATTACCTTCAATCACACAGGCTTACACCATTAAAACACCACACTGTATAGATTATACATGATGACAGCAATTCAATCGGTTGTCTTTTAAATTGTCTCAAGTAGAACCAGAGGTTGGACAGAACACAATGCGTGGTGTGAAGTCAGCAGTTTTGGTCACACGTGTGCCTCATAACCGTTCAATCTTGCCTGTTGTTGGCAGTCAAGCTGCGTTTTTTAGCTTTGTTTCACATTAACCACGCTGTTCCCCGTACTCAGTATATTCTGCTACCCATCTTAATGCTGAGCCTCACTCTTCCTTGCCACTTTATTAGCTTTGACCTTTGCGTGTCAATTCCAGTGTGGATACTGAGCCAGAGACACTGTGCCAGAATCCAAGCCAGAAATAAAGGGCTAACACATGTTGCATTTTATGAACAGTGCAGCTATGGATTGTACTCATACAGCCACGAATACAGGTCTGTAGGGACTATAAAACCACGCTGGGCTCTCACCCCACACATGCCCCCCTCACACACACACCCTACAACTCTCACTTGGTTCAGACTATCTGCATACATGTCATCCCATCTCATCCCTTCTCCCTTACTTCCATTTCTTTCTTCACCTTCACCCTGCAGGACAATTCTTAACACATGCTCGCATCCCCTCCCTTAATTTGACCTTCCCAACCCTGCCTCCTTTGACTACTGCAAAAGCTACAGGCTCATGCTTCATCATTCCTCCTGAGTTCTTGTAATTCTGTGAACCCACCATCACACATTCATGATTAGGTCACCTCTACTCCCCTTCACTCTCAAGGATACCTCGTGGTCAAAAGAGTGGCGTCCTTATCAGCTAATGGTTTGTTTGTTTGTTTTCTGCCATCTCAGCATCTTTTGAGTTACTGATAATCGGTGACTTTATTGCCAGACAGCTGTATGGCTCATCTGCAAATTCTGAAAATGTGACTACATATGATTCATTCCATATTCAAGCTTCTTTGTGATAAGAAATAAATTTAACTAACAGTTCTCTGCAAAAAGTGAATATACAAAAGCCAAAGCAAAATGATGCAATGATGGGGAAATTTAGTTTTCTGGCAATTACTCTGCCTGGTAATCACTACCAATATAAAGTACAAACTGCCTCGTTTATAGAACAAGAAAGCTTTCAAGAAAAAGGTAGATGACCATTAGAATTTTTTTTCTTCAGCTTTATTCCTTTTTGGAATCTCTTTCCAAAATATGAAGCACCACAGATCACTGATGCTGGTAAACATGATACTGTGTACTGATGTTACTTCAGAGGACTCATGCATATTAAACTGAAGATAATTCTAGCTTCTCTAACAGCCCTAGAGACATGCTGCAGACCTTAAGTTGCATTAAAAGTAAGCCAGTAGGATCTACAAGTGCTGTTTACATGAGAATATACCTACAAACCTGCAACCGCATTTAACAGAGCCACCATATGAGCAGCTTTATCTTGTTCTTCGTATTATGCATGCTAATACATGGGACCTGACTTTTTCAGATTTAGTCATTGTGCCATGGGGGTAGTATAGAAGGATAGACCACAAACTATCCATCCATCCTCTTCCACTCATCCTTATCAGGGTTGTGGGTGGCTGTAGCCTTTCTCAGCTGTCATTGGGCGAGAGGCAGGGTACACCCTGACAGGTCACGTATCACAGGGCTAACACTTAGAGACAGACAACAGTTCGAACTCACATTCAAACCTATTAATTTATTGCCCATAGACTCCAAGAGGCAGCTGGAGAAAATGCCACACAGAAAGGCCCCAGCCTGATGTTAGAACTGAAATCCAGACCTCCTTGTTGTGAGGCAACAGTGCTGACCACCACACCACCACGCTGTCCAAACACAAGCAAGTAAAAAATTAAAAAAGATTATCCTTTTGAAAACATGAATGTTTGTTCTTAGACTCCACCTCTCTGGGAACATCTCAGGCTCTCCGAAGTATGGAGGCCTTTCTCCCCTCACCACACTCCCTGCCAGTGGCTGATGCCCTCAGACGTTGGTGTGTTGGTGGTTCTTGGTGTCTGAGGCTGGGCGCTCATGTATGTACCAGCTCACTCCTGGTGGCCGCTTGGCGGGGTCTGGTGCCTGTGGCCCGGCTGGGCCCCTTCCGGGGGGTGGGGTGCCCTCAGGCCTCTGGCCTCTGGGCCTGAGGCCCTGTCCTCTCTGGCACAGCTGGCTGTCGGCAGAGCCCGCGGGCACATCACTGCAACCCCATCTGGTCTCTGCTCCGTGGCTGCTGGGTGACCTCTCGTTTGCGGCTCTCCTCATTTTCCCAGGAGGGTGGCATGGTTGCCCCCCTGGTGGTCCTCCTTGAGTCCTCATATTCTGGGGCCTCTGGATGTCTGGGGCCTGGATCTCCTCCATACCTGCTTCATGCCCTGGGGGACGGGGCTATGGCTCCCCACACTCCCTAGCAGATCGTTACATGGAGAAACCTTTTGAATACAAGCGTGCTGATCCACACAGGTGTTCACAGACACAAACTACACCTTTCTTGGCTGCTACCTCAAAGCACATTGTGCACTGTCGATCTTGCGTGCTGCACAATAACATGTAATATTTAATATCTACTGTTATCTACTGTTAGCTAGTTTATTGTGATGGTGTTGTATTTATTATGTTGCTCTTTTTTGTTTCTTTTCTCTTCTGTTTTTTCTCATCTCCATACAGCTGATCCAGGTGTTTTGTTTGTTTTTCTTTTTTTTTCTTCCCCCCTTTCTCACCATCTCTTCTCCCCTCTATTTTTCTTTCTCTCCCTCTCTTTCTTTCATTCTTTCTCCCTGTCCTATCCCCCAGTCATGTCTGTCCCGTCTGCAACAACTGAAAATAAAATAAAAATAAATACATAATTATAATAAAGGTCAATCAAAGGCACCAATATGGCAAGGCCATGATGATCCACTTGGTAAAGTAAATCTGCTTGGCATCTTTCTTGGCCTTCAGACAACAATTCTGATGGCTAAAGAGCCAAACGGGACAGGCAAAAAAAGGAAAAAAACATGAATGTTTTAAACATCTGTTCATATTTACTGGATTTTTGTGGTGATACCAGAAGAAAGCATAGATCATAGATGAAATTTTTGACAAAATCAAGTATTCTTTGTTTGTCTAAGAAGAAAAATGTCTTTTTGTAACATTTTTTGTACTTGTGAAAACTTTATATTAAACATCTCACTGATCTCACAGATATCTGTCTAAGCTTTCCAAGAGTCCTGATGATCTTATTTCCATTTGTGCTGTTTGATGAGTTATATGCTCCTTATGGCCAACTTTATCTCTGACAGGAGCCAGAGGATGTGTGGGTGATCAAATATTCATGTCATCTTGGGTACATTTAGAGGGGAATTTAATATATTTTGAACCCCTCCTAATTACAGTGATCGTGCTGTCTGCATGCTAATACCTGATGCAAAGCGGCACGCTGTATTAAAATTCTTTCCTCATACTAAACATTGAGTCGAAGTCGAACTACCTAGTTTATTCACAATAATAAACTACCAGTAGGTTTTTCATGTTGTAACTTCAGTCTATAAATCTTTCACACAAACAGTGGCTGGATGAATGGATTTCCACCCTAGTTGGACGTTGCTGTTCAGCAGAGCAGTAGGATGTTGAAGGTATTGTCATCAACCACTCTGTGCTTCCTTTCTCCACTTCCTTCTTCCTTTTTGGCCAGTGGCACTGTGAACGAAGAGGTCTCCCTGTCAGTGAGTCAGTGTGCATGTGTGTTTATGTGTGTGCGCACGAATATGTGAGTGTTTATGTTTATTTAGTTTTGATCTCCAGGAAAAGAAACACTGATTCCATTCTCTCTTTACCTCTTTTGCAGTTCAGAAAGTTTTATCTGAATTGGTTTGTGCACGGATGCACGCACATATTCCTGTGTGGATGCACAGGATTTGCAGGCCACTCCAGGACACTGACATGCTCTTTGATAAGTCATTCCAGAGTAGCTTAATCCAATCATAGGGTGGTCTGTTTGCTTATAAAACCACAATAGGCAGCTGTTGCCATCCCTCGATTATCCATTAGTCTTTTGCTGAGCTCCCACACAAGTTCCTTTTGCATGTTCACACAGGCTTTGCGTCAGCTCAAGTAAAATTTACAGCTGTGCCATTTTTTCCCACTTCTTAATGATTAATTTAACTGTAGTCAGAGGGGATTTTCAGTGTTTAGAAAATGTTTTCGTATTTATCTCCATGGTAAATGTTTTTCCCCAAGGCACAGAAAAACTGCTATTACACTGAAATCAGATGGACACAGTTCTGCTTTCTCCTTTAATCTTTAGTCAAGTATGAACTGGATATTGTGGTCACTCAAAGTGTATGACAGCTGAATTTATTTGTATTATTATACTTTTCAAAAGTGTATACTGCTCTCTAGACTCTCTAAAAAGAACAACAAACTTTAATCTTTTAATTCAAGTCAGTTTTATTTATATAGCGCCAAATCACAACAACAGTTGCCTTGAGGCGCTTTATATTTTAAGGTAGACCCTACAATAATACATACAGAGAAAACCTCAACCATCATAGGGCCCCCTATGAGCAAACACTTTGACGACAGTGGGAAGAAAAAACTCCCTTTTATAAGGAAGAAACCTTCAGCAGAACCAGGCTCAGGGAGGGGCGGGGCCATCTGCTGCGACCGGTTGTGGGGAGAGAAGGAAGACAGGATAAAGACATGCTGTGGGAGCGAGACAGAGATTCATAAGGATGTAAGGATTTAACAATTAAAGACCAGATATTCTCATGACTTCTCAAGACATTACATATCAAGAACAGTATTTTGGTACAGTGCAGTATGAATAGAACGATCCAGATTTTTTGGGCATGAACATACTTTGAATGAACTTTGAATGACTCATAGAATACACTTCACATAGATAATACTGATTTAATATTTCTAGGAAAATGGTTAATGAGACAAATTTCATGTCAGTCTAATTAATCGGTATGCATTTTCTTCAGCTTTCTGGACTCCTCTATTAATCTTCCTTAAGTTTATTACTGTTGATGCCAATGGTACACATCATTGTATTTTATGGTTTGGTGGTCCTCTTTCAAAATTAAAAATGATTCTCGTTGCTATTTTTTTCACCTACAGAGCCCTGAAAAGAAATGCTCTAATCCTCGGATAGACTTTATCACTTCTTCACTTACTGTTTCTTGCTTCTTGTTACCCCTCAGTGATCTCAAGAACAAATAAATGTTTCAATTTAACATTAAAATGTGTTTTTCTCATGATCATAAAAGTCACATTAAACCTACTTTAAGTCAGTGTTGTAAAGCCATAAATCATACACACTTCCAAAGAGGAAATGCTTCATGTATGTGTATTTATAAAGGCAAAAAGACCTCTTGCTGCTGATTCCCATCAGCGGCTGCCACGGTGATCTATCGGCTAGGCTTTGTGGGCGAGCTGTTTTTAGATGGAGGGAATGTCACTGGATTTATGTGGCTAATGCCAAAACAGCTGCTGCCATGAATAGCTGAATGAGGCCTCATAGTCAATATCCACATCCAGATTAGTGTCGTTCCGGAAATGTTACAGGTGAAGGTTAAGACAATAGAAAGTGAACGTGTTTTATAGTATAGCAAGTTTGCAGTTTTTGTATTGATGTTAAAGAGCTTTCACCCAGTCTTTATCTCCTTGTCAAACAAATACACACTTAAATACACACACACAGACCAGTTTCTCTGCCAGCCAGCTGGCTCTGAGCCCATCTGCATCCTGTCTACCATTTATGTTCCCAGCTCGTCCATAGAGTCTGCGTGTGTGTGTGCGCACATGTGTGTGTGCATGCACGTCTTCCTGTCGAGGACCAGTCCCTTGGCACACACAGTCACATTTCCACACCCAGTTCCAAACACAGCTCCATCCTCACAGTTTCCCATTTACCCAGTCACACTGCCATAGTACATCACACACGCACAAGTGTTAGCTGAACTTGCTGTTAATGGAAAGGACTGGTGGGTGGAGCTTGGATGAATGAAGAAGAGATAAAGTCAGAAGGCTGGGCATGAATTAAATTTATAATTCTAATTCAGTCTAACTGGCAAAGAAACAGTCTCAATGTTGATCATTGATAGGTGTGCAAGATACACAGCACAGATGTATAATGTGCAGCACAGTGTTACCAGCCTGTAAACTTCTCTCACTATGGCACTCATACTCAAGTCCACTTGAAACTGACTCTGTCATCAGTGCTAACCTCAGCTACCTTGTCTTTATTTTGAGCCTTTCACAATTAGAAACATCCCATTGCTCCACAGTTGAACTTTAATGTGGAGGAGCAGCAGGGGTGAAAATGGAAAATCACTTAATGCAGCTCAAGGAGGATGAATTGTAAACCGTTAGGCTGATATAAATGAAATAAAGTTATTAACATCTGTTGTGTGCTGTGTAATTTCCAGAGAATCTAGACCATTTGAAACCAGTTTGGGTACTAGCAATAAAAACTGTTCTCCAGAGAGGCATTTAAAGACTGTACTTATAATGGCTTGAAACGGGAAAAAAGGACAGTGAAATACAAGATTGATCCAAAAGGTCTGATAATGAATACAAAACTCTTATTGATTGATTTACTGATCTTCCCTTTGAGATCCTTGTGCACTTGTGGTCCACCCCTACTGCTCCTATAATGTTTAGATTGCTCTGTGGAGGTCCTTTTCTGAATACTAGCACAAGATTATTTTGAAATGGTCTAGCCTTTTCAATGCACAGTGGAACACAGTACAGTTTCAGTGGTCTCCCTCGGGTTGTTAAAGCCAAAACTCAGAGTTGACTGGGTGCAAATTCCAATGCATGACCTTATTTTGATGAAAGAAAATGAGCATGCTCTTCATGTTTCACTTCTAACCTGACAGGCCACATTTAGACAAACTGGAATCTTACATGTAAGACTGCGATTAGGTCTCTAGGTCATAGCCACAGAACAAGCTGGGTCACACCATATAAAATCAATCAAATATGAAAAGTTCAGGGAATTTTGTTGCATCCTTCATGTACTGGCAGAGTGCAACTATGAAACTGTTTGAAATATGAAAGTAAATGTTGCATGGCTTCAGTCATACTAACGTTATTGCTTAATTTGCACAAATTTAACATTGCTGTGTAACTGCAGTTATGGGACTTGCAAGGAGCTTTCTTAAAAAGCGGCAGTAAAAAAAAAAGTCAGCAAGGAGAGATAATTTGGAAGAATTTTGGTGAGAAGAGAAACTGATTCCGATGATCAGTCATGGCAAAATGAATCCCAGTGATAATATGATTTAGGATAGGACGCCTAGAGTGTAGTCGCTGGTAGAGCTGAAGATGAAGATTGAGAGTTGGATGGAGCTCTGAGTGACTTTGGTGAGGGGTGATGGTGAGGAGAAGGGTTGCATGAATGGGAGTCTGAAAGCGAGACTGATGAGGAGCACCGATTTAAACCACTCAGAGCAGAGGCTGATTGGCTCAAAGAAAAGGATGATCAGACCAGAGTAATGATGTCAGTATTACGACTGACAGGACAGTGATGTAAAGAATAAATTAGCGCCCAAACACCCAAGAAAGTACGTAGATCAGATCTTGTTTACTGAACTTATAAATAAGCTTATTTTCAGAGGTGCACCACAAGAGGGCCCTGAAGGGGAGACTGCACATCAGTATAGGATCAGCAATGTATTTAAAGTATTTGATTATCTCTCTATATTTAAAAAAAAACAAAGAGAAGTATCTGGTCTTCAGAAGCTCACAGAAATAAGCCTCTAAGGCTGCATGAGAAATTGTAATTTCCCCTCTCCTTTCCATGGCTGCTGCATCCATCAAGACTCTTCAGGGCCTTTGATGAAGCATCTTGGATGTTGTGTGTTATTTTTCATGTCACACATACAAACCCAAAACCTTGTAAGAGGGTTTGGAGGCGAGAGAAAAGAGATCTGTCTAGATTAAGAGCAATAAAATTTGATCCCAAAGTCACAGTGACATATGAGTATTACTCGAAGTGGCTGCAAGTGGGAGTTACTGCGTGTGTGTGCCGGTGTCTGTTTGCATGTGGGCGGGTGAATCCCTTTATAAACCTTGGCTGTTAAGTGGAAATGGAATGTATAATGCATAATGACAGCTATGGATCTCGTTGGAAGCAAACACGCACACATACACACACATGCAGAAATCAGTTGTGGCCCCTTTACGATCTAATATGCAACAATCTCATCACAAACAATGTTGGTAGTAATAAGTCTGGGAATCAAAGCTCTGCTTCTCCTTCCAGTGAGTGCAACAGCTTCCCATCGTCTCTTTTAGAGGCTGTTGACGACCAAAAAAACAACTGCAGCTGATGGAGAGGAAGCACAGCAGCTGTAGTCAGAGACGGCCCTTCTTCACTTTAATAGATTAATTTCATTACTGGATAAGACTGACAATGTCTGAGTCCACGTTGTCTCCCCAGATTAAGATTCTATAGCTACTTAATCCAGTGCTTAATGTCTGTACACCTCATAACATTCCTCCTTAATAATTATTCGCTTAGGAAGCTACTTATGTTGTCACATTTGCATTTGTTCCACAGTTGTTCAAGCACAGGTTGCACTGTGTAAAGCCACATTAGCATTTACTCACCAGTACACTGAAATAATGAAACAATAAGACTCTGGTAGATACACCAAAAACAGCAAAGGATAAATGATATCTAAACTGAATCTATGCTGTAAGGCATGAAGTGTTCAGATTACAAGTTGCTGAATGAACGATAAATTGTAAGAACATTTTTTGAGCTTTAAAATACATATAGATAATTTGGGCTGATGAGAGTTTGTAAGAAACTAACAAAGAGAGAAGAGAAAGATGAAACACAAACACAAACATTAATCTGATTTGTGTCCACGCACACCAATTAAACATTTTGCATCTAGGGAAAATATATGCAAACAAACTGAAGGGAATTAATATAATTTGTATGTGGAAAATAACAAATAAATCACAAATATGTGCTTACCTCCTATTTTCTATCATTAATGACTGATAAACTGACAATTATTAATCTAGAATAAGATTTTAGGTTTGACCTGTTTCCATCTTGCAGTTGATCCTGGTTGGCAGTTAGAGCAGGAGTAGGAGCTCACTGTTAGGTCCCCACATAGAAAGTAAAAGTTGGGAAACAGAATATTTAATGGCTGCTAAGTATCTTCATGTATCTTGTATAAAATGTACTTTCACTGTAGATAAATCAGTTTTTCTCCAAGAACTGGAAGAGCCATAACCTTAACGACGTGCAAAAATTTGTTAATTAATGCGTAGGTCGAGCAGCTAAACCGGCCTCTGAGAAATAGAGGATTCTGATTTACCCTGATGATTTCAGTTCTCTCTCTTTCTTAATTTTTTGTGGTCCTGTGGACAAGGCATTACAAGTATAACAGGTTATTAGATTATGACTTATCTTTGTTTGGGAATGTTGCATTTTCCGTGTCTCCTCATAATGTAAACAGCTCAGTAATGTGCATCTGCATCGCTCTGGGGGACTCAGATCACTGCTTCTACTCTTTTAACTACATTAATTTTAGAACTTGCTAGACTGCTGATCCTGTAATGCACAGGCCCCTTCTGTTAGGTCTGGCGGTGACCCAAAGCTGCACAACATGGTTTAAATAACTTGAAAGGATACCAATCATTTTGTATAACAGATAAAAGTCCAATGTATCAAAAAAAGAACAAAACTACAGCTGACTTGCCTGCTTCTGACCTCCTGAGCCTCCACAAAGGACTTCATGCTCTGTCTGGCACCTAATTCATGAAAATTTATTTTCTCCTCTACATCCATTCACTACTTTTGCTTTTAAGTGTAGGCACACACAACCTATGACTGATGTTTTCTAATCTTTTTTTCCTTCTCTTTTCACATAGCAGCTTTCAGACTGAATCGAGGTGTGCATCTCTCAAATGCGCAAGCAGTCATATTCATACTTATTCCAGTTTTTTCATAGTAGATAATTTATTTCACTCGGTCACAAAACAGAGGACATGTTGTGACATCCTGTACAGTAGTGAGAGAGAAGAGTTATTGCTGTATCAGGAACTTAAAGACGTCTGTGACTGAAAGAGAGTAGAAGAAGAAATTAGAGAATCGACGAGAAAGAGGTGCACCCTTCAAGGACACGTCCTCTTTGTACTTTTTGTCACTCGTCCAAATTTCCGCACTTGAGAGCATAAGTGGAAATAAATCAGCAGACAGCTCGAACATGAATGGGCATCAGCAATGTTTGTGTGTGAGATAGCTAGAAAAAGAGTACACGCTCATTTAATACCTTTGGGCCAGACAAATTGTGAGTGAAACACCATCCGTCATTTCTGCCCCTCCTGCCCCCACCCTGACTCCACCCCCTCAGTCTCCATTCACATCGTCCCATCCTCAACAAGGACCAGAAAACCTCTATGGCTATAATTGGTGAACTGTCTGCACTGAATGACTATCACATCAGTCCTCTGTCCACCTCGCTTTGTGCTTTGTTGTGTCTAATTTGGACCGTTTTTCTGTTTTTCTTTGAACATCCACCAAAAAGTATCGTTTCATTTCTCTTCTGTACCACTTCATTCATTGCACTTACTATTTTATCCTTCTCTTTCAAGCTCCCATGTCGCCTCTTTCTACATATTCATTTGACTGTGGCATGGCGTATTGTGAATGCTAATAGGTTCCCACGCTCACAAGGTACAATACAGTGACTAGTAAATGACTGTGTGTGTGTGTGTGTGTGTGTGTGTGTGTGTAGGAGGCTGGGCGGTCAATCCACAGTTCCATTAGCCTGATGGAGTTTCTATTAAATTAGAAAGTCTCTCTCTCTCTATCTCTGTCTCTCTCTGTCTCTCTCTCTCGCAATCACATTAGCGCTCTTATCTCATTTGTGGAGGCTCTGCAGGCTGGGAGGAGAGGGGGCGAGTGCAGGGTGGAGTTATGATCTCAAAGTGGACATGAAAAAGGACAAACCCTTGTAAACAGAGAGACATAAGGTTGGCGACTGATGTGTATCTGCAGTATGTGTGTGAGCCAGTACGTCTGCGTGCACGTACACGTTATGTATGGATTCGTGTGTATGATGAGTCGAATTTTTCAATTGTCAGGGATGCTTAAAATGGAATTGGTCCATTAACAACTCTGACAGACATGCCAGCCTTTAATGCAGCCTGATGACAAAATGCAGCAGAGACGAGCTGAAACGACTACTGTGTGTGTGTGTGTGTGTGTGTGTGTGTGTGTGTGCGCGCGTGTGCGCGCTCAACTAAAGAGCAGATGTCTGTAAAGCACATAGTGAGGAAAATATGTTGGTCCTTACTTTGATGTTTTTGGACTTGAATTATTATCACATAAAGGTAGATTACAATAAAAACAAAATGAATTTCAATTGTCTTTAACTCAGTTTTGGCAAATCTAACTCTGAAAGTGAGTCTGAAGTCTAGTGTAAGTTGACACCACACTCATGCCTTTGTCTGTAATCAATCATTAAGCACGGATTACTAGGCATACTGCATTGCACCTAATTTCTACACAAACAGAAATGAAAGAAAACAACCATTTGGGACTAAGAGGTGTGCCAACTGTCTGGCAACTTGAAGGTGACGACAGGATTCAGGCACATTGACTGCATCCATCTGTCTTTCAGAATAAAAACAATTACTGCATTTAACTCATTTTAAACCACTAATCGTGTTTAGATTTGTGTACAAATCAAAAAATGAATATGGAATAAAGGAAGATGATTAAAAAAACGATTTGGAGGAGTGTGGATTCCCAGAGATAATACCACTGCTGTTTATTTGTTTATTTTTATTTTTATTTTTTTAAATCCAACAGATCCAGAACAGTTAGGATGATCAGACAAAACACTGAGATAAGGAGCGACTGAGATAGATTTCATGTAATAAGCAGAATCATTTATAAGCCAGTTAAGTTTTCTTAAGCACATCGATTACTTTAGACAAATGAAGATTGATGAGAAAAAAACTTAAATTGGAAATAAGAGGCTAATTCCCCAAAGCTAAATCTAAATGTAAAGAGTTTGAGAAAAACTGTGAAAATCTCCAAGTGATTTTAAAATAAACTCAGTTATGAATGGGATAAGAGGCTGAAAAAAAAGAAGAGCTAGCTGGAAGAATTACTTTTCCTACTACAGTATCAGCCAGAATTTAAGGAAACTTATACATAATGATCACCTAATTGGTATCCACCCAAATAATACACGGAAGCAGTGAAAAGAAAATCAAATCAAGTGATCAAAAGCTGTAATGATGCCTTTGATATTACTAATGTGTGTTCATGTGTTTGTGTGTGTGCCCAGTACAACAACAGCAGCACAGCAAGGACTCAAACAAATATGTGCTCGAGGGCCTATGACAGACTTGTTACACCTGTGATTGGTATTTTTACTTCATCTGAACACTTTTCCCACCTCTTCATATTTTTTGCTAGAAAGACACCTTTTTTTAAGTTTGACTGTTGGGGATGTTTAGCACGCAAACACTAAATAACAGAAAACTTTGTATATCTAGAAGTCACTGTGTTCAGCAGATGACTACTTCCCCAAAGTAATTTCCAAACCAAATGTGTTGACAGTTATATTATAGTAATTATAATATTTTGTTTCTGCTGGCAATTAAAGCCCCTAAAGACATCTCATTGTCTTTGTTCTTGCTAGAGGGCTGCTATGACCCAACAACATAGCTGCGTCTTACTCTTGAAATATTACTCATGCAGGATTGTTACTGTGTGGTATCAGACAGCACATTCAAAGGACTGTTTCAGACAATTGCCATTCCTTTCATCTGCCTGCAATACAAATGTTCCTTTTATCTCAGTCCTTCTATCCACAGCATGATGGTTGTGCTCATTTGGAAAGCTGTGAATTGTATTATTTGAGTCCACTATATTCTGTAGGATTTAAGGGTATGGTTTTTATTTTATGTCATATGTATATGTACAGTGATGGATACTTAAATAATGTTGGTTTACAGTTCCAGATAATTAAGTGCATGCAAGTGGGCCCTGTGAGGGAAAAGTCTGTTCTTCATACTGCTGAGAACAGTCAATTTTAGACAGTTTTTACTACTCTTTGCTTTCTGTGATGTAAATGACTCTGGCTGTGAGCACAGAAACCCCCTCATGCCAGGCTGTTTGTTTTCCAATCAGGACAAAGCTGGTTTAAAAGGAGGGGTAGGCAAACTTGTTTCACATTATGAGGTTAAGGGTCTCACCACAGACCGTTACAAGGTAAGGGTTATTATAAAACATGAATCACACAGAGCTTGGCCCTGTGCTGGAATGGCAATGTAACTGTCTTAAGATGAAAAAGACCCAAATTCAGGACACATGTAGCCATCTTAAAATCAAACATCCAAATCATTAAACCAAAAAAACAGGAAGTGGTCACACACTTACAGACACTCAGTGAAGGCAAACTATCCAAGCAAGCGGCAACAAGGAAAAGTCCATGATGAAACATACCAAAAACACAAGGGACATGTGGAGGCTGGAAAGCTCGACAAAATAAACAAGACTACAAGACAATCTGGCCACTTGGAAATGATACACATGAAGTATGCATACAGGTGGATGATTGGCTAATTGGAAGCAGTGTAATTTACACAACGCAGGTGACACTGATTAGAGCAGCAGTACAGATACCTAGGGCTGGTCCTAACTGAGTGAAGTGACCCAGATGTAGCCGCCTGGCAGTCATAGTAAGCACGCAAGATGCTTCATTGCTTACCTTAGTACTACTTCCTTTAACAGACGATGCACTGGAGTATCTTTTATGCAAGAAAAGGAAATAATATTTCACATCATTCACAATGACAGTCATCAGATCATGTTAACTGAGTGAAGTATGAACATTACACAGCTTCTTTTTGAAGTGTTGCGTTGTGTGAAGAACATAGATTTACATAAGCTCTCCAAATTCAAATCCATGATATAGTTCAGTTTGCATTAGTAATGTCTGCTGTTGTACTGTCAGCTTTCAGAATTATCATGAATTAACTTTTACATCAGGTCCAGTTCAGTTCCTTTTCTTGACAATTCAAATCCTTTTACACAAGGTGATCATTTTAAACACTGGTGGTCTTTAGCACGGTCTGCAGGAAACAATATTGTAAGAAGATGAGGTAAGGCAGCGAGGTAACATTGTGTAATGTCACTACGTTACATTTTAAGCAGTCTAGTATTGGATTCTCTAAACACCATGTTTCCAAAAGCCTTGCACATCCTCTGTCATATCTTTCCTCGGCCCTATGAAGCTTTCCATCCAGGTCAAGGAAAAGTGATCAGGAAAGGGAGGTAGGTGTTAGGTTTTTGGGCTATTTTACCACATCCCAAGGAGGGGACGTGGGGACATGAACAAAGACAGGAAGTTAACTGACAACAGTGTAAAGAGGCTAAGAATTAAAATATAAAATAAAACAGGAAATTATTTAACAGGCTCAAGTCCTCCCGTGACCCTGAGTTGAGCCACTCTAGTAGAGTACAAAAATAAAAACATGAGGTTGGAAACAAGCACAACAGATTTCCTTTAAAACAATGCTTTGGACAACGTACTGAGCGTTATGATGTTTCAGGCACAAACATCGGAGTAAACAACAAGATAATGTCCCCAAAGATAGTTTATACCTTAGGTCACATTGAAGGTGATGTAAGGTTAGAGTTAAGGGTTGAGATAATGACTTTAATCAGGGCCTGCCATGTTAAAGTGCAGTATTTTGTGCAAGAATGTCTGTGCTTGATCACCTCCAGCCATCCAAGGATGTCAGCCCACCTGAACAACCGAAGTAGCAAGCATGTGGCAACAACAAGAGATGCAGTGAACCAAGCGAGAAGAGATGGGCACATGGAGACATTCCAGCATGGAGACCTGTTAAACGGAGACAATGTGTCCCTGGAACGTATAATTAACAGCATGTGAATGAGTGTGTATGTGGGTGTGTGCAGGCGACAGTGAGCCATTAGCCAGGTTTAAATGAAGGTCTGCATCAACAGCAGCTATTCTAATAATGACTATCTTAGTCACAGACAAACTAATGTATGGTGGCGTCTCCTATGTCCTATTGTCTTTATGTAAGAGTGTGTGTGTGTGTGTGTGTGTGTGTGTGTGTGTGTGTGTGTGTGTGTGTGTGTGTGTGTGTGTGTGGCTGAGTAAGGAAACATACCTCTTAAACTGGCCAAGGTGACACTCGGGTCTCTATGTGCAGACGCTGTTCATAATGCACCTCTGGCAGCGATTGGGTTTCTCTGTTCTGCTGAGTGCTGTGAGCGTTAGACAAATATCAGCATCTAACAGCAACGGTCACAATGTATCTGACTTTATTATACTCATCGTTAAACTGTAATTTTATGTTAAAACAGGATTTATATACATCTATATCATAAGTGGTATCCTTATGAAGGTGACCTCATATGCACGCATGCACACTTGCCGGCACTTATGCAAACACACACTCCCACATGGTTTCAGAGAACAGCCCCTCACCTCTAAATCACCCAACCACAGAGATTAAATTCAAAGGCTGCAGGTAGTGACCTCACCGCTTACCTCATTTGTTGAACCTCTGTGATTGGTTAATGGTTAATGTGAGCCATTTAGTACCATCTGTCTCAGTAATTAAATAGTCTCTTTGTTCTTCCTCCCTCGTTCAGTCCGGCCTTTGTTCTTTCAGAACAGTTTCAGATATTCTTCTCGTCAGCTGTTTTTGATAGTTTTCCCATGTTGCTGAAACCCTCTCAAACCCTGACCCTACAGCAGGTTCATGTCCATGATATTGCATAACAGAAGCTCACTTTCATCAAAAAGCCATACTAGAGTAGTTTTAGCTTCAAGGACTTGTTAGTTCAAGCTTTGCAATTGTCACAATTTGCAGTAAATGGAAACTGCCACAGTCAGATTTAATTGGGTAAGAGAAACCAATCAATATAAAATGTCATGCACAGTCAACAGGGGACTGCAAAATGCAGCTCAGTGGTTTCGATTAGTGAGGGTCAAGCATGCAGAATAGCCCTTAAACACTGTTTGGGTCAAATTGACCTGTTTTGACATTTGACAGTAGTAAAAATGTCTTATATGTCATTCTTTTCACCCGATGACCTTTGTAAAAAAATAGCTGGAATTATACAACAATGACACATTTTAAAATTGTATACTGTTGTACGCTTGCTACAAATGTATAGATACTGAGGCTCTTCTGGGTCATATCTATTGAGACAGGTTTTAGATCCACCAGTGGGAGTCAGATCAAAGAAAAAGTTTTTTTTAGAAAACCTTGAAACCGTACATACCATATGTCTGTGTATATGTCGGATGGGAGTGGTGATAGAGTCCGAGAGGGACCTTGACACTGACATGAGAACTATCTGCTTTACAACCACATTTGACTAGATTCCCACAGAGACAAGCACTTTCTGGACTAAAGGATTCCTAAAGAGAAAACAGCACAGGAGTGATCACATATGATGCATATAAGGAATAGAGTCATACGGTTAGAGGGAGCCCTGAAAGAGGGTGACTTCACATAGACATGAGCTCTGTAACAGGACAGCACAGTGCTGGGTGGTTACCACTATTGGCTCATAGCGAGAAAGTTCCTTGTTCAAATCCTATCTGGGGTCTTTCCATGTGGAGTTTGCATGTACTCCATAGTTGTGAGTGCTTTCTTTTGTGTTCTTTTCTGGCTTCCTCCAACAACATGCACGTTGGGTTAACTGGTAATGTAAACTAGCCATGGATGTGAGCTATATGTATAGAATAAAGTGCTTAGTTCTTACATTGTGTGTACTGCATTTAAGCCATATTATTTGATCATTTAGCTGAATTATCAAGTGAAAGTTCTAAAAAGCATCACAAATTGAAAGGTTGAGTTCAGTAATTTGAATTAGTGATGGTCAAGGTTGGCACGCAGCGATCAGCTAAAGTTTTGCTTCGCTGCAGCCGCACCCCTGTACTCTGAACTTTACCAGTATCCAACTGGATGAGTAACGATAAAATAATTCTATGGAAAGAATTGGAAAGAACAAATCAGAGGCCAAAATCTTTTTGCATCGCATGGTGGAAAATGTGATTTATATTGATTTTGTCCATTTGAGCATTCTTTTTTATTGGTTCTTATTCACTTTTGGATACAATCTTAAGTGACCATTAGCAGAACTGCAGTACTTGACTTTTCAGCTTCAGTTGGTACTTAGTTTTAGCTGCTAATTTAGCACACATAGTTTGAGCTATATATTTACATATTTCCAGGGTCCGGAAAATCAAGGTGGCAATGGCAATGAAGCTTAACTGGAAGCTCAAAAGTGCACAGTTAAAAAGCCGGTGGTCGACATCACAGAGGCTTTTTGAATATTTTAGAGATGCAAAATGTGCAAAATGAAGGCAATCTCCTTCCCCCTTACAATTACCTGAAATGTTTGTTCAGTTTCTGTTGTTTCCCAAAGCAGTTTGTGAAATCGATGCGTAGGAAAATCATTACCAGTCTAGATGGAAGTATTAAAAATGGTCAGTTAATGTGTAGTAACATAATATGTACCTGCTGTGAATAATATTTCCTATATTACATCAATTACTAAATTTTACTGCTTTTGTTGTTGAAGGCACCAAGGCTCTTAAATATTTTTGCTTCCATTATGCTGATGCCCAAAGCGAGAACATGTTATTCTCCAACTGTTACAAAACAATCTGTTGTACGCTGTTTGAGAGAGCACAAAGACTTTATAATCGTCACCACTGCACCAATCAATCGACCTTCAGTGTTCAGGCCTTCAAACTGCAACGTATGCTTGCGCGTGTTGATTCTCCCAGGGTCTTATGTCTCTACAGGTCCTGGGAATCAAACACAGCAGAGGACAGTAAACACAGCTGGGGTCATGTGGGAGGAAGGATATATGTTTTACATGGCCATGGTCAGTTCAGGAGAGAGTGATATCACAGCAGGCTCTGTAAAGAAAAGGGAACTTTTAGTTTTAACACAGGAACACCAAGCAGGCGGGAGAATCAGGTGATATCTTACACACCTGTCTTTTCTCACATGTAGCACGCTGCACAAAATCGTTCCTTCTCACTAGCATCTCTTCTGGGTAAATCTTAGCCTTTTAATACAAACTACCACTGAGACAGGTTTCTGGATCAAAGGTTTGTCAAATACATTATAAATGAAAAGAAACAGGCACCAGGTGAAGGGGATCATGCACGGCTTGTCGTCTACTGCCATCTGTGCAGTCTGTGGTGTGACGTTCACAACTGTTTCATATCCTCTTTCATATGTTTACTTCCTTTGAAAGATGCTTTATTTGTCAATAACAGCCAGTGAACCATGTAAGCAAAAACTTGATTGGGAAATTACCCAGAAATGTGAAACTGAGTGTTTTTAAAGGGACGGAAGAACTTTTTCACTGATTCCTGAATGTTCTCTAAACTTCAAAAAATGCTAAACACTTAGTTCTATCTTTTATAGTTGACAGATCCTAATCTGAACATACATATATCTGCTAGTTAGCTGTGCAAGTTAACATACTAATAAGACGCTATAACCTCAATTTATTTTATTTCTTAAATAACTCTATAACTGATTAGAAGGTCAAGAAAAAAAATTGGTCACATGACGCACGTTCTCATGAACTTGGCTTGATGGGAGTATACGTTTACTGGACACTGGGGTTACGTCTCAGTGGTTTCCAGTATCTGACATCATAAAGGTGTGAAAATGCTGGAGGCAGTATAGTGACCAGCAATGTTGCCCAATATCCTGTCTAACCACTGCCCATCCTCAAGTCACTCCATTCACACACAAACCCTTTGCTTAGGTTTGTCTCAGGCATCAGCTCTAGGTGAGCTCGTCTCTTTCTGTCTGTGTGTCTGACACTCTTAAATGACTTTTTTAATGAATGTAAAATGCAAAAAAAGGTTTTATTTGAAAGTGTTCTATCAATTTTGTGACGTTTTGTCACTCACGCTCACTCAAACACACCCACACGAGCACCACTTCCCACAACAAGAGCACGTAGTCACAAACGTAGTTGTAAGAGGAAGGAGGTGATGTCACCAAAGTCTCTTCCTCCTCCACCTCTGCTCCACATTTCCACCACTTCTTCTGATATGTCTGTAGTTACGTAAAGGAAAAGTGTAAAATGCTCCTGAAAGAAAGGAAGGAAGGAATTAAGCCTATGTTGAATGACCTATGTTGAGTGAGGAAAGAAGAAAGAAAATCATCTGATAACATGAAAACCAGATACACCAACCATAAAAGCGTTGATAGTGTGAACTTTGAGGTCACAAATTATTATGAAGTAGCATTTCCCATTCAGTTTCCTTGCTGAGGGAGCAAGCTTGTCATTAACAAGCAGCCACTTTGTATGTGTGTGCATATATATGTGTGTTGCTCCATCATTTAGTCCACTCCACAATTCTATGATGAATTAGTATGACCCTTGACCTCCATTATAATAGCTGATAGTGAGTTATGCCCATGGGTCTCTGTGCCAGCTAAATCATTTAGCAGGAGGGACTGCATTACAGAAAAGACTTTTACTACATCATGCTAAAAAATAAAATGAAATAAAACTGCTTTTTAATGGTTTGACACGGCATAAGTTCTGGGATTTGAACAGAAGCTAAATACTAAAACCACAAGTGTGACAGAAAAATATATCACTATAGAAACATTTGATTCACTGCAGTCACACTTCTCACATTTGAAATGACTGATTTCTTTTTAAATTTGTTTTTAATGTTCAGAAGATTTGAACATGAGCTGAGACCTCAGTTAAACGCATCTGAGATATTAAAACAAATAAATTATTCACAAACAGGTGACAAATACACAGACAGAAGGGCAGAAAATTAGGCTGATGTCAGGTAAAACTGTCACCTCATAAATGTGTGGCTTGTGTCGACTCATAATGTTAAATGAGAAAAGTTGACAGCAGTTATTTAAATCAATACCAAATATCAAAGTGCCTCATTGCATTATGTATTCCAGCGTGTTGCCTCATTTGATTGTTTTTCCGCTACATAAAAAAAAACCCTGATGCACAACATAAAGAAATTCCTGCATAAAAATTCACCAAATGCTTGTGTTTTTTGTTAAAATAGATCCACGTGCAACTTTAACCCTGCATCTTAAAGTTTTGCAGTGTTTTTCAACGAGTAGAGACCTGTCACACTTTTACCATAATGCATTGCATCATGTCACTGATCTGTATTATGCCAATGTCTTTAAAAAGGTGCTAGTATTTCACACCAAGGGAAAGACAACAGGCTCATTCAATGTGAAAAATGTCAAATGGCCCTATTTTTAGTGTGGCAAAAGATTCAACTCAGTTTATTTATATAATGCCATATCACAACAACATTTGCCTCAAGGCACTTTAAGGTAAAGACCTTACAATAATACAGAGAATACAGATCCTTTAGGAGCAAGCACTTGGAAGGAAAATCTCCCTTTTAACAGGAAGAAACCTCTGGCAGAACCAGGTTCAGGCAGAGGCAGCAACCTCTCGTAACCAGTTGGGGGTGAGGGGGGGAAGACAGGACAAAAAAGAGAGCTGGACTCATTGTGATACATTTGAGATACTCACAGTATTTAATACCATAAGTTATTAAAAGTAATACTATAGGTTTCCTATTCCGTGTAACCATGTTGAATTAAAATCATCTATCTCTGATCCTGCTAATAATCTGTTACCTTCCCCACCTCCCCTGGACTTCTTGGGAAACACGAGACTGTACTAGCCCAAAGATTTTCATGTTCATAACTCAAATAGTCCAGATCTGGATGTCATTGCTGTAAGGGCTGCAAACAAAAAGATATCCATCACTGTTGTACTGGATTTTCAAGAAGGCGAGGAAAATAAAGTCCAAAACAGAAGACAGAGATAAAGATTATCACCAGAGCATATCGCCAAATAGGTAGTCATTACATTAATTGAACACTTTCCTCATTTTGCTGGAGGACTTCCACTTTGAAAACTGCTGGTCTGGAACCATGGTGGTTGGATAATTAGCCACTGCTTCCCCTTCCGCCCTCTCCACGGTCTCTCCTCTTTCCCTTCTCTTTCTAACCATCTCCTCGAGGCGCTTCTTCCCTTTGTGACCCTCTAATCCATCAGGGTTTTGTTCTTTGCCTTTGTGGCTGTCAGAGTGGGAAGTGTGGTCAGAGTATTGAGACCATCCTTTTTTATTAAATATCAATTTAAAAAAATCTATTTAAATATGCCAATAACAATGCCCATTAAAAACAAAGTAATCAGTAGTAAGCAACAGCCAACTGAAGCTCAGCGATTATTATAGCCAGTGATATTCCAAAGGTGATGAGAATTAAAGTGAAGCCAATCGATACTTAAATGGATGACCTGGTTTATACAGCTCTGATATACATACGGTAGCACTTTCTTAGGTATTTTTGTTGTGATGAGACTAAGACATCACTCTTTCAAAGATGCCAGCCAACACAGAGACAGAAAGATTTTTAATGGACTCTGCCACAACTAAATATAAATAAATAGAAATAAGGTATGTAAAAAAGACACTATATCATGTACACGCTATCCTAATGAATACATTTTTATGAAAATGTCACATTGCTCACTGATTGGTAAAATATCTGCTCGTCTTTTATTTACCGCTACAGGAATAACTGCATCTAATAATTGAATATATCATCACTTTCCAGCTAATCTTCCTTATCTGTACTTTTGGGTCTCAAGGCCAGCCTTTCTTCCTGCAGTTCACTTACTGAATGATAAATGCAGACTAAATCGAGTCATTGGTCCTCCCAGAGGAAATAGCTGTTGAATTAAACCATAAGGTCACTTGCAATGATGAAGGCTTTCACTCTTCACTTGACTCCTGGGATTTGATCAGTCCTCTTAAAAGTGCCTCAATATGGCTTAAAATAAAGCTCAACTTTTCATTGCGACATGCACAAACACATGGTACAGTATCAAACACACCCATGAGAAGAGCAGGCAGCAGTAGGAGTGTATGAAAGACGATACGACTGTTTACTTGATGACCTTTGAAAGAACTGTGGTCAGTCTACCACCCATAGTTGCTACACGTAGGATGAATAGCTAGACGTAATTGCCGAACTCATATGGAAATCCTCTGAAACACAAGAGAATTGCCACAGTTGAGCAGGGTAGGCAGACTCAATCTGATGCAACCCTGTAATTTACATAAATTGGGATGACAGACATGGAAGAATAAAAATGAGCTGTGAAATGCCTTGTGTTTATTGTCTGATTTGTGCATGAATGTGTGTGTATGCGCGTTTGTGTATAAGAGATACAGTAGGAGGTAGTAATTACCGGCCTACACTAGAGATAGAGATCAAGATGGAGGGATGATTATGGGATCAAAGAAAGAGAGTGGGTAGTATGAACTAAGAGTGATGGACATTCACCCAAATACTGTCTAAAACTCACAAGCAGCTTAGCAACACTGGTACATTTATGTCAGCAATATTATTCAAAATTACTACAGCAACTATAATCTACAGCTGTCCAGCATTTTTTCTTCATTTTTCTTCTTTTTATGATAATTTTGTTAGTGTTTTTTGGAAAATAAATCACAGCACCTAACATGTGCAACTATGGCATCCTACATCCACCAATAGAGGGTCAATGTAATAATTACAGACATTTAATATAAATGAATATCTCGATAGCAAACTGTGCACAGAACCATATAAAAGCCATAAATGCTGTAGTGATTTAGCAAGAAGCTACCTCTATTGAGAGTTAGGACCAGGAACACCTTCCTCCGCAATGCCCATTTTGTACCGAGAGGCTTTGTTGGTATTTGTGTTAGTACTCACAGAGTTGTAAATCTGGTAACAGGGCACATAAACTGGTAACAGAACAACTATTTCCTAATTCTCTTTAGAGACTACTTTGTAGAGCAGTAGTCTTCTGCCGGTGGTCTCCTTGGTAACACTGGCTCATTTCCTGGTTAGCTTGCTTGGGTGATTTGAGTACACCAATGTTTCCTTTGGGATTCCTATAATGAACCCTGTCTGGCCCTCTGTCTAGATTGAAGTGATACTAAATGAGGAAATGGGAGTTAATAAATAAATAAACATGACATATTGAAATTAAACATTTATTAGTATTTATGTGCAACCTTGTACACAACCTAAAAAATGAAACCAATATAAAGGTATCAAAACAAGTTCCTCAAGTTGTCATCCATCCATCAAGCCACCTATTTTTTGCTGCTTATCTGGACTCTGGACCTGGGCAGCAGTCCTTCAGCACATCTGGGATGAAGCTGGGTCCAAATGTGAGTCAGTCCCCATGGACTGAGGCAAAACCAGCAGTCATCTGCCAGTTTTCACTTCTACTGCTTAGAGTCACTCTCCATTGTGTTTCTGCTGTTTGTGGCTTTTGAAGTATGTTTTATTGAATTTATCTGAAAATGAATTGCTGCCTTGTTAATTGTACAAACTGTACAAGAACTGTGTAAACAAGTTTTCGATGAGTGTAGTATTTTATTTGTATGCTACCTCGCACCAATAATCAATACCTGTGTCTGTGTGTTGTTAGCTTTCTAACTTTAGTTGATAACTTAGCACACCACTCAGCACAGCTTAGCACTTTTTCCTCACAGCAAGATGATGCTCAAACCAAAAATATGTCTGTTATACCCCATTCCTACAAGACTGCTCAAAGAAGTTCTACCATTAATTAATACACCAATAAATATGATCAGTCAATTAATGGGCTGGGTGCCACCAGCCTTTAAGATGGGAGTAATTAAATCATTACTTAAAAAGCCATCACTTGATCTAGCTGTCTTAAATAATTGTAGACCATCCCCCAACCTTCATTTTATCTCACGAACTCTAGAAAGAGTAGTTGTAAAACAGCTAACTGATCATCTGGAGAGGAATGGTTTATTTAAAGAGTTCAGTCAGGTTTCAGAGCTCATCACAGTACAGAAGCACCTTTAGTGAAGGTTACAAACGATCTTCCTATGGTCTTTCGCAGTGAACTCATCACTGCCCTTATCCTGCTAGATGTCAGCATTCAGTAGTACTGTTGACCATAATGTTTTATTAAAGAGATTAGGGCATCTGACCCTATATGTCTGACCCTGAATCCTCCTTTAGTTATGTTGCAATAGGTATAGGCTGCATCCCATGATGCATTGAGTATTTCTTCTTTAGTAACCTTTCTCACTCACTATGTGTTAATAGACCTCCCTGCACTGAATCATGCTTGTTATTAATCTCTGTCTCTCTTCCACAGCATGTCTTCTATCCTGTCTTCCTTCTCTCACCCCAACCGGTCGCAGCAGATGGCCCGGCCCCTCCCTGAGCCTGGTTCTCCTGGAGGTTTTTTCCTGTTAAAAGGGAGTTTTTCCTTCCCACTGTCACCAAAGTGCTTGCTCATAGGGGGTCATATGATTGGTGGGGTTTTCTCTGTATGTATTATTGTAGTGTCTGTCTTATAATAATAAAGGTTGTTTGAGGCGACTTTTGTTGTGATTTGGTGCTGTATAAATAAAATTGAATTGAATGTATTAAAGGTGTGTCTGCTGTGGTTTGAATCATGTCTTTCTAAATTTAAAAACGTGGAGTTTTCTTCACACACTAAGGTGAATTATGGAGTCCCACAGGTTTCTGTCCTAGGACCAATTCTGTTTACGTTATATATGCTTCCCCTAGACACCATCATTCAAATACATACATTTATATGCAAATAATATCCAGATTTATCTATCTATCAATGAAGCCAGATAACACACACCATAAATACTTGGATGACTTCTAATTTCCTGCGTTTAAACTCAGATAAAACTGGGGTTATTGTACTTGACCTTAAAAATCTTAAAAACTACTTACTCTGGATGCCGTTTCTTTGGGCTCCAGTAACACTTGGAATCTTGTTCAAATTAAGACATTTTTTATTGTGAGGTGACAGAGCTGCCCCAAAATAAATTATGAAACCTAATCATACCATGAATAATACAGATCACCACATACACATATCAATAAGTAATCTTAATCATTTACACAGATATTATTTCCTCCACATACATTATGCAAATGTACTGTTTATAAGATTGGGGAAACCTGCAGTCAGCTGAGACTGAAGAAGTCACAAGCCAACAATACTTTCACACAGTAGGACTTGACAGATGAGGCGATATCTGCAAACTATCAGCATGAAAAGAGAGCATTCCAGTGAGAAGCAGGTCAAGACCAAGCTGCCAGTCTCTCATAGATCATGTCCAGTTCTTCTCTCTGTCTGTTTTACTGGAAAGAGTGCAGCAAGGGACAAAATCATTCACAAAGGCACATATCTATCCATTTTACATGAAGGACGATATTCTGGCTCACATCCACAATGATCTGTGCCAGCGGATTGGCTCGCTCTTTTTCTTATATGACTTGGCAGACTCTCTCTCTTTCTCAAACACACACACACACACACACACACACACACACACACACACACACACACACACACACACACACTGGCAAACACAACCAGCAGTACTGCTCAAGTGGTGCTAAATCATATATTCAGAGTAAACAATCCTTTAGATGGAAACAGGCAATTAGTTGTGCAAGCATACTGCATGGCTTAAAGCACTAATATGAACACTGAAGGTAAGAAAGCTGCAGAGACTCAGATAAATTCGGCAGTTTGGAAAAACGACCGCTTTCGTATGCAGGGGTTTAAAGAAGTCGACTGCAAATTGATCTTTCAGATTGATCTGTCTACTTCCTAATAAACACCAACTATTTGATTCACCAGCTTAACTGCAATTGATAAAAAAAATATATGATGTGACTCGTTTCATTTCCTCCACAGAAACTATGATAGAAAATTCTCTCGTTTTCTGGAAATCTGAAAAAAACAAAACCCTTTTTTTTAAATAATAAAACAAAATAACCTTTAAGAGAACACACATACTCTCTCTCTCTCTCTCTCACACACACACACACACACACACACACACACACACACACACACACACACACACACACACACACACACACAAACACACTCATTTTCATATCTTAGTGCTTACCCTAACCCTACCCATCAAAAGTTAATGTCTACCCCACCCCATTAGCCTAAACCTAACCATAACCTAATTGTAAGCCTGACACTAAAAGCACATTTTGAGCCTCAAAAATACCTTCAAATTCGTGGGGACAGACATTTTGTCCCCATAAGTGACTGTTCGTCCCCACAAGTATAGTGCTATTCCAGTTGTCTGTCCTCACAAAGATGCCTAAACATGTACACACAAACAACACTGCTGAATTATAAAACGCCTCTTTCTGCTCAGGTGGGGAGCTGGTTAGCTTTGCATTGACATCACTTGAGCTCACTAGATCAGTTTATTAACAAACAATGACGAAGGTCTGAATTCCCCACCCTAACAAAATAATCATCACAACCAGAAATATGTTAATTTACCACAAGCTGCTTACGCAAACTATAAAAGGACTAATCAGCCAAAGATAATTAGGACCCCTGTAGGTTTGCAGTGAGTGTGCTTGGCCTTTAAACCCAGATGTCACCACAATGAGCTATTATGAACACAACACTGACATTTTAAGTAAGACTTGTGACAGATTTGAGAAATTTGGAGTAATTTTCAGAAATTTTCCCAGGTCACCTGGTACATGCAAATCCAAGTTGACAGAAACCTCTAATTTAGGTTTCTGTTAACTGTCATTATCAAATCACAGTTTAATGATCAGGAATGAAACAACATGGATAGAGCTAGTATAATATAAACATAAAATAAAGATCAAAGACAGAAAAGCACCTTATTCGTTGAAGGCAAAAAGAAAAGATGATAGAAGATAATGCATCCATAGAACAACAGTGCCCAAAACATCCTTCTAATTCAACTGAATTAAGATGGTTAAAACATCATTTTTATCAAAATGCAAAACACAAATATACATAATTATACTTTACAGCAAAGAAAACAATACAGATAAATTATAATTTAGTGCAGGTGTACAGAAATAAGGGGTTCAAAAAATTGTTACAATCACGACATCTGAGCTGACAAAGAGGACATGGAGATGAAAATAAAGGATAAAGGAGCAAAAAATTGGAAAGAAAGTTTTACATGTGTGATCATGAGATGATATTTCCAGAGGCTCAGCAATGGAGTTACAAGGGTATTTTTGTTTCACAGAATGAAGTCAGCTGGCTGTCCGTAACCACAGAAGGTGTTCCAATGAGACGGTACTTTCTGGTTTTGTAGTTTCCCTTCCTAATATGGTCTTCAAAGCATCTAGTTACAGCAGCAAAGTGGAAGTTAGAAAGCTTATTATTAAATATCCAGTTGTGTAAAAGAACCGTAGCCTGTGGCATCAGCTCATCTGTAAATGTACCTAACTGAAAACAGAGCAATCTAACTTGAAGCTAATGGGTTTTAAAACACACCGGGCATTTTTTTAAACTAAAAAGCCACTCATGCCTAAATCAAGAACCAGGGCTCAAATTCAGAAGAGCATCCAATTTCGACTTAATCAGTTCACTGTTTGCTCAAATTAAATTTTTGTGTCTGAATAATGGAGGGAAATGATTTCTGCACATATAATGTAATTATTAAAAAAGAAAAGAAATGTATCTCCTTGGTGACATGCATCTGCACTCCAAAAAACTGACATTAGATCTTGAAGGTTAGATACCCTTGAGGCTTTTTTTTTTTTTTTTTTTTGGCTGCTCCTTTTAGGAGTTGGCATAGCAGATCATCTCCCACCCTGTTTCCCTAGATATGGAGGCATTTAGCAATTTTAAAGCTAAATTAGTTGATAATGACCTAAAAAGAGAGTTCAGATATCAGAGAAAAACAGTGTAAGTGTTATGTGATCAGCTAATACTAGCTTTCTTTGTTAGCAAAGTGCATCCAGACTGTGTACATCTGGGTTTCTTGGACTGCAAACCATCCTATTCATCCGATAATTGCATTAAAAATGTCAAGACGTGCACATGGTCACACCCAGCAGAGAGCTAAAGCATCTACAGCTGCCTGTTGGGCACTCATCTGCCTTTAGGCATGTATTTAAGACTTTTGATTTAATTTAAACAAGGGAAGGGAATTATATAAAAATGCCCACATTTAGGTGTGGTGAAGAAAAATTATGTATAGAAATTAAAATGTGTTTTTTGGGCCAGATTTTAAATATGCTTATTTCAGATGTAAAGTTGGCCATTTTAAACCCTATGGAACCCAGCCTCAAGTGGCTATTTGAGTAACTGCAGTTTTTGAATGCATCATTATTTCAGCATCAAAGGTTTTCATTTGGTGCCAGTAATATATGGATGCTGTTCTACAGCGATATGTGCTTCATAAAAAAAAACCCTCTTTTTTTCCATTGTCAAGCATACATGGGTAATTTTTGCATACCAACGCCTACATTTCTTCAGCAGTATGCCAGAATGCTTCATGTTGCTGATGGCTGCTATGACAGTTACAGCCTCTATATGGCTGTATTGATGTTCAGTGAGTACAGAGAGGTAGTGCTGCCTGGAGCCTCAATGCACAATTCCCCAAATACTTGTGTTAAAAGAGCAAACGAAAATGCACGCAAGTATTTTTAGGGATATTGTCTTTGTCAGCCTGTTTGAAGCAGCCTCATTACATGTCTGAATTGTGACAAATGGGCAACTAAAGCTGAACAAGTATTTCAAACTTTGTTAAAAAAACCCAAAAACAACGTAATCTGCAGCAGCATGACATGAAGAGTGGCCTCTATGACTGCTCATTGAAACTGCAAAAAGCCAGAAAACTAACTTTCCATGTCTTGCATTTGTCAGTGTGAGTTACCTTACACAGAGACACAGGAAAACACAGACAGAATTATTCATGTGGAGGACTATTCATACTGCCAAGAACTGCTTTCAAAAACTTCAAGTCTCTTGTTTCATAGAGAAGTCAGAAACATGTCTCACCAGTACTTTTTGGTTCATGCGGCACTATATCTGTCACCGTCTGATAGCTGCGACTTGTAGCCAGTGGGGAAAACATCACAAGACCTCAAAGCTCTGCAAGGATGCAGACACCCGCACAAGCAGCAAGTCCCACAAACATAAACCATTGTGTACACTTCACAATATCTCATGTCCCGAGGGATGTAAGCCTCACTGTAATTGCCCTTATGAGACAGGAGACCTATAACTTAGCTTTGTTTATATGTATCCCCATCAGCCCCTAACTTCTTGTCTGCTTGTGGTTGAGGTCTCATTTCATTATATTTAAAGGCTCATTCTTAACATTCTTAACTAACCCTCTCATTTTGCATTAAAAGTTGTTTTGAAGCAGTGTAAGGATGAAATAACATGTTATCGTCCATTCCAGCATCCTTCCTCTTACTTTATTGCAAATTGCTGTACCTGTCACACTTGGTGGAAGAGCTTCAGAGCTCAATACAAAACTGTTTTTGGGTGATAACTGCTTCACAGCACTTGATTGTACATGGTGGGAGAAAAAGTAGTTGGGGGGTTGGTACAAAAGTTGACACACAGAAAAGGTCACAAAGCAGACAGTGCAATATGTGTCTTGCAACCTACTGTGGCCCCAGGGGACCCCAGACAGACAGTTTCCCATAGAATGTATCCAGCTGCTTTGGCATGTGCATGTGTGACATGACAAAGTTCATAAAGTCTGAGAGACATTTAGAGAGCATATATTTCCATTCAGAGAGATCTACACGTGGAGCATCATCCAGAAAGAGGTTTAATTTACACGTACGCACCTGCATGACAAGAATAAATGTTGACTAGACAGACAGCCGACTGCCACAATAAATAGCCCTGTAAATCTACTGAGCTACCTACTGTCTGTGTGAATGTGAGCGTCTGCATCACCCCGGGGACGTAAGTTTGTGGTCGGATGAGTGGTGGTTGCTAGTTCGCTATCTGTCTGCATTCCTGAGCCAGACGCAATAACAAGACAACACAGTACCAATACAAACACACACCATGCCACAGAGAATAACTGGGTGGAAGTGAATATAAAGATGTACTTATTGTGGCATCTCATTCAGCATTCACCCACCGTCCATCCTTTCTTTTCTTTTTTTTCACTTGTCTCACTTCTGCTTCTGGTCCACAACTCTGGCTTACAGCCTAGAATCATAATACAGTGTAATTATGTTAAAAAGTTTTACTTTTACCCAGAGCAGCCAGTGATGCCAAGCCCTCTGATTACCTGTATTTCACTGCATTTGATCACTCTGTTTACTTCCTCTGAGAATAGACCACTGCTCCAAATATACTACAGTGAAGGTATGACTTCTCAAACCACAGATAGTCTGGCTAAGAATAACTGTGAGAGTTTTAATTTGTGGTCATATCTAAATGTGGATTACAGTGCGTCACACTGCCTACCACTAAAAGACTTCGTCTCACACATTGTACTTACATATGTACAAATATGGATAAATGTATGAATACCAAAGAGCCAAAGAAATAGAACAGAAATAGAAGGGTTAGAGTACAGTGGGACTTTATACAGTAGCTTTAGGCTGTGACGCAAGAAAACAAAATGTTTTGCCCAGATTTGAAGAGTGGAAAGATGTTATTTAACTGAAACTTTTTATTAAAATATATTTTTTATCATATAATACACAACATATGTTTGTTTGTTTTTTTATTAAAACATAAAGATTCCAGTAAGATCAAATCAAACTCTTGGTCCACAATAAACAATGTTTCCATGCAATTTACATAAACCACAGAAGACAAAGACTGACATCAGTGGACAAAGAAGTATAGATATACATAGATTAGGCAGACATCTTATACGTCAAACAGTCAGTGAGAATGTAAATGGGGTTCTAAGTGCTAAACCATGAAAACTAAATTGTGCCAGGTTGGTTTATTTGAAGAAGAGACATTTAATCTATCTTGGCTTGTACATGGATTTCTTCTTATTATTGTTATTATTGCAAATCCCCAAATAAACAAGCAAACAAAAACATGAAGTGGAGAAATGTCACCATATTAAAGATTTAAAAACATCTTTGTATATGCTTAATTATAAACTAGATACTTAACAAAAATGAAAATTTCATGTTTTCTCCTGGAGATGGTGGCGTTTCTTGGTTCATCCTATTTTTCGGGGTTTTTTTTAGTTTTGCATTTGAACTATTGGCTAAAATTTTAATATTAAGACATTTAATATTATGTTAAAGTGTTATTAATTTACTATATTTTCATTGTAGCATGCAAAGCGTTAATGCAGTTCAACTCCCCATTGGGGAGGACAATGATGGTGATGCTACAGCTCAGAAACTCCACTAAAGGTGCTTGTTGCTGGCTATGTGGTTGAGAGGATGCTAGTAACTAGTGTTGAGCTAAGTGTTTGATGCCACCATTTCTATCGGTTGATGTTTCTAACGTAGAATCGCTGTGGTCATCAAGTCTCTTTTTGGCCGGTTTTCATCTTTGTTTTGAATTGTCGGCTTTGTGTTCATAAGTAAACACTAATAGAAAGATTGTATATGTGTCCTCATGACTTATTTACCTGCTGGAGTAATTAAGCAAGGACTTAATCATTTAAGTGCTTCTTACTTTTAAGATTACTTATTGAGTAACGACTCCAACATTGCTAGCAACATTGAGTCCCCATGCACTTAGGTTAAGTCATTATACTTAGTAGGCTTACCGCACTCTGAACAATGAACATAAACAAGCTAACTGCAAATTGGTGCTTATTTTTTAGCAATGCAACAATACTCTAATGAGTACATTTTACCAGCAGATACTGCACCCTGGTCCTTTGTCTGTCATATCCCTGATAGAACACAAAGAAACTTACACCTCATATGATACACTTTATCCACCCCATATATTTAATCAATCAGTAACAACAAATTGCAGTGAAATAATAATAATGAAAGCAAATAAGATTCCACTTGCCAGAAAAGTATAAAGGCTATTGAGATATACATGACAACTGTAGGATAATCCATTTCTCTGCTCTCTTTCTTTGCTCTGTGAAAAAACAACGTCAAAACTCCTCAGAAAAGGATTTGTTGTTGGTCAATATTCATGTATCCATAAAATGAGAAACAAATGTAAACCGGGCTGTGTTCTTCCTGTTTGTGGCCACACTTATGCATTCTGCTGGTGGCCAGACTCAGGGATGATTCCTGCTCGCTGCATGTTTTAAATGAAAATGGTGCTTTAATGTCAGAAACTCAGCAGCTCTATATAACGCCCACCTTTGACTGGTTATCAACACTGTTAGCCTGGTAGAAGTCGTAGGCAGATTGCAGACAGACAAGCGGCCACCTACTCAGCCCACTCAGCCAGTCAGAAGTACATCCAGACTCAAGCCATTGCCCTGAGGCTTGAATGCATGCAGAGGCAAGAGTCAGTCAGACTGCACTCCCTTTGCACAAGAATGCTTTATAGTGATGCAGACATGACCGAAAAGGCACAGAAGTTATTAGACCAATAGAAGCAGGGGGTGAGAAAAGACTGATAACCAGCTGCCCAGAGAAAATGAGCGAAGCTACAGGCATCAAACACAGCTAGGGAGGCACTGGCTCTACATATTTTCTGTTCAGCTAAAATTCAGCATGATTGAAATTCACAAACTAAACTACATTGCCACTTTCCTTTTTCATTTCTAGTCAAAAAGAACATTACTTAAAGGGAGCAGTTTGGTTAATTTGCAAGTTTAAATTTAAAATTGGAAGTCAGGTAAATTGAAGGTGCACAACAACTGAAATTCAACTGGTCTTTCTGAGTCAGTGTCTCACTCTGTCTCTGTTATGTGTTTCAGTGTGCAGGCATATCTTAACTTTGAGGATGCTATCACAGGAATCCTTCTGACCAGAGGCGGGAACTGATGGAGAAGCTGAAAAGAAGACAGAATAGTCACACACAATGAATGTGCAAGAGTCACACAGGGAGATGAAGTGAGCAGAAAAGTGATTCTGCCTTGAAAAAGATGAAAATGGGAGCGAATGGGAGCCGAGATGTAGAGGCCCAAACTGAAAAGTGTTTTATTCTATCTCTGTTAGGATGATATAAAGCACTATCTCATAAAAGCATTTAAAAAAAGAAAAATCCATGCCCAAATTCTCTGATTAAGTTTACTTACAAAATTTATAGATAAGTTTTCAACTTTCTAAATTAATATCTTAATTAATTACCATAAACAAATCATTATCATGTTTTGATAAACAGTATTGCTCATGCTAATGTGACTCAAAATAGAACTGAATCCCCTCCAAACGATTGCTTCTTGAGGATTTTTGCTGAAGGTACGGTACGTCCTATCGTGCCTTCAAGCAATCGTGCCTCATACTGTGCAGCATCAGATACAATGGAAGTCACAGCATGAAATGACAAGCGTGGCACTTGATGACACTCTGCACCTCAAGGGTCTCTTTTGTTTCCAGTCTACCCATGTCTCTGGATTAATGGGGCATTGCTGTCAAAATGCTAAATGTAGCACCTGCAGCTATAGATAGTGAAAGCTTTATTGCATGGCGCTAACTCGTACAAGGCTAGTTTGAAGAAATATTCTTATTTCTGCATAGATGAGAAGATCAATACTCCTGCCATTGCTGTGTGTTGAGTTGCTGCAAGGAGGTAATTAACATAAAGCTTGTTCGTCTTTGTTGCCCTGCTTTAAGTTATGCTAAACTGAGCTGAGCTAGCGGCTTCCAGATCCACCTCTGTGAGTGGTAGGCTAATGGTCTAATCAGCTAAATCCTAAGAAAGAAAACAACCATTAAATGCATCTAAATAAATTAATAATAATAATAATAATAATAATATATACATCACTAGTTAATATCTAACATGACAGCATAGCAATATATTCTGTGCCACAGTGCTGCACCAAAATCCTCTATTCATTCTGTAATTAAAGTACCATTTTAACAATTATCGGTATTGAAAATTTGATTTGTCAGTGGCTATGTCACCATATAAGTAGTCCTCAATTATGTGCAATCCGTTAAATCTGTTTAGAGGCAATAAAGTGACCTAGTTTGATCATGAAATCTAGGTCAAACTTATGAATTACAGCCCCAGAAGAGAGTGAAGGTACACAGCATTGTTCAGATCTTTAGTGCATAGAGATTTCTACAGATCTTATATGCAGAAGCACTGAAGAAAAAAAAGATTTTGAGCCAAATAATTTGTCTTTGGCTGTCACGTATCCTGTATCATAATACAGCTGTAACATTATCACTGATTATTATGATTTCTAGTTGTGTAGGCTCATGTCTCTATAGACATGCATGGGTTCTGAGCCCTCGCTCCCCTTGAGCAATTGGGCTGATGCATTGTTTTTTTTCTAGAGTAGTGACCAATGGAGCAACTTGTGCATAATCCGAGTATAAAGTTGGAGCCACTGGCAGTTAGCTTAGCTTTGTTTAGCATAAAGACTTGATGCCTTTATGCTAAACAGCAAGCTGGTTGAAAAAGATGCAGGCGCTATGCTAATCGCTGCCTCGCAGCAGCTCAACATGCAGAAATGACAATGAAACTGATTATTTCATCTAAACAGAAACATTAACATTTCACAAAACTATTCTTTTATGAGTTAGTGGCTCTGCAATAAAGCTTTCGTGATCAAAATAGCTGCAGGTGCTACATTTAGCATTTTGACAGAAATATGCCATTAATACTATATATTAATGGCATATTAGAAAGACAGGAGACATGTTGATTCATACATATATAGAGATGTAGATGTATTTGAGTGGTGGGTAATGAGCTAACCATCTAATCCTAAACCAGAAAGTTAAAAAATAGAGAAAATAATTTTTGAAAAACTGGTAAATTTCTAAAACAAGCAGAGTTCCTTTCTCCTTGGTGCATTAGACTTTCTCAAACTCCTTTACAAACTCCTTTAATTCCTTTCTCCATTTTGGCATCTGTTTGTTTCCCTCACCATTCCTGCTCCAGCTGCCTGGAAAACATGACAGCATCTCAAATACCTTTCCAGGACCAGGGGTTCCCACTCCTGTTGTGTGGCCTACTAACATGGACTCGTCAAACTCCAGATGTCCCTGCCCTGATGGGCGGCAGTGTTTTTCCAGATAAAGGTGTATGCGTGTGTTTGCCTGGGTGCCACCCTAACAGTTGTTAGACTGCCCAGAAAACATTAAACTAATCTTGTGTCCAGATGCTCACCGTATCTGTGTGTGCCCACATCAATGTGTTTTCTGCAATATCAGCTGAATAAGCTGCCATAAATACACACCCTTACAACAAACACTAGCATGCATTTACAGTCTGTATTGGAAGCTGCTGTTTTAATGTGACAACAGAAGAACAAAGAGTAATAACAGAAATCCAGAGGTCCGAACACATTTCTGAAGGCTATGGATGGAGATAGTTTTCGGAGCTCTTCGGTTAATTGTGTATTCCAGGATGACTCAATAACCCAGTCCCCATCTGACCCCTTTGCACTTTTTGTTTAAGCATTTGTGTGGAGGGCCTACCACATTAACTGCTGTTCAAAGTCAACTAAACTGAAGTGAGTGATTAAGCACCTGTTTTTTGTTGATATGCTGGAAACTCCACACTTACAGATAATAGTCCTATATGATTAAGTCAGTCGAGAAGTCCTGAATTTAGACAGCAGATTGGCTTATTTCTGCACTACATTCAGACTCAACAAGCTAAACAAACACTTGTGTGACTCACACTCACATACATACAGCCTGGTGTGACTATAACTGCTGCACGGCATGCATGTTGGGTTTTGAGGAACAGAGATTGATTAGTGAACTGGCATCAACTCTGTCAATCAACCCATCGAGCCATATTAACCATAACATCCCGCAAAAATAACAAGACAGAATAAGAGAACGAAAAAGATAGATATTGGGTCAGAAAACGATCCGGTGTATTTTCCAGTGAGCAATGATCTTAATACATGTATTTTATAGCAACATTGCAGAAAGATGCTATTCATGTTCCTGTTTCTGTCAGAGAAGTGAATACGTTCCAAAACCTGCCACTGTGTTTCAGCTTTACAGCTTAGTTAAGAGATCTTTAAGCAGCCACAAGTATGAATCTGCGTGTCCCAGTTCATTAACTGGGAAACTTGAAACTCATATATTTTATGTGCTATGCTCACACCTCATGTCTTATGCATTGAATGTGTAAGGATCTAGAACTACACCCCAACACTGAAGAGATTCCAAAATGCAAAGTTATTTATTGAAATTTTTTTTTTAGTTGTTTCTTTTATTTTATTACTTTGCAATTTGATTACTTGGAAATTGCTGCTCTGATCATTTGAACCAATTAAACCACTTTTGACTCTGAGTATGCATACATTAAACAAAACTATTCCCAAACTAGTAATTTATTCAGGGTAAAAAAAAAGTAACGTAAGCTGTATTGAGGAATAAGAAAGATTAGTATGTATGAATATCTACAATGCTGCATTGCTGAATCGAATGAATGAATGAAGGGAACCATGAATGAAATACGTAGTTATTTTTTATTCACTCACAAGTTGCACAAAGCGTCACTCAGGGCTGCCCTTGGCCCGCAGGCCGCACTTTGAGAACACCGGTTCAGACATACTCACTCATGGCCGATTTGGGACTTAAAGCCAGCCTGCAGCAAATCTCAGTCAGTGTTGGTAATGTAGGAGCAGTGTGCACAGACACACACCTACACACACACAGACTGTGTTGTACACGGTACCCAGTCTATTTAAGCTGCAGAATCTCCCATCTCTCCTCTCACACTTCAGTGGTGCAGCTGCTCCGCATCGCTGCCTGCTGTTTCAAACCCTCCACCACCCCAGCATCCACTTTTAGGCTCTGGAGGATGTGTACTCATCACTCCCCAATTTCTATGTGCATCATATTTGTGGGGAGAGATGAGCTTTGAGCACAGAAGCCAAACTAACTGCTGCTTTGATGAATCGTTTCAGACCCTAGATGTAACTGAAATGTGTTGCTGCTCATCATCAGCACTCCTCTCTTGTATTGTGAAGACTGCTCTTTGATACAAGCACGCTGCACTATCACTCACACAGGTATACGGCTGTCTCCCCTGTGATGTTTTCCTCATTAACTTTATTGCATTCCTTAATTATATGAGCTTTCCTGCCAGTTGTTATGATAGCATCCACATTATCCGCATACACTTCCTAATGCTATGCATAAGAGAGATCAGCTGCGCACATCCTCACACAGATGCAGTTTTTATTATACAGATGGGGAAACTTCAGATCACAGTAAAACACAGGAGCAGGTTTGCTTCAACTCTCACCACCTCATCTGGCTCCTCTTTACAATCTCAGCTTCACAGAGCACATCTCTGCACAGAATTTCACATCAGCCACTGCAGAGTTGATGCGGGATGTAATAAAAAGTTTCGACAGTTATATAAAGACAGTAATATAAAGTCAGGAGAATGGAATGACCAGGTAAGTCTTCCCAAGGCTGTTGCTGTAATTCCCAGTGGATTTTTATGCATGAGTTGAATGTAGAAAGTTAGATATCTCCCCTTTTAAAGCTGTAAGTGAAACCTACAGGGTGACAGATTGTGGTTTATCTAGGACACGATGATGTAAGTCCATAATAACTAGAATGACCTGTGGGAAAGGCACAAGATTTTACTCTTTCATCTAAACAAAGTTTAATTGTCCTATTAAGTCATTATGAAGAAATTAGTCGTCTAAAGTGAGCATCATTTCTTCGCTTCTTCTTCTTCTTCACTGCTTTGATTCTGTGCAGGTTAAAAAAAAGTTAAAAACACAAGAGACTGTGGGAAGCTCATCTGTCTTCTGGACTCATCTGGTGTGGAGATGAGGTCAAAAATGTCTCTCAGGAAAGGAAAATGGACAAACGGTGGAAATCTTGTGGAAAACTGCAGCAGTGTCAGCACCACAAGACACAAACCTACATGTTCAGTATCTCTAACGCTCATTGTTTTTCACTTTTTCTTGATTTTCATGTACTTTTTGCATATTCTAACTTGCATTTTATGTCACTTCACATCAACAACACAGGCTGTAATCTTTTTTTGGTTGTCATAATTTAGTTTAATAATCTCTTTGTGCGAAGATGACAGCTGAGAAAATGGTTCTGTAATGGACAGTGAAGAAAAATGTAGCCTTACACTAAAAAATCCCAAATGGCATACATAGAGGAGTAAAAATCAGTAATGTATAATTATCTATCATTACACCACATGCTCTGCTTTGCTAAATGTGCTTTTAAAATACCCATTCACCTGCGTGTGAGCATGTTAATTCACACATTCTTTGCCTGTTTATAAGCGCATCCAGGTGTTGTATGTGGTCTCATGAAGGAGTCCAGATGTTCTCCCTCAGCAGCAAACTAAGCGACAAATCCCCACACCATGTCAAGCACAAAGCTTTAATAGAAAATCCTTCACAGGTACATGCTGAGTAAATGTCTCAGTTTAGGCTCAAAGTGTAGTTTTGGCTTAATTACAGTAATTATATAACCCAGACTACTCCTTTGGGGAATCATACAAAATCACGAGCTTTAGATAATTCAGGACAGATCCTCTTATGGCAAGTAAGCTTTTCTTTTTTAAATTTAATGCAATAAACACTGGTTTGATAGCATAATTAGGTTATAGAAGGTACAACTGAAATAGGTTTCCAAGTAGCTTCCTGAATAAGTTTACATTTAAGATTAAACTCTTCCGCCAGTGTTCTGCTTGAGCCACCGTTTGATTGCAATCCAAGTTTCATTTCATTTTGTGACTGCACAGATTCATCTGCGTGACACTAAATAGCAATACGCCAACTGTGTAAGCATCCTTCAGGTGGAGTCCACAGTTTCTGCATGTGTAGTAAAATTAGGAGTAAAATACTCAGTTTTCCTTTTAATGGCCTGGTACAGTATTTTTTTAAATTATATACACACTTTAAAAAAAATAAATAGAAAAAACAGCTACAAACATTTCTGGCAGAGAAAAAAAGGATTAAATAAAAGGATATGGTAACAAGACTGGGATAGGATGAGAGGCAGCAGAGCACACTGTGGACATAGGTTGGCAGCCTTTGTTGGGCAAAACATGAATATTGGATAGAAAATGTGTTTTATTAAAAATGAAAATGATTCAAAGAAAAACAAAAATGTGTTTCATCATTTTAGCAGTGCAGTCAGCAGCACTGTAGCCTCAGAACAAGAAGGTCAAAGCATGCATGGGGTTCTTTCTGAGTGCTACGGCTTCCTTCCACAGCACACTGACCTGCATGTTAGGTTAACTGGTAATTTCAAAGTTTTAATGATTGCCTCTCTCTGCCAGCGTTGGCACTGTGATAGAATGGTGACCTGCCCGTGACAGCTGGAATCTCCAGGTGTCTCCAGGGAGTTGTGTTTATCTGAAAGAAGTTCGAAGAAGTCTGGTGGATAGGTTTCAATGCTGCGCATGTGTCAACAACCCAAAAAACCAACACAGAAGAAACAGATAACACATTTTTGTTTTACACTTTCACTCAAATGCATTCCTACACTGTAGCTATGAGCTGCACCTCACGCTCCACCAGAGCTTTACAAGCATCAGGAGCACACTGACCAAAATGTTGGCAGAATCTCTGTACCCTTTTCCTGCGGTGAAGCCAGCACCAAAACACACTACACAGAGATGTATCACAGCTCCAGATGTTACCTCAACATTACTTCACCGTTAAACATCAAAGGAGAAGAAGGGAAGGAGATGTGACAGAGGGCAGGAGTGGAAGCTGTTCTTGTGCTGAAGCATTTTTTGCTACATCACACATCCATGCACAGAGATCCTTTGTGGATGTTCTGAAAAAGCTCTCGGCATAACAAAATGAATACAACTCTTTTCGGCTTCATTTAGCTTGAAATTGCATATGCTGTGTTTTTCTATCTCGTGTTTCTCTTAATGTATTTTATTGGGGGAGTTTTCCTAATATGGTTGCATACTGTACATGCCCGATGCTTTTGTTGTAGCCTGCTTAAATGGCTTTACTTAATTTATGGACGCTCATCCAGTCTGCTCTTATCTTCCCCTGCTGTATCTCATTATCTACCGCAGCAGATTTACCCCAGCCTCATTAAAGTTTCATCTTATTTAATCAGCTAATCTAAATAAGTTATGTCACACCTAAAGAAATAAGCCAAAGTACATTGTTCTTTGGATTTTTAGTGCATTACACACCCATATTACATTTCTTCACAATACTTTACAACAAGGGCTGTATGTGAGTATAGTAGGATTTTTCTTTCCTGGGATAAATGTGAAGAAATGTGCAGATAAATGTGAAGAAAAGAAATAAAAGTATATAGTAATTAACTAAATTCAAAACTGAAATGACTCTGAAACCTTAAGATCATCATAGACACAAATATATTCAATAAAAATACAAATAACTCCAAAATTATCAGAAAACCCTTAGGACCATGACACTAAAGCATCATCAGTGACATGTCAGTGAGTGGATATCAGAAGACAGGATGGCACGTCAGAAGCCCAACCCACCTGCTACTAAAGAATTCTGTTTAAGAGGGGCAGCCAATAGGAGGACAGCTGGCTCAAAGAGAGTGTGGCCCTAAAAGGAAGTGGAGCTAAACCTGCTCATTACAGACTGCGGTTACACTCAGAGGCTGCACTAAGATCTATGACAAATTAACAAAGATTATTTTAAACTGGAAAATAAATGAAAAGAATGCAAAAATATAACTGGGCATAGTAGACATGATAGGTCCCCCTTTAAAAACTCTGGCAAGCCTTCAAGAAGTCCAGCTCAGCAACTCGATTTAGAGGAGGTGAGAGGCTAAAGCTCTCTGTATCCGCATCCACCTGCCAGTAAAAACACCTAAAACCTAGATTTAAGTTCAATTCAGTTTTATTTTTACAGTGCCAACTCTTAACAACAGTTGCTTCAATAAACTTCAGTAAACTTCTGACAGATGAGATTCCAACAAGGAGACATCACTTTGAAAACTGAACATGATTTAATGAGGTAGAGAAATTAATGTGTTTGGCGATTAGACTCCGATGACCCATCATGGCAGAACCGAATCCCCCTCCAGAGTCTAGACGCTGGTGGTGGTGAAGATGAAGACTGAGGCTTAAGTAGAGCTCGGGCTGAGGTGTCTGAGGGGAAGATGAGGAGGAGGTGGGTTTCATAAAAGAGAGTTGGAAAGGGTGAATGGCAGAGAGCATAGATTTAAACCATGCGAAGCAGAGGCTGATCGGCTCAAACAAGGCAGGTGAGAAGGTGATTGGACTACATGTTAGTATTGAGACTGACAACTTGGGAAAGTGTTAGTGATGTAAAGAAAAGAAAAGTAGCCCAACACCCAGGAAAGCAGGCAGAGTGATTACAGATCTTCCTCACGGAACTTACGCATAAGCTTAAAAAACACTTACCTGTCATGCTGCTGAAAATGTGCTTTTTTTCCCTGTGAAAAGTTTGCTTTAGCATCGATGTTCCTTTTCTTTAAGGAAAATAATATATAATTGAAATTATAAACTACATTTGAATCTGTTAAAGCCCAGTGACACACAGATGAGCCAATGTGATCAGGATGCCCAACAGGTGTATGCCAGTAAAAGTCCTCTTAAACAGGTGGCACCACCGTCAGACTCCTGCAGCAGAGCCAGTAACTGTAGCTGTTACTGATTAAGTTCCTGTCCTTTAAGCATGTGTGTCTCATGGGCCTGAAGGAAAGTTACATTTCCACCTGGCGGAAAGAGATGACTGTAAGTAATTACGACACTCCGCAGGGTGTACCAGGTGATAACTGTGGCAGACAGATTTAACAAGCAATCCTTGGACTTTATGTACGCAGCAGGAAAGCATTAAAAGCATGTAAACACAGCAGAAAGCAAGCCACACTCAAATATGATGTACACACGGGACATGCACAAATAAAGCTGCTTGTTTACAAAGTGATGTCTTACTAAATTATTCACATTTTTTAAAATATGTTTCAGCTTGCTTTGCCCACAACCTTGTTTTTTAAAGGCAGTGATCAACATGCATCAAAAATGCTCCAAAACCAAAAGGGACCTTACAACCAGCTAGAGAGCCAGATATTTCACTCAGCATTGAAATGAGTTGATTTTACACATGAATCAGGCCCGAGTCTTTTCCACAGTTGCTCTTTGACACATGGAGCACACAAGAAAGAGTGTTCTGCTGGATCCAGCGTGCAGTAGATGGAGCAACCTATAACCTCACTTTGACAGTGACTCGCTCTGCTTTCATGTAGGCGCAATCGGACATCACACAGACTTTGTGGAAGCGAGCTGACGATGAAAAGAGTGTGGCTGTCACATCTAACTACATTGTATTCTCACACACGGTTACAGCTTTGCATCGGTCAGGCGGCCAGAATGACTGCAAATGAAGCCACTGTGGTCTGGGTGTGCAAAGGAACTTTTTGTTTGATTTTCTGCTGGCGTGTCTGAGTGTTTGATAACTTCAGTAGATATACCATTTAAAAGTAGAGACTAGTGTTCATCTCCACTGAATTTGTTGGCATTTTCACAAATTAAAGGACCCATTTGTGACCTTTCTTTTTTAAACATTTCACACAGAAAAAAATTACTCTGCCCAACTCAGGAGACCAGGGAAAATAACATCTGTCACAGAATAGGTCCATTAGGATTTCAAGGTTTGCTACACAACTAGTCAGTTGACTGGCATGCTAAAGCAGAAAAAACAGACAGAGGAAGAAAATCAATAATAATAATAATAATAATAATAACAAGAAAACAAGGTCATAGAAGCCTATTACGAGGAAACTGTGCTATGCTATGGAGTGCTGAGTACGTGGACAATGGCACTAAGGAGAAAACACAGCCTATATCAACAAAGGAGGGAAAAACAGGTGCAGAATAATAGGACAGGGAAGCAAACAATACACACTAATGTTGATATATATTTTGGTGATTTATTGGTTATATCCTTTAGGATTTAATGTCATCTTTACACATTTGTAACATTACATCCAACAGTTGGATAGATTTTTCACTCTGGATTACTGTATGAGACACAGTGTTCACCTGAAACATCTTGACTAACACCTCCTTGACTAACCGATCAGGACGTCAATCTGTGTCATTTTTCAAGTATGAAAATGCACATGTACGTTACCCAGTACTGAAAGCTGAATAGCCTATTTACACTGCTTACTGAGCGACCCAGGGTCCCTGAGGAGTGATGGACATATGTATTTTTGGTGCTGATGTTCCTCGACTTCCTGGTTTGTGGGTTTGTTCGTGTGTGTGGATGTGTGTGTGTGCTGAGCACTGGTCTACAGGAGTCTTCATGCCTGGTGGGTGTGTCCTGCCAGGTGGCTGGCCACGCCTAAGGACCTCACACACCTGCAGCTGATCTGGTTCGTCGGGGGAGCTACATAGGGGTGTAGCTGAGAGCTCCTTGACGCGGGATCATTGAGTTACACTCCAAGTTAGTGTGTGTCTAGTCTAGTCTAGTGTAGTGTCGTGCAGGCCCGCGGGAGTTGTGTTTGACGGCTGTTGTTTCCCTGCAGGAGGAGCGTGGAGCAGAAGAGGACAGCACGCACGGGGTGTGCTGGTTATTTACTTCACTGTAAATAAACGCACTGTCTTCATTAAAGAGTCCAGCATTTGGGTCCTCCTTCCTCACACCCCCACGGTTGGCCAGCATCAACCGTGACACGTCTTCAATATTTTAGGATAAAATAACTAAAGAAACTTCAAATCCAAGAAGAAATTTAGTAAAATTTCAAATTTACTCTTCGATTTTTAGAATTTATAGCTTTCTTGTTTATTCATGCATACTGTAAGCTCTATTGTGTATGCTGGAAGCACAATGGTGCAGAAATTAACACAGCAAATATGTCGATTGGTCAGGTTAAATTCTTATGTACAGATGTGAGATAAATAAAACTTTAATTGAGAAGAGTGTCCCATTTCAGTAACACTTCATTCGTGTTTGAATGAATAAATACTTACCTGTTTTAGTAGGTTCTCTTTTTTTTGTACATTAAGGTACAAAATTATGACAAAAAGGTTCCTACACTTGTAGTTTGTTAGAAGTACAAACTACAAGAGTTAAAATAGTATGTCATGTTAAGGGTACGAACATAGCTGGACTGGCCATCGGGCATACCGGGCATTTGCCTGGTGGGCCGATGGGGATTTTTCGTTTTTATAGGCCTTTGTCTTTTTTTTCTTCTTCTTCTTTTTTCAAACGGCATAAACAACGAAAAGTCATGGATTGGCCAGATGCTAGTCCATGTGTAAAATGTAAAAATAACTCAGTTGTTTGGTGGTGGATATGGCGGAGCTGGTTGAGGGAAAGGGGAGGCAGGAGGAGCAGAGACCCGAGGTGGCTGCCAGTCCGAGTATCAGGTGAACTGAACTTCAAGTAAGAAGTTATGACCTGCAGTCTGTCTGGGTCAGATGTAAACCAAGTTTAGGTGTAGTTTAATTTTGTTGTGCTGACTTTTTACTGGGTGCTATGATGTTACTGATAGTGAACTTGATTCATTAGGTTAGTAGAGTTGCCAACCATCTGGTAAAAAAGGAATGTCCATACTCAGAGAAAATATTATGCAGTTCGTATTGAGCTGAAAAGGAGCACAGTTTGTCCCGAACTTCAGCTAGAATGAAAAAGACACAAAGCTGGAGTTATTCTGTGTGTTTACGCTGTCAGCTGCCTCTTCTTCTCTCATTCTCTCCCCTCCCTCTCCTGTTGCTACTTCAATCATGAAACTGATCAATGATCAGCTGATCGGCTTTTCTCTCGTTTGTTTATTGCCCACTTTGCGCCAGAAAGAGGAAACCAGTGGATGTCGCGCTAAACAACAGCAGCACATTTAAGCTCGATCAGCTGTTGTTAGAATTTTTTTAATATTAATTTCTAGTATCAGCTGATGTTTGCTGGAGCCACAGCTGTAAAAGCTGCTGGTCATGATGTCGGTTTGGATATGTGGTGAGAGGGAAACATGAAGATGAAACCAGGAGATGTCCTTACTGAATCATCAGAGCTGAACAGGTGATGGAGAAACAGGTTTACCTTTTAGGTGACATGAATGAGTTGAAGGGAAGTTATGAACTGTTTCTGAGAGACAAATAACACCAGGATCCTGTTTCTACGTAGCTGACAGCTGGTAACTGTGCAGGGGCGGGTCTAGCAAAGTCTTGCCAGGGGTCCATGTAGGGAAAAGGGGGGCACAAATAAATACTTTTCTTTCTTTTTCTCATTTAAAATTTCTAGCTTTTAATAAATAATTATCTGAATCTTACAACCAAAGTTTTTATCTGATGTAAAATGTACAGAAATCATATATATACACCAACAAGACTGTGCATCACTGTCACAACAGCGTTTGTTTTCATTAAAAGTCTTTATGGCTTTAATACCTGGTGGGCCGGTCTCTAGTCAAAATGCCCGGGCTGATCTTTTGTCCCGGTCCAGCCCTGTCTGAAGTACAAACCTCCCCTTTAAAAAACTCCCAATGGGCCATCAAATAGTCAATAAGTTATTGTACAGCTCGTTGTTTTGGGACACCTGTTAATCAAAGCAGTTACAAAGAAGTTAATCATCATTGAATGTACTGTTGATAGCAAAAGGTTGATAGCACATTTGATATAAAGTGGGAAACTATCCATACAGGTCAAAAATGTTCTTTGTAACAGGCCGTAAACTTGCTATTTGATACTGTTTAGTTGGGTGTTTTAGTCTGTTGGGACTGTCTCAAGTCAAATGCCAGAAACTGCAGATTTTGACAGTTGGTTTTATTTTTCAGCTCTGGAAGTTGCCATTAGGTACAATGGCAATCCTTTAGGGAGTACCGCTTCTGTGGCAAACTTTTGTAACCCTAAAGGTACAATAAGGTGCTTTATTTTCTGAGTGTAGCAAGAATTTGGGGCAATTACACCTGCATGAATGAGAGTAGGTGTCACTTTATTTAGTCTTGCAGACAACTTGCTTACACAGAAATATCTCATTAAAGTTTGCTGTCAGGCTGCAGTTCTGCTGTTTGTGTTGTGGTGCTTTGAACAATGAAATTTCCTCTCTGTGTGATGACAACATTGCCTGTGCTGCTTCATAAGGCCTCTAAAAACTGCTTGCTAACTTCCTTCTTGCTCACATGGTTTCCTGGCAATCTGCCATGCCCCCCTCCCCTCTCTCATCCTCCCTTCCCTGGGTCCATAAGGCCGTTGTGCTGCCTGTCCCGTGTGAGACAGGAAGCAAGGCCCTATGGACAGTGACCTCACCGCAGGAAGAAAGTAGAGGGTGTGTGTACTGTATGCAGTTGTGCAGGATTGTAGGTTGTGCTGCCGCAGTCACTACACAAACTGAACAAAGACACAAATTTGTATATTTTCAGAGGAAAATTTTAATGTGTACATGTCCAGCATGGCTTGTTAACACACTCTACTAGAGGTGAACACACAACACAAATGTATAAAATCTTACATTTTCTAAAGAAAATAAAAACACAACCAAACCCCCCAAAATTAAAATAATTGGAATGTTATTAACAGAAACAAATCAAGTTTGGAGAGAAAAATATGCACAAATCAAATCAAAATAAGACAAATGATCAAAGACAAACAGAGTTTTTTTTTTCCATCTAGTCCCACGCAGGGTTGAAGGTTTTTTTTTCTGTTTGTTTTTTTTTTTCTTTCTTTTTTTCAGAAAATCACTGAAACATTACTCCGGCAGTAATGAAAAGAGATGCTGTGAGATGCCATGGTTCATTATCGATGGTCAGCACAGAAGTGACTGAATCCTTCAAAATATACTCTTCTCTATAGTAGCTGCAGTTAGTGGATGGAAACAGTTTTCCTAAGTTACTCAACAGTTTCAGTGTCTGTTTGAAGCACGACGAGAGCTGATCCGCTGCAGACGGATGCTGAAAGTCATTTGTCAGGTGCTGTTTTTGTTTCATTCCCGAGATGAGCGGTCGGGTTTGCCGAGTGGTGATTTCAGATGAGTGGTTTCAGAGTGGATGGGCTCAGAGAGCAAGCTGAGATGCACTCTGGGAAAAGAGAGAAGCATCTGGACAACCCACAATCCCCTTGGCTGGGGTCACTGTAAGCCACAAAGTTAACCCAAGACAAACTGAAACAGGAAAACAGTCTGTCAAGTCCAACAGATTTTGTTTTAATCTTTTTTAGTTCGTTATTTATTAATCTGTTTTTTCTCCTAGAGTTTGGGTTTTGCACAGGGCTGATGCAACGACTTTTTGAAGCTTGCAGTGATTAGGCAGTGCAGAGATACACTGTGACAGTGGGAAGCTGCAAGCTAAAAAGCACACTGTGTGGAGAGAGAAGACACGGCTACAATACAACCTGGCTTCAGACCGATTGTGGAGATTTTAACAGATGTTCATTAAAAAGAACAAAACATCAGGGTTGAATGAGAAATGCTTAACGTGCAGTCTTTACAGAAACACATCCTGAGAGAGATGAAAGCTCAGACTGAGATCAGCATATCCTAACCTTACCTAAAATTTGCATTAAGGGTATGCACTTCAAAATGAACTTCAGCTTTTGCAAGCTTTGAATCTGAATGTGACATCAACAAAAATCAAAGCAAATCGTGTTAAAAGTTGCTGAACAAGTAGGTGGATCTACTAGCAAGCTTTGTTGTGTGTGACAATAATGTGTTAGTGTGTATGTATTAGAGAGACAGAAAATAGGGGGAGGACAAAGAGAGTGAGAGAGAAGGCCATTGTTTTTATTATGATCCCCTCGGGCTTTGAGGGCTGGGCCGAGCGTGGAGAGACGTGGCGTGTGGGAGATTTACAGTCAGAACACAGGCCTAGCTTATAGAGAGGAGGGCTGATTAACTCAACACCTCTACATGCACACAAACAGGCATCAATCAATCTTACAGATCTCTTTCCTAACCTTTCAATACTTCTCTTCTGCTTGGTGTCCTGAGACAAATAAACTGTATTAAACCCGCCAGTGTCCCCTCACAGAAAATCGCTCAAACTGCTGAATCACCAAAACTGTGTTTCTGCGTGAGGCAAACTCAGGTGCACTGGACCTCTCTTTCAGACTTTTGAAGTGGTTACTTTAGCTTTGAAGTGGTTAACTCCCTGTGGGCTCTCTGTTTGGAGGTTATAGAGGAGAATAGGAGGCTTAATAAAGAAGAACTCCATAAACAACTGGGTGTCTAGCGCAATGAGTAGGCACTTTCTGAGCCTGTCCAGACGCTGGGCTGTCTGAACGCTCATTGATGTGCCTGAAGGACCAAATGGAAGAGCAGGACAGTAGAGGAGAGGGGGAGGGAGTGCTTTTAAAGCTGATTAGCTGCGTCCGCCAACCCCTCCTTCCCCACAAAAGCTTCATGATGAGGAGATGAGGGATGGACACGGGACACCGTTTCCTGGCAGCTGCTATCGACCTGCCTCAGATCAATCTCCAGACTTCTGGTGACGGCTGAGTTTGCTCTTCCTTTTCCTCCTTTCAGTATGGGTATCCTGTTAACTTCAGGTCTGACTACTTAGGTGTCTCACTTTGCTCTATCTTCTCTTAGTGGGAGGCCTAGCAGAACAGCAGTATCAGGTTAGGCCAATGCACTTACACCTTTATCCATGGACAGAGTGCTGGTGTCCAGTTTAGAAGTTTAATGTATTTCAGCCAAAAAATGACAAGAACTGCAAAAAGCTGGCACCAAACATTGTTTTGGATATGACAATGCTCTACAGAAAAATTCTCCCATGACTGTCTGCCATAATATCCGCAACACAGAAATGACCCCAACTACTATTCAAAATCTTTTAGAATATTTGATTCTTCACCTGTGGAAATGTGGGCTTTATTAAAAGGCACCGAGGCAGAAATGGCTTTGCACCTGCACTGACATGAGCACTGGATCCATGGAAAATAAGTATGAATGCTGCCAATAAGGAGGCTCTAAAGCATGCATGTGCTTATACAAAACTACAAGTGAAACACTTTGACAAGCTTTCTTAAACGAGGCCTGTCACCTACTCTAAGCGAAAGTTTCCTCTTTGGCCAGCACTGCTGCTGAACTTGCAAGGGAATCTGGGTCACATGGGTTGTTGCCAACTCTCTCTCCCTCTTCTCTTTGTCTCCTCCTTCTTCCCACCCTTCCTTATTCCTGAGATCTAAACTTTGCAAGCTCAGGGAGCCGAGGTCAGGCGTGTTCCCTCAGTCCTCCTTCCCCCTTTCCTTTTCTCAGCTGCAAGAAATTCAGACTCTCGATACCCTCCCCATTTGTGTAACCTGAGCTGGGTGAGCTGAGCCAACCCCCCACCCCCCAGGTCAGAGTGGCAGCTTAGTTCTAAATGCTACTTCAGATAAACCTTCCTCCAATTTATGTCTGAAATCAAACTTCTAAACACTTTCACTCACACACTCATTTTATGCCTTATCTTCAGGCATAAACTCATCACGATGAGATAAATTGCTGCCATTAAGAAAAATGTTGACTTTAAAAGGTCACCACACCTGGTTTTAGCCTTTCATGACTCTTTATCAGCGTAGTCACCGTTTTACACCAATTTTCCAGTGTGTGTCTGAATGCACTGACAAAGACTGAGAACTCCGTGTAATAAAGAGGCAATTTTCTGTGCATGCCTTCTTGAGAGATGAAACGAAAGCCGACTGTTTTGACTCAGTAAGGTCAAAGTTTAGTTTAGAGGTTAACGGCATTTGCGCACACCTGCTGTTATTTGATGAGGAGGATTAGTCTGTGTTCACATAAGCCCTCATGGCCTGAGCCCACCCTGGTGCTTACAGTAAGACTGCATATCATCCCAGAAGTCTCTTTAAAAAATACTAGCAGTAAAAGATGCATTATGTACTGCATGGTAGACGAGCTGCACTCCGTGAATGCTCTGTAACAGCCTTAGCTTTGTTTCCCCCTTTTATGTCTCTCGCACACCCAGATGCTCTCCCTCCTGTGTTATTTCACAGTGAGCTGACTTTGTTCATTAACTATTAGTCCGTCTCCTTCACGGCACAAAGGACAGGTCTTATTTTTGACATAAAAGAGGATCTCTGAGAATTAGCCCCACAGTTGAGAACTAAAGGAAGAGGTCCCCTTTATAGTCTATTTATCCTTTCAGCCAGAGAGCTCTTTAACAAGACAAGCTTCCAAATAAGGGAAAGAAAGAAGGCAGACCTACTGTCCATCAGTGTGAACACAAGATATGGAAGGCATTAGTCATCTGACCTTAAAGGGTTAATTTATTTGCAGTGCCAGTGTTTCTATCTAGAATTATCTATAGAATTATGTGACTGTGTTGCTAGTTAATTCTGTCTACTGGCATAAAAAACATGAGTGAGGTTGAAAAGCTTAAAAGCTTTTATAGCTGCCGGACTGGAAAACTAAATCTTTTCCGGAGACAAAAGTGGATATAGACATAGACAGAGCAACACTGGGTGTCTGCAGAGTGCATCGATTTGTTTGTCAATGAAGTTAAACAGCCAATTGTCAGTCTTAGGCTACTGTATCATATACCTAGCAAAATGTCTTTTTTCACTACTTTGCATTGTCTAAATAAATAATATGTTCACCAGAAGGTTACAAGAAATTAAAAGTATGTAATAGCCGCACAGCTCTGGCTTTATTATCTTGTTTGTTTAAACCCTGTTTGACTGATATACATGTAACCTTCTCAGATCTCACAGTGAATACAGAGTTATTATTAACATAAATAGGAGAGACTGCAACAATAAGATTTAATGGTTTAAAAACAAACCTGCCCTCCTCTGACTAACAATCTGAACTCTGAATTAACCTTCAGACTTACAATCACACCCTAATCACCATCAACAAGAGTCAAAGAGAATAATATCTGAGCTCGTTGCAGGTCCCAAAACACCTCTTCACAGATTCTCCTGCAGAGAAAAGGAAAGACAAGAAACACGGAGCTGATGAGAGGAAGGAAAGAACCCTTCTGGACCCCACTTGAAGCACTGTGGCCTGTCTACAAATCTTTTTAATGCTTTAAATTTCTTCCTTTTGTGGCAACTGAGATAGCATAAGCTGATGTCAGGTTATTAGCGAGGAAAAAGCCCCTACGGAGATTAGGGGAAGGAGGAGGGCGGAGCAGAGATGTGAGAGAGAATAGACCGGCCTTCCTGCTTTAGAAGTAATAATAACAACAACAACAAAAAAGTCACATAAAATGAACCAAAACAAAAAGAACAAAACTATGTGCAAACTTCTCTCATATAAATAGACTACAGTCACTGCATTGTAGAGCACCATGGGAGACAGGAGGAGGTTAGAGAGGTGTGTGTCTGTGTGTGTGTTTGAAAATGTAAGACATAAGTTACGCTCGCGTCTAGTTTGTGTGTATGTATCATTACAGTATTTGCATGGATCTACTACCACAGAGCTGCAGGAGCCACTGAGCACAGAGACTGGAGACAGATGGATCACTGGGAAGAGGGCTAGATTAGAGGAGGAGGGGGCATCTAAGGTTTAAATCAAGTTCAGCGTTCAAAGACCTAACATCAGGGGTCAGACCCAGTCCTGAAGTGAGCGTTTGCAGTGCACCAGCAGGCGTGGTGCCCCTTTGCTCTGCAGCGTGTTGATGATGGCATAGATCAGTCCCAGGATGCACAGCACCAGGACCAGTGGGATGGTTACCATCAGGATGCTCATGGTCCGCTCTTGGCTGTCGTCCACCTTCAGTACCACATCCACCTCATTGGTCTTCTCCTCACGTCCCTCGCGAGAGTCTTGATCTTTGTCACCGTCTGAGCCTTTGTCTTTGTCCGTTCCCCCGCGATCTGTTCCGTCCCGGTCTTTGCCCTTGTCGCCATCACGTCCTGCGTCGGGGTTAAATGGCGGGCGGCTTACGTCTGGGTATTTGCGGCCCGAGTCTGTGTCCGTGTCTCTGTCGGGATCCAGGTCCACGCTGCAGCCCATGAAATCTCTCAGGATGGATTTTGGATAGCCCGGTTCGCTTTTCATACGGTGGTTGTCAAACTTCCAGTACTTGGAACCCTTATAGAAGTAGGTGTATGCTGAAATATAAATGGAGAAAACATGAGCCCACAAAGAATGTTAAAGCATGACTAAAAGAATAATTAGAGTTTTTGAGAGATCTTTAAAGAGTTACCAGATAACTGACAGCTGTACGTGATTAAACAAGATATTTGTACATCTTAGAGAGAATAACAGTCTGTATTTGTTCCCCATTAGAGAGAAGTAGGTGGTTTCTCCATAATTTGAAGGTTTATACTGAGCTACGCTAACATGATCATTTAAAAAAAAAATCTAAATTATATTGAGCCTCTTGGCAAAAAAATAAGATTAATATATTTATCAAAAAGTCAAACTGTTGCTTTAATAACTTCAATATTTTACTCTAAATTTTCTCTGTGTTCAGTTGAGGCAATTAAAATTACTCAAGTGGCTACTGTCAGTCCAATAATTGCTTATTTCTAACATATCTGCAAAGAAAAAGAACTCCCCACCCAGAATGTTCAATAAATCCAATCATAGCAAAGCTCAAAATCACCTTTTTTGGATTATTATAGTATTAAAATCAATAAAACTAACAAGCTGAGGGACTTCAATGAGGCAATCAGATGAAGAATCCCTGTTTGCACTCTCTTAATCAACAAAGAGGTGGAAGTACAAACTGTATGCTATAAAAGTATGCAGTTTTGGTCTAGTTTTCATCTATTATTTATGAATTGATGTTGCTTTTGAACACCATTCAACTGAAAAACAGCCACTAAAGACAGCACGTTTTATGAAATCAGTGATTTCATAAATTATCTCAACAAGAGTGTGCACAACAACTCTTAATAGAAGTCAGCTACCAAGTTAAACAAATAGTGAGCAAAAAATAATTCAAATTGACAAGAATAGAATTCAAAATAATTCAATTACATGAAACTCATAAACTATAAATTTGCGTCCCTAGGAGTCAAGACACTGAATCACTCCTCTCCAATAATGCACAGTAAAGCCAGAAGCATTTCACATGTCAGTTCAAAATCACACCCACACCCTCCCCCATCTCCTGATGACTGACCACACCCTGATTCTTTGTTTCAGGCATGTCTCAGTCTGCCACAGACCCTCTTCTCCCCTTTCCAAACACAAACACATACACAGAAACCACACCGCTCACCTCCATCATCGCTGAGGAAGGCCCCCTTGGGATTAGAGGGCACTGACGTTCCCCAGACACTGATTGACTTCGGGTAGCCTCTGTCAGCTGAGCGAGACTGCTCGTTGAAGCGCCAGTACCTGAAGACAGAAAGCGGGAGAAGGTTGATACTGTTTATCAACTGTCTAAACAAGAACAGAGCAGACGTCTTCCTCAGTACACTACATGCTGGGTCTGCACAGAGTGCATATCACAGTACCGCTTCCACAGAATACTTGTAGTTCTGTGAGTTAATATGCTGTGAGCGTTCTGTACACATAAACCTTCAGGGCGTGTATTTTCATGCACCAAAGTCAAACCACTCACTTCATGGTAGTGAAAATAAAGTATGTTTGACATGAGCTTTTCTGCACAGTGGTACGGTTACGGGCTGTAGTTCAGTTAAAAATAGTTCCTACATCAATCAGCTCACAACAAGGTTTATGGATGGCTTCTGAGTAACTGAAACATGATTTCCAAAAGGAGTAGATTTTTATTCTATATAGAATAAAAACAGATGAGTGAAAAAAAGGCTGTTCTTACAGTTTTATTTCTGCTGGTATTTGGTCATAAAATCTAGGGAGTCAATGTCTGAAATCCATCTCACATCAGCCAGGATGAGAGTGAATTCACTACAATCATGATACTGATATCATGATAGTGACAGAGGAAAAGTCTGTGGACTGCCAAAATGAGTAAGATTCATCATTTATTGAGCATGACGGTCTGTACTAGATGTCGTAGCAATTTAGCATCTAACTGGTGAGATATTCCAGTCTGGAACAAAGCTGGACCAATCAACAAATTGCTGTTGACCTTTGTAGCTGGGACGAGTGCAAGTTGATCACTAGGTTTTTCAAGACATTGCTGCCCTCAATAAAAACAGAATGCAATAATTTGCTCATAAACACTAATTTTATTAACAACAGAACACAAAGTATCAAATTCTTAAATTGACACATTTCACTGTTTCATGAAAAAGCTAATTTTGAATTTGAGGACATTAATATATCTCGGAAAAAATGCAGCGAGAGCAACAAAGGGCTGGAAATGCAAGTAGGACTAAGAAAAAACAGGTGAAGCAACTAATTAGGCTAACGGACAACAGATTGGTAACATGACTGTGTACCAGGAGAGCCTAAAGGCATCAAAAGGCACCATTACCACTGAAAGTTTTCTACAGTTTTTACAGAAACAAATGTTCCCACCAGATGCCCTTTTTTTGTTTTTTAAGGGAAGAAATTATATATTTCAAGAAGACAATGTTAAACTGCATACTGCATCTCTTACAAAGGGAGGTTTTGTAGTAGAAGTGTCTGGGTGTTGAACTGGGCTGCCTGCAGTCACCAGCTAAAAACGTTTGGCACATCATGAAACCAACAGTACAACACAGAAGGCCCAGGACTGTTGAGCAGCTCATATCCCACGTCACACAAGAGTGGGACGATATTCCTCTCTGAAAATTTCAGCAAGCGGTCTCTCATGAGTCTGTAAACGTCGGTTCCCACACATTTGTGGACTGTTGTTAAACAAAGGAGATGCTACACAGTGATAAACATGACCCTATTGTGTTTAACACTCCTTAGATTAAACATTTGATTTGTCAAGTGACCCTGCAAGAACTTGCCAAAAGCAACCAAACTACTGATATCCTTTTAATGCAATATACTCACAGTTCAGTGTCACTCAGACAGAGTATAGGGCTATATTACCTGTCTCCTTGAAAGAAGTAAGTGTAGCCGGATGGCTCCCACCAGATGGCTGTATCTATTCGGTCGTAGGGAATATCTATACCATAATCGACTAGCTCAAGTGGGTAGCCTGGTTCCAGGTTAGCCTCTCTGAAAAGCCAGAATCTGTTTCCTGAGGAGAGGAGAGAAATTTTATGTGATGCTTTCTGATGTATACATTGGAGCATTCCCCTATCCACTCTTACCCTTATATGGAAAATGTTACCACACACAATCACATTGTATATGACATATATATGGTTACCCACACATCATAAACCTTCGAGAATGCTCATGCACACATGTTTAATTTGCTAGCAATTACGGATAAGAACAGTCCCACAAACCAAGCCAGCATTTACACACACTTGTAAATAATAAGAATGCAATAATGGATTATTGGCAAGCAATCAAAAAAAAACTCAGCAGAAGTGAGTACGACATCCCTGATTACAGAGTTTGGGTTTGGCCTGTAATTATGCACAAGGAGTGGCTTGTCTCATGTCAGGCTAAAGCACATTTTGTTGCTGAAGGCAACGTTTTATTGTTTCTCACAGTATCTGACAGGGGGACTGTGTTTCACCATTACATCTCCTTTTGGCTTCATTCTGCCTTTCCCTCACCCGCCCATCCATCCACCCACTTCTGGCCCCTTGCTCCTCATTTAAAAAGAAAGCTCTACACTCAGCATCTGGATAGTACAAGAGGTTGACGCAATGCTTCCCAGGGTTCCTGCGGTGCACAGCCCTCATGTAAAATCCCATGACTTACTCCACAGCTTTTCAAGGCAATGCCAGAGCACTTCAGTGACATAAAAATCCGATGCCTTTTTTTCCCCTGGAAATCTTTTTCTACAGGGATGAATGTTGTTTCTATTACAGCTGGCCTTGTTTTGGACCAGAGCAGCAGGGAAACCTCTGGGTAACACAACAGCTGTGCAACTGGCTTACAGTAAAGATTTACTTTACCGCACTACAGTAAATCAGTACAATACAAACATCAATTCATCCATGTATTACTGTATTTCAGAGAATGCACAGATGCAGGATATTTGTACAACAGCAGAATATCGTAAGACTTTGTGTTTTGGCTTAAGCGATGAGCTCGAATGTAGAAATTGGGCAGTGATGAAAAAATATACCCAGGAGCCTTACAGGTTGATTGAAGGGCTGGTGGAGCGGTAGAAACAGCAATTTTTCTGCATGAGCAGATCTCTAGACTGTGTGTCAGGGTTTCTTTACTGTCTCCATTGTGCTTTAGTTTGATTTGTCAGGCTGGCTTTTCTGTGCTTCTAGTTTCTAGTTTGGATATAAAATAATAAACAAAAAACAGTTCAGTTTATTGCTAATGTAAAAACATGTACAGTGTTAATATTTGGTGTCTGAATTAAAACAGTTGCCATAACTATTACTCAAAACCACATTTCAGATCCCAAAATCACCAAAGGAAGAAAATCCTTTTGGGCCATTATTTGTAGCTACAACGGTCGAGACTACTATAATCCAGAGTTTATAACAAAACATGTCTTAGCTGGAGCCACAAAATTCATCAGCATTGACACACAATTTAAGTGAAACCTGTTTTAGTATTTCAATTCAAAGTAGTAGCACATAATATTGCTCATTAATCACAAAGATATGTCACTGAGTCAAAGTATCATGAAAACTTAGGATTGAGTTGAGGTGGGTTGAGAAGTGGCTTGCAGATGCACCATAAAGAGCGCAGGCGATATGAGGTTTGGATTTTGGAGGTGTTGAATGGTATCAGCTGATGTGGGCTTGTCTTAAGATCAGCTGGTTGTGCCTGAAGCTGTGCTTGTTTCTTGGCCCATGATTGAAAACTCTATTTCACAAGTCTGCAAGAACTTGTGCACAACAGTGATGAGTGATTGCTTTAGTCACCACCAGAGAAAGTAAATGCATTGACTGATGCGATGGGTTTAAATACAGGTGTTCATAATAGGCATCCTATTGTTGTGCTTGTCCCCCTTAATCTTATACTCTGCCAGTTTCCTTGCTTCCCTCCCTCTTTCCTCTTCCTTTGTCTCACTCTTCCTTTGCTTAATGGCTTCTCGCCAAATGTCATGCAGAGTCTTGCCGATGACATCATTCTCCTCATTATCAACAGCTGCCTGAAAGCCCGAAGCACCCAGAATCAAGCAGCCGAGTTCTTCTTTTTTCATTCAACTTTATTCGCTGTTGTAAAAGACAAGCTGCTCTCAGAGTCTGTGCCAAAATAATGAGCTGTTCTAAAAAAGATTAATACTCAGCATGGTGAACACATTATGTACTGTTGCTTTCTTAAGGAAGTGGGACTAAGGATATCTTCAACATTATCTGTAGAAGATAGAAAAAGCTGCAGTCAGTTTTACTGCTCATATAATGGATTGAAACTGTACTCGGGTTGTAAAAAAGAAACCAGATGTGAGGGTTTTTTTGTTTTCTATGCACGAGAGTGCACATGTTTATGTGAGATATATTTATGGTCCATATGTCCAGAAAAAGTAAATACCTGATCTATAAAGGTGAAACAAATAGAATATTTCAACTTTGACATTAGCAAGACAGACTGATTTATGATAACACCTGGACCTACACACTAGATACAGATGTGTTTATCTCACATCGCTTATCTTCTTTATCTAACTTTTATCTTTTTATTTTTTAAACTGCATAACCTGGAATTACTTTCTCAAGCCTGGATGCCTTGTTATAAATGCCCAATGCATGAATTCTTTTATTATGAATTTTGACCTTAACCTTTGACCTCTACAATCTGATCAGTTCAGCCTTGAGTCTAAGTGAATGGTTGTGCCAAATTAAATAAATAAATAAATTCCTCCAGTCATTCATTAGCACATTCGTGATTGGGATGGATGTGCGGTCAAAGGGACCCTGACCTTTGACCTCTTTTTACCAAAATCTAATCAGTCATCTCCGCTGTTTCCACTGATTGTTGGAGGCTGAAAACTGCAAGCTTACATCCACTAATATGCATTTTTCTTTACAGTTACTAAGCAATAAACTGAATTAATCCCATTTGACTTCTCATATTTGGTATCAAGGTGACATAAATCCTTTACAAAAAGAGAATACATGTAAGAATAGTAACAGCATGAGTGTGCAAGACAAGTCATCATAGTCATCATTTACAGAATAGGAAGCATGCATCCATCGGTATGTGCACCAGTATTATCTGCTTACCTTTAAAGAAGACGAACCTGCCATCATGTCTCTCATATGCAGCATCAATGTCGCCAGGGAGACCCCTCCAAAAGTGACCGATTGGCATGGGGTAGTTATCCAGAACCCTGTTCCTACGCACACGCCAGAACCAGCGGCCCTGAGGGGACACAGTACGAAAGTTTGGCTTAGTTTCTTATCTTTTCAGTTAGTTTTAAGAACTCGCTCCTAGCTGAGACTCAAGGAAATACAATGACTGCGAAGTAAATCGATGACAGGAGTGCAGGAGGGGAAAAGCTTCATATCACATCCTTAGCTTTAAAAACAATTCTATTCAGAGAACATGCAAAAAGACACAATAAGAAATATTTTCTCAAGTCATCCATGCAGTCACCCCAGCTGAGGTCACATACACTGTTGCTTTTTTGTCCTCTATGCCAAGCAAACTGAGCTCTGCAGGATAATTAGTCCAGAATGTACAATAAACTAACAATAGCAGAACACTAGCAGGCTAATAATAGTCAGTCTCTGCTCTGCTGGTTTTATCATGTTCCCTCACTGCAGTCTCTCTGTTGATCAGTCTGCCATGAGATGCACTTTAATAAAGAACTGTGGTGTTTGTTCGTCACGTCAGTGACACAAAACAAAGAAAAAGAAAATGCATATTTTTACCCTTCATGACACTTTGGTTAGTGAACACTCATATCTACTGCAAACAAGCAGCAGACAGAGTTTAACCAGCAGCCCCTCGACTCATTCATAACTGGTGAGTCAGTAGCCCTGTTTGTCCTGGATGCTATAACAGTAAAATGCTGGGTGCTGCTTCTTTCTGGCAAGCACTGCTAGTTTTGTCCTTCATGCAGGACACACTCGCAGACAGCACGGCGCGGCACAGAACAGAACACACTGGAGATGTGTTGGTGAGTGAGACAGAACAGGGCTGAATCCAACTGGATGCTCAACCGTTTGTCTGGTCGGACAGCTCCTTTCCTACAGAATTAACCATATTAGAGCAGATCTCAGTGTGGGAGTTTCATTACTGAGAACTGCTCAGTGTGCTGGCTCTCTTTATGTCGAGACCTTCTGCTGTGAAGTGGACAAAAGAAAGAAACTTTTCCTGAAGAATGACAGCACCTTTTTTCCTTTAATGAACAGGACTCCATAGAGAAAAGAGTGGAACTGGTGTGCTCCGAATTACTCCTACTCATTCAGGGAGCAATTTTGTCTGTGCAGAATAATAGCAGAGAAAACCAATGTCATATAATTTATTTGAATTTGGACGAAAGCTGACCGACAGACAAATGTTTCCACGCATAAAGCCACACTGTCCTCGGCTAAAAATGAAGAAATAAAGACGACTGTATTATAATATTACAACCTTGCAATTAACTTTCAGGCCAAGCTGGGGAGGAGTGATAGAGAGAAATTTGAATAAATGATAATTACAGCTCAAAATCAACAAACCTTGATATAACCACATGCATTAATCTAACCATGAATATATATTTATTGCTTTTTGTCTGCATTTGCTCTGATCAGGTAATTTCTATTTTTGAAGCTCATTAAGAACTGGTTAATTTTGGACAATGAATAATAATGTCTCATGACGTTAATGAAACCCATGAAGACAGACATTAACGTCTGCGATGAAACCCAAGAGTACAAATATAACTGCTTGACCATGTGTAGCATATGTCCAGCCAGTCAGATTTCAGAGTGTGTAATGACTGGTCAGTGTCGCACACACTTAAGAGTCCAAGACAGGAGCTATTCATAGACTGATCTGAGTACTTGGGGAGGGAGGGGGGGTGCAGTGGTCTGCTGTGTGGACTACAAAGCAAATGAAAGATCCCACAAGCAAGAAATATTCACATCTGTGTGTTTTTTCAGCTCTGCAAACACCCCAGATCAAGTTTGCTATCTACAGCTGCTGTGAGCCCTAATGCTTCAGTTCAATGTCAGACGTCAAAACAGCAGAGCAACATTTCTGGAGGTGAAACTGAGGCTTCTTTAAAGTAAAGCCTGCATGTCCCCTGCCCCACTCAGTATAATATCTGCAGCTCTCTTCACTAGTCAATGCTATCAACACTGGACACCTTTTCTGGCCTCTCCCATGGAAACACGTAATTACTTATCTTTGCAGAGCTGCACTATGTATAAACCAACGCCAGAAAAAAGAAGATCTGAAATGGATGGGAGGAAATGGAGCCCTACTTGCTGCTGAAAGTTCAATAAATTCAATTGAACACACAGCACCTGCACAGTGAAAAAGTACTGGAAAAGCTGATTAAATAATATCAAAATACCCATATAATAAATAATGAGAGAGGAGCTGCAGCCAATAACACGATCAGTTTAAATACTAGCATCTACAAGACAAATCTCATAAAGGTTAAGACTCAGTTAATATCTAACTGCTGCCGCAGCTAATGTTTTGTGTGGGCCCAGAGGCTCTTTAAACACCTCACCAACCCTCAAACCCTTTTAACTGTTCTCAGTCTCATAAAAGAACACCAGCTCCGTGGGTTTACAATCCACAAGCACCTGATTGAAAACAGACCCCTTGTTGGCTGCGTACACGCCATTTGTCGTAACTCGTTTCTCAGGAAAATAATAACTAATATATTGAAACGGTGGAGTTGTCATGAAAGCTCCTTTCCTGGAAGATGACTTAATTTCCAAGGAAGGTCATACTTGGAAATAAACTCATGGTGGCAGAACTTTTCCATGTATTGCTTAATGAAGCACCCTGAAGCAGCTGCTATGATTTGGCGTTATATGCATAAAATTGAATTTAATTGAATTTAATGTTCACCACTTTACAAAGACTCTCAATTTCTTAATCCGCAAACCATTTACCTTGAAGACAAACATCTCTCCTCGGAGCATAGCAACAGTGTCAAAGTTTCCCTCACAGATATTGGGTCCATAATGATCTGGCCTTTCGGTGGTCCTGGGCCTATCAGGTTGCCGAGGAGGTGTTTGAGGTGGTCTGGGCTCTGGGCGACGTGGTGCAACTGTAGGCAAGGCCTGGGTGGGACTGCTGTCAGGAGGACCTTCAGGAAGTCACAGACACAATACTTTAAACTGAGTGGATAACTGGTCACAATTTAATATCAAGAATAAGATTTCATGTCTGCATCATTTAAAAGATACGTGTGAGGATGAAAAATAAACTCCTACCATAGATCTGTTGTATCCCCCGCCGGTCATCCTCTGGCAACTGGAAGTTCTCCGTTTCCATCCACTGGTAGAAGGGAGCCATGATGGCTAGAGGATTGTTGGAATGCTCTAAGCCCAGGGCGTGTCCCAGCTCGTGGACTGCTACCAGGAAGAGGTCATTACCTGTATGAATGAGAGATAAGTTAGAATAAAAGGGGAGAGAGGCAAACAAATAAAGGGCTCACAAAAGCTAACCGAGTTCAAGTTGCACTGCAGTACAAAATGCAAGATGGAAGCCCCCAACAAAGTAAACCACACCCAGTGCTTGCTTAGTGGGTTCAATCCGGTCTCAAAGTTTCCACAATCCCTATCCCTAAACATAGAGAGATTTTTATAGGCAGAGGATTTAACAAATTGGTAATATCAGACACAATAGCCTTTAAGATAGAGATTTTCCTGTTGTGACGGTTTTATTTCTTGTCATGAAGAACAAAGATGTCTGGATCTTTAGTTTCTTGGATTATGTGGATGTATCAAGATTCTCAAATTCACAGAACGCTCAGTTTGCTTGGGGTGTAGGTGTTGTAGAGTTCAGTCATTGTTAGAGTCATGAAAATGTTGTTATCAAAGTGTAAACACAACACTCTTTACAGAGTTCTGTGTCGTAAACTCAGCTTGTCTCCACAGTCACTACACTTCAGTGCACCAGCTGTGCACACATCTTCACATCCTCCAGGCAGAATGTGTAGTTTCCACAGCATTCGCAAGCACATCTGCAACTAGGGCTGGGCGATATGGTCTAAAAGCCATATCGCGGTATAATTTGAAGCATGTGGGGTAACGATATATATCGCCATATATTCTTTTCTTCTGTATAACGTATTTTCCATATTATAAGGGGCACTTAAAATCCTTTAATGTGCCTTATCTATGAATTCTGGTTGTGCTTACTAACCTTGAACCGATTTCATGTGGTATACAGTGCACAGAAATCTGGCAAAAATGTTTTAGTACGACTTTGGTAAGCTACGAAGCCGCACCACTTGTTGGATTGTCGGAGCATTACGGCTGCCGTAATCAGGAGCCCTGCGGAGTAATTTGGGTCCAAAACTCTGTCTGCTTCAGGTCCCAAAGTCAAACGAACACTGCAGCATCACTGAGAGTTAAAAACTAATGCTAAATTCTTTCATCTTTAATAAAATGATCAGCATTGCTGCTTTACCAGGTGTAACAATTAAGTTTAACATCCAGGCATTCATGAAAACAGAATTTATTAAATCCAGTTAGCAGGAAGCAGGTTTCCACCTAAACATGATATGCCATGTTCTGACTGAGAGATTTCTAAAAAACATTAAAACATAAAGCTGCTATCACTTCCAACATAAATGAAGACAGAAAACTAAACAGCAGTGACTTTTGTAGGGTTACTGAAGTTGGACTAGCTGGTATATAATTGTGTCCTACTTGATCGCTAGTGACACAGCTATCTTAGCATAATATTAGCATAATATAAACAGTGAAGCTGGAGGATGAACGCTAACGTTTTTCCACTCGATAAAAGTGCTCCTTCTCTTTGTTATTACTGTCGCCCGGCATAATTTGCAGAAGATATTGCTTATAGCCGCTGCCATGCTTTCAACCAAAACAGGCGCAGCTTGATGACACCATCAACATGTGCTATCGCAGTAGAGCGGTATAGTCAAAATCTCTACCGTTCGCCAGATTTGTATCGTTTCTACCATATACCGTTCATACCGCCCATCCTTATCTGCAACCAAGTGTAATTTTCAACTTGCAGCAAGTTCTATTAACATTGACCCTCAAACATGCAGTCGATCTTTCGAGTAATCCATCCAACTGCAATCCAAGATGGTGGAATTGGAGTTTGTTCGACCACAGGAGACCATAAGAGAATCAAGGAAGCTGAGAGACATCAAGGGCCACAACATTGTGACCTGACCAGCGAGCCCACAGCAAAACACGAGAAAGGAAGTACTGTGGTAGGTGATTAACAACTTTCAAACTAAGAGCAAGGGGACTGTCTGGTGGTAAACTGATCATTGTCTTTGACAGATGAAAAATCCCAAATAAATCCCAAAATATTAAACAATACATAAAAACTGTTGGTTTACAGACATACAGGGATGATCAAAGTTCATGAAAAAACTGGGGATGTATAACTTTGTACAGAATGATGGAAAATTCAACATGCATTCTTGAGCATCTTACACATACATGACAGAACAACGTATAACAAGTCTACGTATCTGTAACATATCAGATAAAACGAATAGGAACGTCTGTTCATTCTTTTCTATTTATCACACAAAAATCTCCTTAGATCTAAAACATTAATCACACACAGGCATGCTAATGACTGCTGATATGAATCTGTATGCATTTCTGTCCCGTTTAACCCACCAAGACATCCTGTTATCCACTGCCACTGCAATAATATCACTCTGTGCAGCTGTGACGTAGTGACCACTGCAGACCAACATCCTCTCAGAACAAAAGACTACTTTGAGATTTTTTTTTAAAGAAAAATAGAGAGAAACCAGGTTTACATTTTTCATGTCATATTCTATAAGTTCATCTCTAAAGCGAAGCCAGCACACAGCTGGGTACTTCCCTTCCAGTCAATACCTCTTTGTTGCTTTTCACCCTAGGCTCCGGCCTGAGCGACCTTTGAACTTCCTACCCATTTTGTTCACCCTATAATTGGCCATACAGATTGGTCAGATTGGTGCCAGTGACATCATGCTGTTGGGTGTACTGGTGATGTCACTGCTGTACGTGGAACAGAAGGGGGGGGGGGGGTGCTGTAGATTCCTTATTTTGTGCATCTCCTCATTTCCTCTTTGAAACACACACAGGATGCACACAGTTCATCTTGTAAGTCCAGAGTCACATGAATGTCCTCACGGCATGCTAAGCGCCAGCTAACACTCGAGGGGAGAAAATAGAAGAGGGTAAGACAGAGTGGTAGAGATAGCTCAGGATGAATGAAGAGAGATAAAGAGCCCTTTGTGAGGTAACTGTGACTACCAGTTTGAAAGAGAAAAGCAAGATTGCACTTCAAATGCTTTAGCCTGGTTAGGTTCAGCCGGTTCCTCTACTGCTAATTCACACACATACATTTGACCTATTTCAACTCCCTAAAGCTTTGTTCCCTTGTTTATCATGCCTCACACCTCATTCATCTGCCACAGGGAGACTATCAGTGTAAAAAAGGGCAGACTAAAGCACCACCTAGACAACCAAAATCCACTACCCAAGTTTGCTCTGCCTTTTGCCAGAAACTTACTCATCATCATCAGTCTCATCTGACCACAAAAGCTTCTGACCTTTTCCCGTTACCAGCTTACCACATTTTTTCTGAGCGAAAGGTGTTTGAGTTTTGTGGATAACGTGTAAAAGCTGTTTTTGTTTTCCCTGCCAGAAAGCCTGATTAATCACACTGTGCGTCACAAGGTTCACACCAAAACTCTTTAGCCTAGTAAAAGAGCTCTTTCTGAAGCTGAGGTCAAGGAAAGGGAAAGAAAACACCATGATGAGTGGATCAAATGCATTTGTGCTTTATCGTCAGCTGCTGTCTATAATTTTTCTATTGATTGCTAAGCTGTGTTTGTCCAGAGCGTTCTCACTCCCGAGGTGTAACATGTCGACGTTTTGTCACGTCCCGCGGCGTTCCTGAGGAACGCGAAAGGAGACCTTCGGCGTTCTTATGGTACGCGGCGGGTTATGGCTGGAATCCAGTGCAATGACGCTCCCGCGGTAATAGACGTTCCAGCCCTGTATTCCAGCCCTAAACCTAACCTTATCCCTAGCCCTGACCATAACCTTATTCTTGACCTTAACCAGGACTTTAATGATGTTAAATAGCGTGTTTCTAAGTGATTTGAAGAAAAAGAGCAAACATGTGTAGATTCAGTCCAGACGGTTCTCATATTTCCTCTTTTTTCCGAGGTCGTCATCTAGGAACGTGGTGGGTAGCCGAAAACGTAATATGGTGACGATTTGTCACCTAGCGTAAAATGTTACGCTTTGGGAGTGAGAACGGGTTGGTTTGTCTGATACAACTCAAAAAGAGGTCAGAGGTGAGAGCTCATTTTGTTCTGAGGACCCTTCAGCAAAGCATATGCTGACTAAGGCTTTAACGTCACTCTTCAAGTCTCGCTTTTTCTTTCAGCACATCTGCTGCTCTAAGAATAATCTTCTTTCTGCACGTTAGACAAATAACCCCTGTTATGTTGACTAAAAGTCTTCATCAACATCATTTCTTTGTTTCATTGTGTTCATTTGAACTCGTCCTAAAATGGGACCAGACAAACTGATTTATTATTTCAGCCTTTTTTCAGTCCACTGACTTTAGTTACTACTAACAGCTAATCCACATATTTTTTGACCGTTTTTTTTTTAAAAAAAGTTGAAACTATTATGCCTCAATTATTTTCTTATGCAAAAAAATTCAATTGGTTTATCCATACAGCTATCCATTCAATTGTTAGAAACCTGTATTTGTAATTGTATTTCTATTTTAACCGGTTATTATTTATCCATTATAGTTACAATTAAAATTATACAATTTTGACTGCTAACCATCCAACATGAACTTCAATTGAAAGTGGAAGAAAATGGGTGGACTACATATATGATATTTAAAGGTTTAAAAAACTGAGAAAGAAAATTGTTGCTGTTAAAAATAAATACTTGTGACTTTCAATTGTCACTCCATCAGGCACATACTAGACCAGGGGTGGGGAACTCCAGGCCTCAAGGGCTGGTGTCTTGCGAGTTTTAGAGCTCACCCTGGGTCAACACACCTGAATCAAATGATCAGTTCATTGCCAGGCCTCTGGAGATCTTTTAGACATGTTGAGGAGGTAATTTACCCTTTAAATCAGCTATGCTGGATCAAGGACACATCTAAAACCTGCAGGACACTGGCCCTTGAGGCCTGGAGTTCCACCACCCCTGTACTAGACCAATCTGCATGACCTCTGTCCTCCGAAAGAAAATAACAAAGAAAAACTTGCATGTCACATAAAAGGCTACATTTTTGACAAGACTGACTACTTAGACGCGGCAACTAAAGTGAAGACCACAATGAAATTTAGCGGCACTTTGCTTTCAAGCGGTGTAAGTAGCATGGTGCAGCAAAAAGACCAGTCTCCACATCTCCCAAGTGGAACACACTCCCACTTAGAGTGGCATTCCATCCATCCCTGTGATCCTGCAAGACATCCCACACACAACTGATCACACAGATACAGGCTTGTACATGCACACACACACAATACTTAGCTGTGTGTGTCAGCTGGATATGCAGATAACAGACAGGCCAAAAAAGGCTTTTGTTGAAAAGTAAAGTCCCCATTTAATCAGCAACAGCATTTTTGTCATTTTTCACTTCTGCATATAACTAGCTTAGTGCTTGTCACTGTTGTTAAGGTTTTTAACTGGTCAACATGGGCTCATCCTACCAAAGGATGCCTGAGGGCGTAAATATGAGCATAAAATATTTGACTTACTTCGATATGATCCGTCTAATAATTTGTCTTTAAAGCCAATAACTGCTAGAAGCAGCATCTACACCCAGACCAAGCTAGAAACGAAGCTTCTTCTCTCATTAACCCAGAATTATTACATTATGGTGACTTATAGAATAGTTTTTCCTCCGGACATAACGCCTGTTTAAGTCGGTCCTTAGTGAATCCTCTAATGGGATCACTTCTTGATACAGTATTATTTTCAAAATCACATAAAAATGGGCAGCACCATCCTGATCTGTTCTGCATCTGTTGTAATCATTCAGTATACAAATGACTAAGACAGAATGGGTAAATATACTTTGTAGCTTTTTAGGGTGAGTAATAATTTATCTTAAAGTTTGGCAGGTCACCTCAGGGTCTTTTCAGGTATGAGGAAGTTAGAATTCAACCTTTTTTGTATGGGATTTTAAATAAAAAGACAATATACCCCTTCCAAGTAAGCATACTAGTACTGGCTCAAATTTAACAGTGAGGCAAATTATGAGTTTTTGACTCAGTGTAAGAACATTGTCCAGATGGGTTTACCAATGTGGCTACATGACTAAAAACATTTATGATCCAAGTTAAATTATGAACAGTTTTGATTTTTTTAAGACCTTCTAATAGTAAATGCGTTTTTAAGACATTTTGAGAATTTATTTTAGAATTTTAAGGATTTTTGTTTTTAGGGGAGAGTCATGGCTATGGCTCTAGTCAGGACAAAGATGTTAACATTATCACTTGGGGTATATTTCAAATTTATAGGGAGTTCATTAGGATAAAGACTGAGAGATGTCACAGGGAGTCCACTTTTAAAGGTAAGTGGAGCAGCCGAGCCTGACAAATGAGAGATGATGTAAGTGGCTGAGCCTTGCCAACTCCAGTTAGCTGTGGGGGAAATCCACGGGGACAGCTGTTATATAGATCCATTACAACCGGCACAACATGACACGACCAGTGATGAAAACTGCTCATCAGCTGGGCCTCCACAAAAACACCTCAATCATCCACTTCTACAAAGAATTTAACCAAATAACACACTGTTGATATCCAAACCCTTAAGACAAAAGCCACAAAACAATCTGTCTCTTGGCAATAAAACGTTCTCCTATATTATCAGCCAAGATGATTTTTAAAGTCTAAAAAATAATAAAATCCATAATGTAACAGATTGACAGAAATCTTTTACCTTGTACATTATGGTTCCCTATGGTCCATGGTTCATCAGAGTCAAAATGCGTGTCTCCACCCATTCCAGGTCCAGGGAAGTAGGCATGAGCCAGAAAGCCCCCCTCCCCATCAAAAGGAGAGCTGTCTCCATGAAAACCTGAAGCGAAGAAGATCATGATGTCGGGCTCCTTACGGCGTCCATATTTGATGTCCTGGTAGGGGATTTCGTCAAAGCTCAGTGGGGTGACCCTCTCCCAGACTTTAAAGGCCCGCCTGATGGCCTCAAACGAGTTATACTCTCCAATTTTTGGAGTGTAGTTCTGAATACTATGGGGAAAAAGAGAGAAATAGAAAAAGGAGAGTGGCCAATATAAGTTTGAAGTAAAATGTATTAAGCATTAATGTTTTTCATTTATATGCTGTTAGAAATTGTCAGTGTCTGGAAAGTTTGAAGAAGATGAGAGCAAAGATCTTCAGACGAGGCAAGTTTGAGTTCTAGCACACTGCGGCAAATGTATACTTAATACAAAAAACAAAAAAAAAAGCAACATATAAAAGCCGACTTTACTCAAGCCTCAAACAGACAGAGATTACATTCACTTCCTCTCTGTACTGTACATTTGTGGCAGATCGGCTCATCTTTGTTGTTACCTGTAAGTGAGGTGCTTTTTGTTCCATTTATGTCCAGTGAGGGCATAACGTTTCCGCCGAACGTTGGTTTTGATCTGGCCTCCAAACTTGTCAGGCACACCGCAGCGGGGTCTCTTCATAGCACTGTAGGAGATGAAAGAAGTGGTGTGTGTGTGTGTTTATGTTGGGAGGATGAAGCAACCAAGAGAAGAGATGAAGGGGAGCATTACATTAAACCTTCTTGTCCTGCTATATTTTCGTGAGCAGTTTGTCTGAAGCAGCTGTCTATTCTTTCACACTACAGAGGATTTTTTTTTACCAGCATTCTGAGACAAATCAATGAATAAAGGATTAAAATGGATTGTTTAGTTAAAATTTAGGACTCGTGTGTACTGCCAGTTTATTTGGGCCTCATTAATGGATATACTGTACTAAAACACTACAGTTAAGTCATGCTGACCTTAGAGTTTGAGCGTCGATCTGTCCAGTGACCTCCAAATCGTAGAATCGCTGCATGTCGCTGATAGCGTCGGACAGGATCTGAGCTGATCGCATGGTTGACATCTGTCTGCTAGCCTGGGGCAGGTAACCGTACATCCTCAGCCATGCCTATAATCAACATTACAAAAACTGTATCATCTGGAGCATGTTTATTTGAATTTAAGCTCATTAGAAAGAACTAAATATTGTCAAAAATAGCATACTTTTCATTTTAACAGCTTAGTCTACACAGACGAGCCTGTGGAACAAGAGACTTTTAAGAAGAACACAGCAACAGCTGTTTTATAAGCATATTAGCAGTTAAAGCACTGAAGAGCGAAAAACCATAACGTCTGACTTCTACTTGGCTTCTGTAACATGTTGACATGTTGCCTTGATCTTTGTGGGAAAGCTGCTCATATTTATTATTTCTGCAAGTGTACAATCCTGGTTTCCCACCAAGCCTGAGCTGACCCACCATATTTTTGGTTAAGTGTGTTAATATATTTTCTTAGCTTACTTTTCCTGTTTCTGTGCATAAAAATGTCTCAAAGGCATTTGCTATACCTCGTACTGTTTTACCTGTTCACATGATAACTGTCCACTTATGTCACCTATTCAAAGTAGGTTAAACACATTCATCACTGTATGTAAACAGGGTTAAATGTGACTGAGTGTGCTTGTGTAGGCCATGCTGGAAGTTGGTAGTACACTCCCCTGTGTGTCTGTTTCCCTCTTCTCTCCGCCTGATCTAATAACTTTTACTGTGTAAACCCTGCCTCTTAAAAAAGTAAATTGCTCTTTCAAAACGTATTCTGCTGTGAGTTGTGCTGTATTTAATGCTTGGTATACAAACTGAAGAAAACTTAGTGGGGCCTTCAGCATGTGATGTATTAGTGGAGCATGAGCCCAGTAGTGTGGAGGGTGGGGGTTAATGACAGACTTGAGGGAGAAAACATGATACTTGTCTCAATCATAGATGACGCAAAGACTATTCCACCTGTTATGTAGAAACCCAATATCACACGCGTTTGTGCACACACACTCACACATGCAAACATGCACACACATGCACACACAGAAAAACCCCTCCATATTGGGGTAGTCTGTGATACTGACACTCATACACATAGTCACATTCCCAGGGGTAGTTCAGGGACTTGTTACTGTGTGTGTGTGTCTGCACGTTTGGTAACGCATGTGCTATAGCTACATCTCTGTTCTCAGCTCTCAAGATCACACCCATCTTTCACAATGCAAAATGCTACCTGATAAAGGCCTTTATTTACTTGACCACTCCTTCAGAGGCATAAACTGACTCGTCCTTTTCAATGTTTTTTTCTTTTTGTCTCACATTCATCTTATAACCATGATAGGCTTGTTACCCCTCCCCCTGCAGCTTGAGCTGGATAAGGGGAAGAAAACCGAATGATGGATTAGTGGATGATGGTAATAAACAAGCCATAAGGGCAAATGCTACTACTTCACAGTGGACAAAACAAGAAATACTTTGCCTGTTTGTGTTCTTCTATGATTAGATGAGATGAACTACCATAAAGGGAACATAACGCCTGACTGATTATTCACTCCAGGTTCTCATGGCATTTCATGAGCTCAATTAAGGTAGTGAATGACTCCTGTCACCCTTTAACTTATGGTGTTTGTTGGATCAGCACCTTCTATCTATTTACCTGAAGCCAACAGGTTTGTTTCGTTAAAAAAACTACATATTATTAGGTGCTTCACCAACGTTATACAGCTGCAGATCATTTAGAAAACTCATCTTCCAAAAAAAGATTATCTTTTAGTAAAACACAGTTAGTTTCCCCAAAACCTCACAAGCTCCAGTATTTCTGTGCTTGGTCTGGGTCTTTCAAATGAAAAGGTTCCCAGTGAAAACACAAGTAACACAAAGGTAAAGTACAGTGAGGCAAACAGATCATTATACAGCACCTGAGAGCTTTGTATTTACACTGCGGTCTATTCAATCACCAGCTGAAGTTCAAGCATGAAAAACCAAAGCATTTCAGCTCTAAGCCAGTGAAGCACTTTGGCCCAGGAGCTTCTTCATTCACCACCTTACAGGTTTTAACCAAAGGTTATGTGATCTAATACTTGCCATTTACACACTAATAACATTGTTGTTTGTTTGCATTGGTAAGAAAACCTCAGAACAAAAGCTTTTCTGGCAGTAGAGTCATTTGTTAGCACTGTGATTAAGTGTGCATATGTGTGCGTTCGTGTTTTGGAGCAGGAAGAAGTGTAGCGAGGTCAACTGGATGTGACCCTGACCCACCTCTGACTTAAGATAAGGAGGTTGCAAACACACACGTACAAACTAACTTACATTTCCTGAAAGACTTATCTAAGGACTCTCTCTCTCTCTTACAAAGTCAAGGCAAAGAAAACAGGTGTTGTTGTTGAAAAGGCGCTCTTTTCCTTTCAATTAACTTTAGCATGTATGTTTTTACTATTTAACAAAGACAGACACCCCTCTTATACTTTCTACAGCTGCAGTTACTCAAAGATCGAAAAAAATGTTGCCATTAGAGAATGCACACCAGACTGCACGTTTCACTTCTCAATTTTTAAATGTTAAATGTCAAAAACACATCACCCAAATGACAGAGAATCTGTAAAAAGAATTACTTTTCACTTCATCTCAGCAAATGCTCTTCACATTTCCTACTGCCCATCAAAGCAAACCAAGCAGTTTGCAACACTGTAATAGAGAAACCAATGGACAATTGACCAGAGCAGGCACAGAGGAAGGAGCAGTGGAGAGAAATATCAATTTCTATAAAAGCATGCACGCACACACACACACACACACACACACACACACACACACACACACACACAGAGTGGGTGAGCCGAGAAAGACCCTGAGTTTATTTCCCTCTATGCAGAAGACTGAATCACAGGTAACATCACATACAGTGCTGTGAAAAAGTATTTGCTGCTTTCCTGATTTCTTCGTTTTTTGCTTGTGACATTTAACTACGATAAATATGCAAAAAATTAAGAAACCAGGAAGGGGCAGATATTTTTTTCACAGCACTGTATATCACAGAACAGTTTACCATATCTATGCTGCCTAAGCCCAGCCAGATTTAACTGAGGCTGCCCACTGAGTGCACAATGCACTGATAGAAACTCTGCAATGCAAAGAAAAGTCTGCCTTCTAAAGAATCTTTTGTCATGTAAGCCACTTGCTTTTCTCCTCTGTGATCAGCATCTCCACATGGTTGCTGTAATAATACCTGATAAAAACAGTAATTGCCTTCATGCTAGAGCTGGGCGATAGAACGATAACGATATGTATCGCGATATAACTTTCTCGATAGAAAAATTAAACTATCGCGATAGACCTCGCCGCTCTTGTCCTCTTAAAAAAAAGAAAAAAGAACAGCCAATCCAAATTAAGTAGCGCAGAGCCGAACCAATCACAGCCGCAGCGTCACGTCACGTGACTTGTTACGTACAGCGTAAGTGCCAAGCCGCACATGTGTATTTGTTTGGGAAGCAGCCAGCTTCCCAAACAGAGTGAGCCGACTAGAGAAATCAACCGAGCGTGACCGAAGAGAACACAGATGATGGTTCCAATGCCGGAGAGATTGTCGAACGGAAGAGCCAGAGAAGTTCCGTAGTGTGAAGGTATTTTGGCTATTTCAAGTCTGACAAAAAACAGAGTAGCGTGCACTGTAAATTGTGCCGAAAGCTAGTCTGGAAATACAATAAACTGGTGCATGCGCTACGTCCACACGTACCCGGGTATTTTTGTAAACGCAGATTTTTCTATGCGTTTGCACCTTTCGTCCACACGTAAACGGCGTTTTTGGTCACTGAAAACGAAGATTTTTAAAAACTCAGTTTTTGCATTTACGTGTGGACTAGAAAAACTGAGAAAACGCAGCGTCAAAGGTGTGCGCATTTTTTGACGTTACACTGTGCGCCACGTTATTGTTTCGGTGAAATGAATTTCTACAATACTGTTAATTCTACTCTCTGCAGTGTTTAAATGCTTACATATACACACAGTTACTGTCCCTCCACACATACGACTCGGTTCTGCTTCTATGCCCCAGCTTTGTTTACTTTTTCCCACCGAGGCTTCTAGACTTCTGATTGGCCAACATTTCTGCACGGTTAGGAATCTAGCGCCACCTGCTGCTTTGGCATGTTCATAGCAGCGTTTTCCTTCATTTCTGCCTTTATGTGTGGACGGGATTATTTTTTAAAACGAAAACGGAAAATCTCCGTTTTCAAAAATACCCGTGTACGTGTGGACGTAGCCTCAGTCTCTGACTGGAAGCGCTAATTCGTCATTCGGCTTTTGTCAGACTAAAGTAACTGTTAAAACTGTTTGAAAAGCTCAGCTATACAACAAGGAGAGATTGAGAATTTCCTTTTAGTTCTCAGTTTATTTGATATTGACAAAAGTTAGTCAGTTTTGTCTGTTCTTCTGTAAAACAAACTAAGATTTATTTTTAGAATTAATATTTTGTTTCTAAGTGGAATTGACAATTTAGGAGTCTGATTCGTTTGTTCTATTTTGAAACTTAAACGCTTTAGCGGCTGCCTTTTGTGTAGTTTGCAATATTTGCCTTTATTTATCTGAAAAAGTCTCATGTTCCTTAAGTACATCTACCCTGTTGAACTTATTATGGGAAATAAATATTTAAATAAAAACAAGCGGCTGATTATTTCACATTTTACTTGTGAGCAACGGCACATTTAAATCTTACAAATATAGTTATTTGGCTTATATCGTGATAGATATCGTTATCGCCTGAAATGAAAAAAACATATCGTGATATGAAAAAATCTTATATCGCCCAGCTCTACTTCATGCCTTTATGTTCAGTGTTTTTGTGGAAGGCATCTGCTGTTGTCTCTACATGTGTTTTCTCTGTCCCATTGCTTTTAAATCTATGTATATTTACAACAGGCTGTTGTCAGGTACAAGGGCAGAGTTTCAGTGCTATTAGGAAGACGTATGGGGGCTTATGAACCCTCACCTCCATCGTCTAAAGTAGTAAAGTACTTCTGCCTGGCTGCTCACTTTCCCTCGTCAGCTGAGCTGAATACAAAACAACGTAAGGAATAGGAGAGGCCTCGTGTGTGTATGTGTGTGCGTACACGTTGGGCCTCGTCTATTAAATGGTCTTTCAAAGAGTCCTTGAGCTTACCTGCCAAAACCAGACCCAGCGATATACAGGGAGTTGTAAAACCTGGCAGTGTGTGTGTGTGTGTGGAAGTGAGAGAGCATTTGTGTGTGCCCACCACAATGTCAGCCAAGATACTAACAGCTTTTATTCCGAGGCTTGGTCTGCTGCCATCTTTTACCTTCTGACGTCCTACCAAGAGGATGGATAAGTAAATGAGAAGTGTTAGAGAAAGTGAGACTGACAGAGGAGGAGGAAACAGAAGAGATTTGTATTTGTTTAATTTGGAGGGATCAGAAATGCAAGAAGTGCAGCAGTGCAGTCTATCAGTGGGGCTTCATTTAACACATAATGGAAATAAGTTATGTGATTTAAAAAGAAAAATGATGTAAATCTAACCATAACATTAGTCTTATCACAGCTGCTTGTAATGACCTTAAACAAACTACCGTTGGCTCAATGCTCAATAACTAGCTAGTTAATATGAACTAATTCATTCTCACCTATGCTTTAATAATTAAGAATTTCTTGTCTTGTTATCAGCGTTCTTCCATCCAGATACAAAAATAAAAACTGAAATTCTCAATCAAAAATCAAGGTATGAACCACACTCTGATTTTACATCCAGACATGTAATTGTAATTTTTAAATTATTTCATGCTGCTAGAAGTGTTATGGGCTAGATTCAGCCCAAGACATATCTCACACCATAGCAAAGCTGAGGTCGGACAGAAGCTGTTGTGGCGTCGGTGTGGATTCAGCAGTCAACTCTTAAGACTTGCATTTCATTTAGACTTCTCTCTTTCTCTCTTTTTGTGAGCTGATCTAAACACTTGTGGTTTGAATCATAAAAAACTGACAAGCTTGCGCTGCAGTTCAAAGGAGTGTCCAGTGCTGAGCAACATTACCCGCTGTTCACATGACAAATAATAACAGCAATAAAAAGTTTAGATTAATCCACAGTGGAGTCAATCATGCAATGATCTGATGTTTAGCATTTTTACCTCAGAGTAATGAAGCGTACAAACTATCTACAAGTTTGCACTGGTTTCTCTCACCATTGAAACACACGATAGGTAAACCTTGATTATTTTAGCCTACAGTAGTCCACAGTTGCGTCACTATTTTTGACACTTCTTGTGGAAAATAGCACAGAATTAACGGCTGTCGCTGTCGTTTATCATATTCAAATACTTGTAAACACAAAAACACATATACACAAGAGCACAATGTCTCTAATGCACGATAAGAAATATCATTCCCCTTCCATCACATCCCCAACCGTCATTGTAGTATATATGTGTGAATATGATAGTCAATCACAAGGAAGTGGAGGGACAGTGTGCAGAACCTGAAGAGATGGAAGTTTGCAGATTGGATGGCTGCAAAGAGAATAGCAGTCTACTTGTGTGCTGCAATAAGTCACCTATTACCCCCTCCTCTTACCACTCTCACTGTTTCAGCTACAAATTGTTGCTGAACACATTTTGCATTCTCTCTATAAACCAAGCTTTTCTTATCATGTCCATGTCTGCACTCCCTCATCCGCTCTCTCTCCCTCTTATTCAAAACTTTTCGCTCACAGTTCCCTCTCCTCAGACAAGAGGGTCCATTGTATTTCCTGACATGCCCTGGAGTCCCAGGCCCAGCATGCATTTGCACAGTGTGTGTGTGTGTGTGTGTCCCAGTTAGAGAACAGCTGTCACATTCAGCCATCACATGCCGCACAGCTGAGACAGAGCGCTACCTTCCCCGTCAACTCCCTCCATCTTTGTCCCTCCTTCCCTCTTTTATAAACAAATCTATCCAATTCCCCTCTGTGTTTCCCTTCTGCTAATCAAAATATCTCAGATTCTTGTCACACACACTAATAATCCCTCTCTTTTTCCCTCTTTTCTTTTAACCTCCCACTTCATCCTTTTTGTCCAGACAGAGTAGGAGTTGGGGCCACATTCTAAAAACACAGCCTGAAGAGAGGATCAGACTTCCAGATAGAGTACTTCAATATGTGTATAGATTTCAAAACAGGTATTTAATTTAATTTTAACACAATACAACACAGATTGGCTTCTTTAAAACAAACCAAAATATATAATATTTAATTTTCTATGTTGATTACGTTGCACAATATACACTCATTTCTTCTGTTATTACTACTGAAATTCAAGCATATTTTGCACTCACACATTGAAAATACCAAAACATAAATCTATAGTTAGTGATGGCGAATGCTCTTAGACTTCATTTATTCACTAAAGCAAGTTCTTGCCTCCCATTAAATTGTGTGAAAAATTAGCTGAGTCATCAACAAACAACAGCTCTTCTTCTAAGGTTGTCAAATAACATACTGTAATCTGACAGTCTCCACTCTGCAAGATTTACTGAACAATTTCTGATTTTTAGACTAAGCGATCAGTTTTTGTGTTGCTGCGAAACACTAAGATTATCTTAGCTGGTCAAGTGGAAAGATGGATGCTACAGGTGCCTATTATAATTTACTTTAAGGCAGCATTTGTATATTTGCAAAATGAATCATAGCGCTTATGGCATAGCACAATTGTTTTCTGCATACTGACTTTAATTGGGCGGGCAGGAATAGGACCCAAGGTGCAGACTCCGGAGACAGATGTGAACTCAAAACAGCTTTAATGTTAAACTCAAATATAACATAACTGGAAAAAATCAAAATAAACTTACACCAGTGGACTGACAGAACACACAGCTAGGTAACCAGTAGATCACAACACAGATACAGAGAAACACAGGGCTTAAATACACAGAGGGTGCAATCAGGGAATGGGTAACAGGAGGGAAACACAGCTGGGGCAAATCAGGCCTAACGAGACAAGGGGAAGCGAAACCAGATGCATTAACCTCAGACAAGGACCTTCAAAATAAAACAGGAAACATGACACAGACTGAACTAAAGACACAGACTCGCACGCACTGCAACAGAGGGAACAGAGACGTGGGACCAGGGCAGACACAGACACTGACTGGACACGGGGATATAGCAACTAAGGATACACAGAGACGCGAACTAGACAAGGGGATACAGCTGACAGGGGAGACAGAGCAACTAGAGAAGACAGAGACATAAACCATAAGACAGAACTCAAAGAAACCAAAGACTAGAAAGTATAAATAATATAATAAACTCAAAAACCCTGGGTCAACAACCCAGGCATCCTAACATTTGGAGGGTAACAGTACTCATCTCTGTCCTGATTTTCATACATATTAATTTTTTCTGAGCCATGTTTTTTTTTCTTTTTTAAAATATCCTAAGTTGGAAGCGGTCAAGCATTTCTCCAGATACTCAAACCGTATGTGCCTCAACAAATTAGAAAAGCACAGTTCCCAGGATGCACCGACCACCAACCTCTGCATGTATGGAGCACTCCTAAGGTTAAACTGACAACATGGGTTCAATTGTTACAAACACACATGCACATTTAGCAACAAGCGGCTAGGAATTTCTCATCAGTCCACACAATGTGGAAACTCTTTGTCTGCCTTTGTGCATAAGCACACACCTGCACACACACAGACACACACACACATTCACCACAACTATGTTAACAGCTAATCAGGAAATGTTGTAAACTGACCGACAACCAGACAGCAACACCCCCACACCAAGGTCAGTGAGTTTGGTAATGCAAGCTCACCTCTAATGATTGGGAGGTCTCAGTGTCTGTCAGTCTGTCTCTTTCTCTTTCTCAATCTACACACAACAGAAACTCCAGCACTGGTCAACTTTTTGTCAACTCTTATCTGTTTTTGTCTCTCAAAACAAACAAGTGTGATGGATGAACTGCTGGACTGGTGAAGTAAGGGTACAAGAAGCAGTGGTTCAAGTTCCAACTTGATACTCTGGCATTTACTGACACACCTAAGTACACATGGAATAAATGTGTACCAATGGTTTCACTGGTTACAAGGAAGCGAAACCTACAAAAAAAGAAATAGCCAGTGGATATTTGAGAAATGAGCTCGCTTCCAAAACAGTTTATGAAACTTTGGCTCTTCAGGTAATGATTAGTCACAAAGCATCTTTGCATGTGTGTACATAAGATTAACCATTTACTTAAGTTAACTGGCAGCACTCCTACATTCAGGCATAGCGCTCATTAAAGGAGGACAACAAAAACAGAAAAACTACGATATATACATTTACTAAAAGATGCATAATTTCTGAGCCATCAGCTGCCCAGCACTGTGTGCACTCCAGGTGAACCATGGAGGAGGTCCAATACTAGGACTTTTTTTTTTTTCACAAAATGTCTAAAAACATTATTTGTGAGAAAGTTTTAATTACAACATAGAACTACTATTGCCAAGTGTTGTTGTTGTTGCCACCCACTCTTCGCACACAGATATATGCAGATATATGTGATGTGTGTTTAATGGAGGGAAAAGTTTTAAATGTGTACAGAAACATTTATCTGCTATCAAAAGTCTACAGTGTGTGTAATTAACCTGTAATCAACAGGTGACACACGCGCATGTAAGCAGGTGACTTTCCCAAACCTGATAATAGACATAGTGGCTTGTTGCACTCTTGACTCTCACATCTGCACCCAAGCAAACAGAAAAAAGAGCACAAAAGGAAACCATGCCTAAATCTGTGTTAACTCAGCGGGGAAACACTAAGATTAAATGAAAGAAATAAACGATATATTTTTGTTTGAAAGCGAAACAAAATCGTGTTCCAATATATCACTCCAGTATCAAATTATCGCCGACTGTGCTAGAGTTTTCAAACTGTGAAAAATGCAGAAATACGAGTATTAAAAAGAGGAGAAAAGCAAAATTAAGTGTCTGATGCACATTTGCTGGGGATGGACCGTCAAATGTTCAAGGTGTTCCCTCGAAATACTCATACAAAACCAACATCATCGTGTAACAGGCGGTAAATGGATCGTGTGCTCTGCCTTATTTTTGATAGACATGGACATATTGCGCTTCCAAGAATAACTATCAAGTCAGTACGCCGTTTAACAGATGAGTAACATTTAGCACAACTATGGTTAATTTAATTAACGTGATATTATAGAAATATACACCCAAGTCAAACAGAATTCTTTATGGCAAAACAGTGGAGAATCCCTGCTTTGTGTTGACTGCTTAAAATAAAGCATTTCGATCATTTGCGATGCCTAAAGGCGCCCGAAGCCTCTCACATCTTCTGTGCCGTCTTACCTCTGTGTTAAACGCGCTCTCTTCCGCTGCACGCGCTCCTACAGCGCACAGCCAAAGCGCGAGGAGGGTGCGTCTCCAGAGCAACCAGAAGCAGCTGTCCCGCGAGCTAGTGGCCATGGTGCGGGCTCGAGGGGACCTCCTTCGTTGTAGTTCGATCCCAAGGGTTAAATAAGATCTCTCAGTCGTGTTTTACTCGCTGGTTTGTGCCGTAAAAAGAACCCAAACTTTAGTAAACTAGTCCCTACAGTCTGCAGCAATCTTCAAGAGCGCATCTGCTAACTGCCAAACAGCTCCATCCCTGATACAGTTACAATTTCTACATAAAAGTAAGCAAAATGTTCCCGTGAGTGCACACAGCTTCACTCGTTTTCTTTTTTACTCCGCTGGCAGCGAGTGTCACCTTCCTTCGCGGACTGAGCTCTTAACAGAAGCGGGAGTTGCCCACGAGAGCGCACGCATTTAATTTAAATCAAAATCGCTCCTTAATTAGTAACCTCCAACGTGCACTTCAAAAAAAGAACCAGCAATGACCATTATCAGGAAACTGCGTTTACCACGGGAAAGCTTGACATTAATTTTACTGCGATCATGTCCAGATCCGGTGAGCTAATAACCGCGTCTCGTGATAATAATGCCCAAAATAGTGCAGCTGAATTTAACCAGAGCAGCAAAGTTGCAAAGTCCAAAGTTCAGCACACTTGACCGATTCCTTCAGCAGCAGTTGCAAGAAGTAAACAGTCGAATATGAATGTTTCAGATCGGGACCTGTCCTTTAAAAACACATATTAGACGGTTTCTTTGCCCTTTAAATATCCAGTTTTCCCTGTTCTCGGAGGAAATGTTCTCGGGAGCCCGGTACTTTGTTAGTTGCGTTCAGTCCTGTCCTGAAACAGGTCCCGTGTTGTCACCCTCCGGGACCGGGACGGACAATGGTCCTCGGATCCTGCTGTTACTGCACCTGGATCACGCTAACGGCGTTTTCCTGCAGTGCCTTTCAAAATAAACACATAGTCGGGCTTGATTGTGGGGAGGAGTCAAAGAGGATGCAAAACTTATATTCTCCAGATTTTCTCATTTATTTTCATTATAATATTTCATCTCACCACCAAAAAGAATATTAAGAAGGAAAGTGATGAAATAATGTTTTGGCTTATCCAAAAGGAGCACAAATAGCACACATTAATTAACATGAGAACTTGGGTCCATAAAAATACGGAATTCAGTTTTAAGCAGTGAAAGAGTGAGAAAGTGCTGCTGGGTAAGGAAAGACTTTTTTTTAAGGTGCACTTATTTGATAAACTTGATAAGCATTTGATATAGGCATCAACGAAAGTGTAGCATAACTCCACTATCTTCTATTAATGATAGCTATACATGATTTTTTTTTTTATATTTTGAAGGCAATGCACTTCCGGTATTAGCTTATCTGATTCAAAATTGACGCTTTTATTAGTCGGACCGATGTGGTTTTCCACCAAAACGAGATAATCGACTACATTGGACACACACACACACACACACACACACACACACTACTAATTATAAGATATGCGATGTATAAGGTGAGTATACTTCTATAAACTCAGTCATCAATTTGACATCATTGATATTGTAAGATCCCTTGAGTAACATTCCTTGAATATTGTTCCACAGAATTTCTGCTATTGTTATAAGTTAACAAAAAAGAACAAACTTTGTTTTGTTTAGAAACTAAGAAGGTGGCTGATAGGCAGTCAGCATGGATTAGGGTGAGATGAAAGCACTTGTCATCAGTCAGAGAGGTTGCTTAGACAGAGATGTCCCTATCAGTGGATCTAATCTAAGACAAGAGGAAACACCTCCCTGCTGAATGTCTCCAGTTTAACAATAAAACCCTTTAACTGCTTCCAAATCCAAACATAAGGGTTAATGGGGTCTTGATGTTTTAAGAATATGTCATGTATGCAGTGCTTGATATTGCAGGATAGTGCAGCAAAACAGTTCAGTGAACTTTTAGCTGATGATGATGATGATGATGATGAGATGATGAGATAGCCTTTATTTGTCAGTTAAAGGTCTTTTGCCCATAACCGAGAGCTAGAAGTCTGTCATTGGGAAGAGGTGATGTTTTCAATCAGTTTGCACAGTGTTTGTAAAGAATTATTTCTTCAGAACTTGAATGTCAGCACATACAAATCAGCATATAGTACATTCAAAGTCGACTGTTCCAAACACTTTTTATTGTAAACTGCAGTTTGCATGTGTGTGTTGAGTATTTACAGTTGTGGTCATAAGTACATACACTCATCATGGGCATTAGTGGTAATTAGGGGCTTTGCATGATTTCTTTGACCTTATACATCAGTTTATACACACATAAATTAAAAAGAAAAAGTAATGTAATCGACACACTGAGATAAACTATATAACTGTGACAACATTATTGTTGTTGTTGTTTGTGAATTTAAATTGGAGCAGTTCCACTCAGGAGAGTTTCATCATTCATAATCTAAAATAAAGCACAAGTACTTCAAATTTTTTAAATAAACACAGTGTTTGAAAAAACTTACTCTGTTAGACTTAAGCGCTTTATTGAAGTTTGGGGAAAGGTTAACTAGTGCTAAAGAATTTTCATCCAGCTTTGTGAAAAATTAAAAAAAACATAAGCGACAGCAAATCAGTAAACATGTTTTGACAAATAGGAATTTCACATCTTGGGAATATCCACATTAATATGGTTTGTAGTTCTCTTTTCTGATTTTACAAATAGAAATTTTGTGTTATCACAACTTTTTTTTTTTGGTTTTTTTGGTTTTGATCTTCCTCCAGGTGAGCAGCCATTAGATACTGCTTACATTACAGACTGAAGGTGAGCTATGTTCACATCAACTAACCAAACACACAAAATCCATATTTTACGGGCAGCATTTGTATCTCAACAAGAAAAGGGAAATCATGCAAAACACAATAGCTCATATAAGCACTGCAATACATACTAATAGTGTATTGGATATGTATTATTTTGTGCTATACTATTGTATAGATTACAGAAATTTATCAGAAACACTGGAATGCGTAATTCCGTTATTCTATTTACTGTAGTCCAGTAATAAAAACAGGTTATATATCATCATATGCGTACCATACATGCACTTGTAAGACCTCAATGTACACAGTGTATATGTAAAATGTAAATGTCTAGAAACAGTCTGGTTTATTCAGTATGATCATGTTTATTCCACTTTAGTGTTTTTCATCGTTTCTATAATGTGAGGGCCACCTGCCAGAATGGACACCTGCATGATGAGCCAGTACAGCTGCCAACAGACTAACATGAAGTGCCACAAATACACAAACATATAGATGGCCTCTAAATCTACATTAGACTTGAGTTGGTGGCTTTAATTCTACTTCATATAATAACAATACCAGGTTCATGCATCTCTCACAACCTCGTCTGTGGCCTGGCATCAGACTCAGGAACTTTGTTGTCACAGTGGAAAAAGTGGGATGTGTTCACTCATTTGTATGTTTATGAAAAAAGTTCATAATATTTAGTATAAAAAATATATAAAAAAAAAAAAAGAAAAACAACCAGCTGAAGTTGTTTTTAAGGTTGTTTTGATGCACTACTGCCATCTGTTGGTCATAGCGGTGACATACTGCAATTGGCCTGTGACGATAAATTGCCTTAAATTTCAGAATAAATTAGCATCTAAAAAGATAACTTAGTGCTGAATGTGTAAACAGATAGATAGATAGATAGATCTCTAACAGCACGTTTTTATTTAAAAAATAATTTACATGAAATGGCAACAGGTTCCTATTACAGCTGTAATATTATTGTTGTTTTCTTTTTACTCTGCATTTAAAAAATAATTGTTAATATGTTCAGATGTAAATGTTGTAGGTGTTAGTCTTCTTTTTTCCGCCATAGGTACTTTTTAAAACAACATACTTTTGTGCATTGTTTGTGAAAAGTATGTTGTTAAACATTTTATTACACATACATATTATATTGTATATGTTATATTTTAACATAACATGATGTTATGTTAATTTATTGTTGTAAGTAACCACTTGTTGATTCACAATAGGCTGTTTGTTCAAGTCTTTTCACTGTGACCGATAGAAATCAGTGTTAATCGGTATCCTGATTGGTATTAGGAAGTATTCCTGAGATAGAATGACAAAAAATATTTTACCCGTGGTCAAAGAAGTGTTTTTTGATTACAGGGTGGTGGTCCAGGGTTGCTTGGACTTCTTCTTGGGCCTCCCTACTTCTGCTGGGATAGACGTGCAGTTGCTGGTGGTATGTATGGCCTCAGGTTTCCAGTACTCTTGAGGGCTGCTAATGTACCTGTGGGCCGATATGCCAATATTTCTTTTTCGTTGTCAATATTATTACACAGGCCCTGTGAGCGGTGACAGCAGACCATTTGTTAATTTCCATTGCTGACACTGTCCAATCAAATCTCTTAATGTAACGGGCCCCTCCCATACCTTCCCTATTTGTTTGTGCACCTTGTAGAACAACGTTTAGTATTGAAGTGGTTGATACAGATGGACAAAGAAAAGCTAAAATGTTGAAAGAGAAATAGAAAAAGAAAAAAGAAATAGTCAAAGAAAAATGTGCCAAGTAAGCCCTGCGGACACAAGAGGGTGCTGTTTCTAGTGCTACCAAGAAGTACTCTAGGAGGGAAAGCAGCCCCAGAAACAGTGCAGCGGGGCAAGGTATAATTAATATGGACATAACTAAGAAAGAAGGGAAATAAAATTAATAGCAAGTGTGCAGTTTTCAAGTGTCACATGCTGCACTGCAGTGAAACTGAGATGTCCTAACCCAACAGGTGTACCAGCATGATTAGAAAGAAATACTGTTTTAGTATCAATATACATATTATGTGTATGGAATTATTTTTTTTGTTGCACAAATAGTGTGCACACTTAACTGGACCATATGCTGTTTTAACCAACTAGAAATGTCAGGGCCAATTGTTATTTCTTTCTTTTTTTGTCCAGTGATGGGTGCAGAAGATTGTCAGGGGGGGATTTGTGATAGATCGATTGCACCAAGTGAAACTGAAGCTGTTACGATTTTCATTGGGAGTGACCAGAATAGACAAGATTAAAAACAGATCTATCAGTGGGACAGATCAGTGTGAGCTGTTTGGAGACAAAGTTAGAGAGGCAAGGATGGGATACTTTGGCCATGTGGAGGGATAGTGGATATGTTACACAAAGGATGTTGAACATGGAGCTGCTAGGGAGAGAGTAAAGAAGAAGACCTCAGGGGAGGCATGCATCATAGAGTTTAGAGTGGTCTTAAAGCCCACAGACCTTCCACAAATTTGTCTCTTAAATTAAAAGGTTTTATGTTCTATTATAGCTCAATAAAACTTAAACCTCATCAGGCATCATCTACCATTTTAATTTTTTCGAATCATTTCTGTCCACTATACAGGATGAAGTGCTGGCTTCTCTGGTGGCTGGTGTTTTTTGTGTCACACCAACCCTCTGCATGTCCTCCCCCAAAAACAGACTGAACACAATGGAAGATCAAAGTTCAGGAGGTCAGGGTTCCTGCGAGGATCAGTGTCAGAAAGGTAGGCTGCTTTCATTTTGTCCGAAGGCTGTTGTTTCCATGCTTCAGGGTGAAATGTCGCACCTACACCTTTGTTCTTCTGTAACACAAGTAAATCAGAATGTACCAAAGTTTTCAGGTGGAAATGTGACAGATTCTGTAGGACTCAATCAACTTGAATTTAGTGAAAATGTGCATATATTTTAATTCTTTTATTTTACAGATGATTCCTGTTGCTGTATGAACCATGTAGACAACATTCTTAAAAAGGGAAGCCTTGATGACGCTATCAAGTAAACTCATTCGTTCCAAATCATAGCATCGTTTTTTTGATTGTTTTTACCCTTTTGGAGTTTAATACTTTTGAAAACTCTTTGATCAAATATGTATGTAAGAGTGAACGACAGAGAGTTGAGATTTTTAAGGTATTTAAGACTGTTTGTGGTATGAAAATAATGAAAGTCTTTACAACAACCTAATATTTTCTTGTCCTTTTTCACAAGAGCAATTATGCAGCTGGAAGAGTTTCCACTAGAAGATCAAATAAAAGGAACTGTTTCATCAATGAGTTCTGACAATGTTGTTACCCTCGTGTATAAACCCAGTGGTTCCTTTGAAGGCCTCGACATTTATGCCAGCTATAATGAGGTATTTTTAAAAAATATGATTTCAGAGTAATTCAGAATTACTGTGACACTGATATTTTAACTTGCTAATCATTTTTAAGAAGCAGAACTGGAAATATCAGTTTTGTATACCATTTTGGTCCAGACTGAAATGTCTTGGCAACTACTGGATTGTCATGAATGTGGCTGTGTGCAGACAGGAAAAGGATCCAAATGCAGACTGAAAGGCAGGACGTGAATTCAAAAATCACAGCTTTATTGCTGGATGCAAAACAATACAAAACTAAACTGGAAAAATCTAATAATAATTTACACAGGGGAACACATAGAGAGGTACACAGCAATAAGGGAGTTCCTCATGGAACTGAGGAAGACACTGGAAGACACTGACATAAATACACAGAGGGATAACCAGGAAGTGAGAACACATGGGGAACACACCTGACACAAATAACCATAACGAGATGCGGGAAGCAAGACCGAACAGAATGAACATGGAAACACGAGACCTTCACAATAAGACAGGAAACAGAGGAACATGATGCAGAAGTGGAGGAGAGGCAGACGAGAGGGAGCGAGGGAACACGGGGGAGAGAGAGCCAAAATGACGGGCCGGGGAAACATAAACCCAGATGCACAGAGGGAGACAGAGGGCAACCACACAAGGAGGAATCTAAATCACAAAAGCTAAACAGAATATAAACTTTAAGAATAACAAGTGGACTTAAACATAATACAAAATGACAAAAAACACAAGAAAACTGAAAACACTGGGTCAAAAGACCATGACACTGGATGACTTGCTTTAAAATGACATCCATAGATTTGGTTAAAAAATGATGACATTTTTATTCTATCACTGTTAAGAAAACAAGATGGATTGTTAATGTACATGTATTTTGATTACCTTTGCTCTGATTTTCCCTAATCAACGCAAAATGTTGTATATTACTTACTCAACATTCCTTGTTTCCTTGTTTTAACCACAACATTTATGCATTAAAGTTGATGCTGTTTGACATTTAGGAATCTAAGAATCTTGATAACTTGTCATCTAATTCCACAAATTTGACATCGTTTTGATTAAAATGTCTAAACAGCAGTAATGGATTCCCATGTAATTCCCCAATAAATCTGCAGCTGTGGTTTGGAAAGGACCCATCCTGCCCTCTGTGTACAGTCCCAGCAACACTCAAGCACATCTTGGTTGGTTATAGGACTAGCCTTACTCAGGGCAGATACACATGGAGACACAACCAGGTCTGTCAGTTTTCATCAGCATTTGTCCGGGAAGGGGACAAGCTGAGGACTAGCTCTTCAACCCTGGAACTGGGTCCGCTGAAGGTTGCCAGGGATTGGCAGATGCAAGTGGACTTGGATCAGAGGCTAATTTTTCCCACAGAGATCATAACGACTACTCTGCGACTAGACCTTGTCCTTTGGGCTAACTCCCAAAAACTTGCATACATCACTGAGCTGACGGTACCATGGGATGATGCAATTGAGGAAGCATTTGAGCGTAAGAAGCTGCAGTATGCCAACTTAGCAGCTGAGGCAGAGGACAGAGGCTGGAAGATCAAGATGCGCTCGGTGGAAGTGGGGTCCAGGGGCTTTGTTGCCAGTACAACAGTGAAACTGCTTAGAGAGATTGGGATCAGAGGACAGGCACTATGGCAGGCTATAAGAGAATTAGCTAACAATGCTGAGAGGACCAGTCACTGGCTATGGATAAAAAGGGCTGACATCAACTGGGCAGCTAAGGCCGTCAACTAACCCAGAGATACACACACAGGATTGATCAACCTGTGGTGGGCTTGCCTCAGCAGAGGGCATCAAAAGGGTAGAAAACCTAACATTAGAAAGTTTGCTGGTTGACCGATACAGCTGTCTCGTGCCTCCTGGAGGCTGTGCAGTTAACCTCATGCCCACATAGCAGACAGGTCTGGCCCGGCTCTGGTGTATCACCAGCACTGGTGGCTGACTTCTGGCATGGTAAGTGGTATGTCATCCAGATTTGGGCCAGGTCTGGCATAGATGGCACTGTTTATGTGATGGCATGCTACATCTGGCCAGATTGTGGTTTGGTTTATGTGGCCCTGACTCATAGAAAACAGGTCTGGGCCAGATCCGGCATCAAGCAGGCAGGGTGTATGTCAACCAGATGTAGGCCAGGTCTGGCAATGATGGCACTGTTTATGTTCCTATTTTCCTATTTTAGTTAGACGTATAGAGGGGGAAGAGGAAGGATGATATGACAGTACCCCGAGGCACCCCTGTGCTGCTCAGGATGTTATCCGAGCTCTTCAGCTGGACATGCTATGTTCTGCCATCTGCTCTCACTCAATGTTCATTGGTTCATTAACTTGTGCCCATATTAAATGTTCCATTTTAATCTACATCTGGTCTTTACATCGCTCGTGTTGCTCACTTGAAAATTTTTTAGTCTGTTTTCATTTAAAGTTTCTGCTGCCAAAGATCAGCTGATGATCTGTAAAAAATATTAAACATGGAAAAACTGGAATATTTGACCAGTGCAGTGTTTCCTCAATCACCTGTCTGTCTCCTGCTTATTATGGTCTATTAAACTGGACTTTGCCATGCACTTCCTTTTTTGTTTTTAATTTAAACCACCGTTAATGGAAATGCTGCAAAATAAAATGAAAGTGTATTTTCTCCACAGGTGCCTGTTTCTGGCTCTGACACAAATGGCACTGAGTCCTTCTTCTCTACAGACCAGAAGATTTTAACATACATTTCTCTGATTGGCTGCAGTCGCTCTCTTTTTGCCCTCATCATCACTGTTTTGCTCTTCATCACAAATTGGTAATTATTATTATTTTTTGCTTGATGACATTCTTTAAACTTTAACCCTCCTTTCCTCCACATTTTTAGTAGCATCCTCCTGTCCTGGTCCCATGATTTCTCCAGCATCTGCTTCTGATGTTTTATCAGTTAATTATCCTTTTTTCCTTATCCCATCGTCTCTTTTCATCTTGCAAGAAATTTCAGATTTTCTTCTATATTTATATTATACATTCTTTCTTCTCTGACTGGATTTTGACCAAACAGGATATGACCAAATAATCTATGTGAAAGTTGTGACTTACCATGAATCACATCTCCTGTATTTGCCAGAAAAGTCAGAGAACGTGTCTCTATGAAGGTCCACATGGCTCTTGCTCTTCACTACTCCCTGCTGGCCACTTTCAGCTGGATGGCTTTGGAGGGATTCCACCTCTACCTTTACTTTGTCCAAATCTTTTACATCAATGTCAGCAGATACCTGCTCAAACTCAGCGTGGTGGAATGGGGTGGAGTCGAGTACTCCAAACAGGAAGTTCTCTTTATCAGATTATCGTCTTTATCAGGCAGACCAATGAAAATGCAATGTAAGGAATGAATTTGCCAGCATGTAAAAACTCGTGAAATATTTTACATTCAGTTTTTGGCAGTATCTCCAGCTTCCATGAAACTGCAATCTAAGAAACAAATTTGGATGTAAAATCTTAACTAATTTTTATTTATTAACTTTTTTGTATGTGCATCAGAATTTCTGTTTACTTGCATTGTTAGAAGAAAAAAGAATACAATTTGTTTTGGTTGATACACTGACTCACCTACATATTTGTAACAGAATGCCTTAATTGCTTTTCAATGTGTAACATTTTTATCATCATCTATTTCCTTTCTTTGTAGGTGCTATATTACCCAAGGCATAGTGAAAATGGTGACTACAGTGGGACCGTTCGTCATTGTGTTTCTCTTTAACATGATTAAGTTTGCGGTGACAATCAGATGTGTTTTCACTGTTGGCCAAAGCAGAGAGGTAATTTTTTTCATCTTTTTAAAACGATCTTGAAGATAAGTCCGATATTATCAAGATGGTGTAGGAGTGAAGGCAGCCTTTAACCCATAATTTCCTTAGGGATTAATAACGTTCAATCAATCAATCAATCAATCAATCAATCAAGATTATTCACCTTTTTTAAATTTCTATCCTCTTTTTACTTGATAAAAATACTCTACAATGGGTTGTCTAATTTGGCTTTTTTAAATAAAGTTTTATGTACTTTTAATATTTTACCATCACGACTTAAAATTTCGTTTCCATTACACACACACTGTATGAGTAAACAGCCGTCTGTTAAGAGAACGAAATTTCAAACAAACTGAAAGTTTTCTTTTCAAGGACTCTGCAGGTCATCTATAGCCTGCTGTATTATGTTTCTTTCTATATTTGTTAAATCATTTTTGGACAGACTGAATGCAATAGAGCCATGCACAGCATGTGTCCCCTTCTGGGAGTAGGCATTCTGCTTAACCTTCCCTGGGGCCTGGTCTCCTTCTCATTTGGACAGCTGTCCACTGCTGGCCTGTACCTCTTCTGCATCCTGAACTCACTGCAAGGTCTGTACAGTCTGCCACTATGTGTGTTTCTGTTGAAGGGACTTATGAGGATTAGCCTTTCAACAAAGTTAAGGTAAACTTCTGATCATATGCAACATGGGCAAACCATAATTTGCCCAAAAAGTCACTAGTTAACGTGCGCATGTTACACCCCTGAAAACAGGGGGAAAAGAATTACAAGAGTGATTTTGACATGCTTCTCTCATGCAGTTGTTTATTGCAATCAAAATGAACATAAATATTTCACATTCTGTACTGCTTAATGTCACATGGTGGAAGGAAAAGCTAAATAATAAACCAAAATAATAAAGTGCTTTCTATACATATACCTGAACAGGTTTCCTGACAAAATGGTTGTAGCTCCTGCCGTTAGCTTAATGGCCATTATACTGTATAAAACTGAGGCACAAAACTGCCGTGTCTATGTGCACAAAACAACTGTAATATAATGCTTCTAAAGCTTACAAAACAGTGAAGGGTTACCTATTACCTTCTACATGCATTTCTAAATCCTTTGCTAATTCATAAAAACTGCATAAAACCTAAAAAATTTGCTTTGTTTGTTGTTCAGATGTAATAATATTCCTGTTAACACAACTAGTTTAGAGCAGACTGATGCTAAAGTTAAAACAGTCATTATGTTGCCCCCATAAAGAATGTTTGTTTAAAAGAAATACCTCCCACGGACCACGCAGAATCACCTCTGTATTTTAAACATGGGGGGGCTATCCCAGCTACCATAGAGCGAGAGGTCAGGTACACCCTGGACAGGTCACCATCCTGACACAGGGCTTGAAGTAACAAACAAACAGTCAGTAAATCTATGGTTGGTCTATACATCTACATCTGATTTGACACAGTGGCTTGAATTCAAGTTTATATGATAACAGGCTCATACGAGGCTCATATATCTCACATATCTGTCTGTGTCTTGTTATTATTCATCATTTACAATGTAAAAAATAAAATAAAACAAAATATTTTTTCATACTTATCTTAAGAAAATCACAATACACACAAAACTGGAAATTTCATAGTTTATGTTCAGTTTGGTTTTTTGGCTGTTTTAGGAGGGGTGTGGGTCGCAGCAGTGAAATACAACACTTGGCCTCTTATGACAAATTGGTTCAAATTAAATCAAATTAAAATTATCATCTAAAAAGAAAACTTAGTGTTGAATGTTTCTAAAGAATGTAAATACAGTGTCCAGTACTAAGTGCAATTTGAAGTGCAAGTTTCACTAATTTAATGTAAGCCTGTATTTGCTCGACACTGCTGCATCTGTGGAAGAAGAGATGAATATATTTTTAGTTTTCTGTCAGCTGATGCTTCCTCTTTTTTATTCTAAAAGTAATTTACATGAAATGTCAGCAAGATCCAAACAATCTTTTCAGAGTTACTCATTTGTTTTTTCTCTGCTGGCACATCAGCTCTGCTCCTGATTCTGCTCAGATAAAACGGACTCTGCACCATGCAAAGGTAGGCTATGCTTTGGCTGTCTTTATGTTACAGATCTAATTCAGGTTTTCGTCCTTTTCTTGCAGAAAAAATTGGTAATATGAAGACATATAAATGTAAATACTGTAGCTCAGGAGGTAGAGGAGGCCATCTGCTAAGTTTGGTTGGTGGTTCAATCCCTGGCTGCTACGTCTGCATACTAAGTGTCCTTGGGCAAGATACTAATGCCATGTTGCTTTCTGAGGAATCCATCAGAGTTTGATTGTTCAATAGACAACACGCAGGCATATAAAAAGGGCTTGCATGAATGAGGCATGTTGTGTGTTTTCAGTGCTTTGTGAGAGTAGAAAAGTGTTATATAAGAACCAGTCCATTTATTGTGTTAATGTTTAACATCAGGTATTCCATTAATTAATATTCTAATCTTTAGTAGTGGTAGTGTAAGAGATGTAGCACAAGTGGACACAGTCTATAAAATTTGGCTTTTTTTAGGCCTTACTTTGAAGGTTAGCTTCCTGAGATGTCTTGTTGTAGTTGTATTTCCTGCTGTATCTATTCTTTGGAACTAATATTTCTTCATGTGTTTCCACTAAGACTAGAACTCTCGACCCTATTACTATTTAGAAATGTTTTTTGAATGATTATTAACAGCAATGAGGTCGATATTATAGAGAGGCAGGTCTGCTGATTCCCATAATGCTCTTTCTAGGAACATTATGCAAATAATATGTAAATAACATATAACATCCTGTTGTGTGTCACCCATGGTTGACTCACAGCAGGTTGTTTGTGCATGTGCTTGGATGTGACCATGGAAGAATGTCCCCAGTTAATGTGGGAATTATTATAAATTTACTCCAATAATAAAACAAATAAATTAATTTAGTATAAACAGTGGGCATATAGGATTCTTTGTCTGTTGTCACTGTATGAGGTCAGATTCTAAAAGCTGAAAAGCTGAAATAAAGTCTAGACTTTAATTTTTTTTAATGGAGAGATGCAAAGATCACATAAAATTTGTTAGGTTACCAGTTTTGGTTCAGTCATGATGAATCATGGACGATGAAGCATATGGAGATAATATCAGCAGTGCTCTGATCAGCTGCTTCAGCATTCAACAACATATTAAGGCTTCATATTATTTCTTTCAAATGATGTAAAATGTGCAGACTTGTGTAAGCAATTTTGTGACCCAAAACTCATTCAGAATAATTCAAACTTCTTTTTAACCCAGCTATTTGACACAAACTCTCAGTTAGAAAATATATAAACTAGAGATGGCACGATACCACTTTTTTATGTCCGATACCGATATCATAAATTTGGATATCTGCCGATACCAATATGAATCCGATATAGTGTGTTTTGTAATCAATAAAAATGTTTTTTTATAAATATCTTGCTGCATTTTATATAAGTTCATACTCCAGTTTTAAAAAACAAAACACTAAAGCTACTTTGTTATACCTGTATGCAAAAAATACCCTACACCCAAAATATTTTATAGTTCAGCAACACTGATCAATCTAATAAACTTAAACCTGCACCATCCTCCCTATTCTGGTATTTTAAAGAGTACTTAGCATAAATATTAAGCAACCTAACTAATAGGGTTGCCAACTCCCAGCAGAAATATTAGGGAACCACCCCCCACCCTCACGATGCTTAACGTAATCAACTTTAATTTAATGCACGTGTAAAACTAATGCCCAGAAATCAATTATTTTTCTACAATAATTAAATAGACTCTCTATTCAACAGAATTGCAGACTGTACAGATGGTGCCTTCCCAAAGGAAAAAGTAGTATAGCTTACTGGGTTATATGTTAGACTTCATAGTTACCAGATACAATAATGGATTTCTATACATTTAGTCAGATGACCACTTTAGTTGTAAGATTCAGATAACTATTAAAAGTTAGTCATTTTAAATGAAATAACAAAGTAAAGTATTTTTTGTGCCCCCCCTTTCTCTGCTAATGCCCTGCGTGGCCCCCTGGCCACACTTTGCTAGACCCGCCCCTGCACAGTTACCAGCTGTCAGCTACTTAAAAAAGGATCCTGGTGTTATTTGTCTCTCAGAAACAGTTCACAACTTCCCTTCAACTCATTCATGTCACCTGAAAGTTAAACCTGTTTCTCCATCACCTGTTCAGCTCTGATGATTCAGTAAGGACATCTCCTGGTTTCATCTTCATGTTTCCCTCTCACCACATATCCAAACCGATATCATGACCAGCAGCTTTTACAGCTGTGGCTCCAACAAACATCAACTGCTACTAGAAAGTAATATTAAATCAATTCTAACAACAGCTGATCAAGCTTAAACGTGCTGCTGTTGTTTATCCGCTGGTCTCCTCTTTCTAGTATTGATGTGTCGGTCGCGAACGAAACTGCTCTTAGAGCCGACTCTTTCAAATCAAATCAAATCAAAATTTATTTATATAGCACATATTAAAACAACAGTGTTGACCATAGTGCTTCACAGTCAATAAAAACATGAGACAGTTAAAACAAACAATAAAAGGACAACAAACAATAGGTAACAACGCAACAAGCTAAAACAGCCAACTAGACAGAATCAAAAGCCAAAGTAAAAAAATAAGTTTTAAGACGTAATTTAAAAGACTGGATAGACTCAGCAGTGTGAATATGAACAGGGAGGTTATTCCAGAGTCTGGGTGCCACGGATGCAAAGGCCCGGTCGCCTCTCGACTTCATTCGAGTCCTAGGTTGTGCTAGGAGCCTGTGGTTGGACGATCTAAGTGCTCTGTTGGGATTGTATGAATGGAGTAAATCAGAAAGATAACTGGGCGCTAAATTATTCAAAATATTAAAAGTGAACAAAAGAATTTTAAAATCTATATGATATTTAACAGGGAGCCAATGTAATTTGGCTAAAACTCTCTTTGAAGTGAACAATGCGAGCCGTGGGGGGGGAGGGGCGGTAGTTACACTCGCAGTAGCATAGGAACAGAGCAGGAGGGAGAGAGAGAGAGAGAGAGAAAGAGAGCCAGGGACAACAACGTCACATTAGAAAGGTATAGTAATCATCCACAACTATTTTCAGTTGCGGTGTTGTGTGGCGGCTGTGTGCAGACAGGAATAGGACCCAAGGTGTAGACTCCAGAGACAAACGTAAACTGAAATAGCTTTAATGCTGAACTCAAACGTAACATAACATAACTGGAAGAAATCAAAATAAACTTAAACCAGAGGACTGACAGAACACACACAGCTAAATAAACGGTAGATCACGACACAGACACAGAGAAACACAGGGCTTAAATACACAGAGGGAGCAATCAGGGAATGGGTAACAGGAGGGAAACACAGCTGGGGCAAATCAGGCCTAACGAGACAAGGGGAAGCGAAACATGGACAGACATCAGACATGGACTTTCAAAGTAAAACAGGAAACCCATAACACAGACTGAACAAAAGACACAGACTCACATGCAGGCACTACAACAGAGGGAACAGAGACGTGGGACCAGGGCAGACACAGACACTGACTGGACACGGGGATATAGCAACTAAGGATACACAGAGACGTGAACTAGACAAGGAGATACAGCTGACAGGGGAGACAGAGCAACTAGAGAAGACAGAGACATAAACCATAAGACAGAACCAAGAAACCAAAGACTGGAAATAATAAATAATATAATAATCTCAAAAACCCTGGGTCAACGACCCAGGCATCCTAACATGTGGTTGTTAAAGGATTTAGAAAGTTTATTCATGCAGGCCCATATGACAGAGAATGTGCATTTTTCATATTTCTATTTAATTGTGTTGTGGTTTGCAGTGTTTAGTGTTGTTTCACTTTAAATTTGTTTAAAAGGAAAAAGCAAAAAAATGTAAATAGTTAAAAGTTGAATGTAAATAGTTGGTTTTTGTATTATATGATTTATTTTATGTGGAGTGAATAAATAAAAATATATTTACGGTGGCCCCTAGAGAGAAAGCACGTACAAACTCCAAAACATGTACGAACTCCAAAACACGTACAAACGGTTTGCTTATATTTGTGCCACAAAACCAACCAATCACAGGCTTGGATGCAAAAAATTTTGATTGGCTGTTTTGGTCTCCAGTCAGCTCGAAATGACGAAATTCAATATCCCAGAATGCATTTCGTCCAAAACTCAAACGAGGCAGTGTTGGAGAAACGCAGAGTGGCGGAGTTTGAAATATTACTCTTTTTGGATCACAAAATAAACTTTTAAGATATTTTCAGGCAAGAATGGTGCTGTGTAAACTTCAAATATCGGCTCGATTAATCAAGACATCACATATTTGCAAAAGTGCTCTAACGTTCTTGGAGATGCCTGTTACCCACCAGCTGACCGGGTGGTCAAGGCGCGGCACTCGGCACATCGTTTTCAAATCCCCGTGGTCTTTCACTACTTGGGTTAAACATATAATATATAAGTCACTCAGATCAGCAGTCCCCAACCTTTTTGAGCAACGGAACGGTTTAATGTCAGACAATATTTTCACAGAACGGCGTTAACGTTCTGCGGATTAATACAACAAAATAGAATGATACGGCCGAAACAAAAACTAATTCAATAATTTTTTAATATTTTATGGTTTAGTTTCAGTATCCTGGTACTATAGCTTTTATATACTCCAACAGTGCGCCACATGTGAAATCAGACTTCTGCAATGTGTGTTAGTGGAGGCCCTCAGTTTACACACTGTGTCTTGTAGACTATAGTGACACTCAGCCTGAGTGTCATGGGTTTAAGCCTGTGACACACTCTGAATAAATGTTTGTGTGTTTTTTTAGCTACAAAACAGACTTTTGTGGTTTATTTCAACTACAATAGAGACATGTGTAGTCCTGACTACCAGTGTGAGAGGGAGACAGGTGTAACAGTGAAGATGAGGTAGTGAAGGTAATACCTTCAACCTTTCAAAGCAATGGACAATTCACTAGAGAGGTGAAAAAGAGACTGTACCTGTGGTGGAGTAGGAAGAGCTGAGGGTCGTGGTGATATGTTCCAGAAAGATGGTAGTTTAAGGGAAGATTTACAAGACGATAGTATGGTATGCAGATTGTTGGTATGACAAAGGAAGATGCTACAGATTGGGTGAGCTAGAGGAAGATGATCCACTGTGGTGACCCTCAAAGGGAGCAGCTGACAGAAAAAGAGTTATTTATCGATTATTTTTGTTGGTGTTGCCACATCAGTATTGATGAGGATAAAGAGTTTTTTCCTCAAAGAAAGTCTATTAGTATCTGCATCCTTCATAGACTTAAAAGCTCTAAGAACCCACAGATTTCAGACAAATTTCACTCTTGAATCCAAAAGTCTTATGTTCCACTATATCTTAATAAAAGTTATAAAAATTCAAAGTTGCTTTGATGAAGGGTGAACTTCTTCCATGACATAGCTTATGATTGGTTGTAAAGCACAGATACTTTCAAATGAATTCTCTACTTCACAGGATGAAGTGGTGGCTTCTCTGGTGGCTGGTGTTTTTTCTGTCACAACAAACTTCTACGGATTCTCCTCCAAAAGAACCCTGCAACACACCGCAATATGAAAAACCGGGAGGTCAAGGTTCCTGCAAGGATTGGTGTCATAATAATGAAGGTAGGATGTTTTGATCAATATCAATATCATTTGTATTTCTGCGGCACATTTAAAAGCAACAAAATTGACCAAAGTGCTTCACAATAGTGAAGAACAATAGAAAAACATATACAGAAAAAGACAATATATTTAACATAAGAAAAAACAAACAAATATATAAAATATAAAACAAGTTTGATGGTACTCAAACTTAAATTGAATTAAAAGCCAACATAAAAAAGTGAGTTTTAAGACGGGATTTGAAAGGCTGTATAGACTCTGAATATGAATATTGACTGGAAACTTAATCCAAGTGCTGCACCTACGAAGGCCCGATCTCCTCTATGATTCAGTCGAGACCTCGGCTGTACTAAGAGCATCTGGATAGATGATCTCAGTGCTCTTTTGGGGTTATATATGTTGAGGAGTTTGCTTAAATAACTGGGTGCCATGACATTTAAAAGTTTAAAAGAATCTTAAAATCAATACGAATACAGAGAAGGAGTCAGTGTCAAGTTGCTCACTGGAGCAATGTGTTCATACAATCTAACAACTGTTAAAAGACATCCAGCAGCATTTTGGAATAACTGCAAGCAATGGACAGGTGAGTGTTGAAGACCCAAATAGAGAGAACTGCAGTAATCCAGTCCAGAGGTGATAAAGGCATGAATAGGTTTTTCTAGGCCCTTAGGAGAAAGATAAGGCTTCGCTTGGCAATTTCACGTAACTTGTAAAAACTGTTTTCCACAACTGTGGACACTTGCTTCTCTAATTTAAAAGAGCCATCTAAAAACACTCTGAGATTTCTTACAGTGTGAGAATGATGGACCAAGAGGACCAAGGGTATCAGTTAACTTATCCAAAGGGACATAACTTCCAAAAACAATAACTTCTGTCTTATTGTTTTACTGTGTTTTCGATCACTGAAAATGGAGATTTTTAAAAACTCCTCCCATGGTAGAGATTTTCGAAAACTCAGTTTTTGTGTTTAGGGGGTGCCTCCTGTGGAGGCTGGATTTGAAGGCCGATTATGTCACAGCGATGCAACGAAGCCTGTCCCAATTCAAAGGCTTCTCCAAATGCGACAACAAATGCGTCCTTCATTTCCCCAAATTTGAAGGATGCGTTGGGTGTATCCTTCGTGGCCCAAATTATTCCAGAATTCATAGCGCAGCCCAGCCAATTCCACTTTCTACAATGGCAGCGGCTACTTAGTTGTAATATTACTGGTATTACCCTTTTCAATAATTTATTATTTAAACTATTATTTATAATATTTGGACAATAATATAAAAATACTTTTCAAATGCGGCAATAGCGGAGGAGCGCAACTAAAAAGTTTGAAATATTACTCTTTCTGGGTCACAAAATAAACTTTGAACATCAGGCGAGAATGTAGCTGTGTAAACTTCAAATATCTGCTCTGTTTATCAAGACATCATATATTTGCAAAAGTACTCTGACGTTTTCGGAGACATCTGTTACCCACCAGCTTGATAGCTGATCGGGAGGTCAAGGCTCACTAGAGTAGGTGAGAACCCCAGACTCCCGGCACATTGTTTTCAGACTACTCGCTACTCAGGTTAAACATGATATATAAGTCACTTAGATAACTTAAAAATGTTATTGTTTGGCTTTTTTCAGTGTTTTATTTGTTCCTGAGTAAATTGGTTTGGCTGAGATTAAAGTTATAGTTTTCACACAGTTGAATAAACGTCAAACAAAGATGTATGAGTTTATTAAATTCCGCTGAGACAGCGGTGACGCAAATCTGAAGGGTACACTGTCCAATTTCACAGATTCCGGCCTTGTTGGTCTTTGGAGGACCTGGCCCACGTGAAGACCACAAAGGCCAGGTCCTCTTAAGGATGCAGCCCCTGATTTGTGGTTTATTTCTGGTTTATGACTGCTTTAGTCACACAACATCAAAGGTGTGTGCCTTTTTTGACGTTATGCTGTGCGCCAGGTTATTGTTTACATGAGATTAATTTCTACAATGGCGGATATAGACAAATTGCTGTTGCTGTTAATCTAGTTTTTACATGCTTACATATACAAACACAGTAACTGTCCCTCCATTTAAAAAGACAGAGGCGTTAGAGCAAACTTCTCCATTCAACACAGACGCTCTCACAACCTAAATCTCAACGCAGATGTCGGATTTGAATAAATTACATTTTTTTAATTAAATTTATCTCTGCTGTATGCATTTTTTTAATTCCTAAGTTGTGAGTCTACGCAGCAGCCAAAATACTGTCTTTGATTATTAACACTTGAAATGATCAAGGTACTTGAAAATTAACACAAAATTTGAAAGCTGCCTTTCCAGAAAAACACCAGAAATTTTAGAAGTACTTGAGGTTTGTCTGTGAAGGTTCTCAGTCATCCAGGTCATTGTAGTCTGAGGAGCTTGGAAAGAAAAGCATCTGGAGCTTCTTCAATTCTAAGGTCAAATGGTGGAGAGTCCATGTGCCTCTGGGGGGACACTCCCATAGGGCTTTAATCTGGAACTCTCCACCATTTGACCTTAGAATTGAAGAAGCTTCTCGGATGTCATTTGAAACGTCTTCAAGCAACTTAAAGAAGTCCAGATGCTTTTCTTTCCAAGCTCCTTAGACTACTTGAGGTTTACTCTCTCGTTGTGCGTGTCGACAGTTAAAAGAAGATCATTAAAAATTCTTAAAAGTGCAATTTCAGTACTGTGATGAGAACCAGACTGGAACCCTCCCCAAATGCCATGATCATCTAAAAAGGTCTGAAGTTGCTAAAAAACTACCTTTTCCAAAATTCTGGACATAAAAGAGAGTTTAGAAACTGGCCTGTAGTTAAAAAAGAACATTTGGATTATGATTTTTCTTCTTAATAATGGGTTGCACAACAGCATGTTGAAAGCAGCTGGCACACAACCTAATGACAAGGAATTTAAGAAGAGTAAAACATTAGGCCCAATAATGTGAAGAGCTTCCTCGAAAAGGCGAGAAGGAAGAATATCCTGAGGGGTATTAGAAGGTCTTAAATGATCAATTACTTCCGTTAAGACAGAAAAAGTCACAGGCTCAAACTGATGAAAATGAGCTGAGTGCTTAGAGAGAAGATCTAGGTCAAACACTGCCTGTGAATGTGGAGACCGTAAAGCGGATATTCTTTTAATAAAGTGCAGAGGAAGTCTCCATGGGAACAGTGGCACAGGGGTTAATCACAGAATTAAACATTTTAAAAAGAACTCGGGGCTTGTGACTGACCTGTGACTAAGATGCTTGTTTCTATGCTTTAGGTTTGAAGTGTCTCTCCCACGCATCTTTGTTCTTGGGTAATACAGTAAATAAAAATGTACCAGAGTTTACAGGTGAAAATGTGAGAACTCCTGTAGGACTTTTAGATATTAAATTAATATATTGAATGTAGTAAAAATGTGAAAATTGATGTTATTTTACAGATGATTCCTGCTGCTGTATGAACTATGTAGACAACATTGTGGAAACTGGAAGCATGGATGACACTATCAAGTAAACACTCTCATTCCAAATCACAGCACACTTTTTTATTTCAATTGTTTGGAGTTTTATGTACGTAGGAGTACAACACAGAGTTAAGATTTTAAGGTATATAGTATGTGTATACCTTAAGTATATACCTTAAGTATACCTTATGCATGTAGTATAAGAATTAATGAGAGACAGCAAAATGAGTCACGCTAATATTTTGTCCTTTTCCACAAGCGCAATTGAGGAACTACAAGATTTCATAGCGAAACAAAAAATAAACGGGAGCCATTTAGCAATGACTTCTGACCATGTTGTTGCTCTCCAGTATGAACCCAATGACATGTTCAACGGCTTCGATATTCATGCGAGTGATAAGGTATTTAAAAAAATCTGATTTCATATTAATTTAAAAATGATTGTGACAGTAACTAACTTGCTTTAAAAGGATGTGCATACATACATTCATTTTCTGGTTATGATTTTTTTTTATATGAAAATATTTATTATCACTGTAAAGAAAAAAAGATGGAATGTTTGACATTGGGAAATCAATAGGATACAAACAGTGTACATGTATATTGCTTACATTTTTCATAAGCAACAAAACAGGTTGTATATTATTATTTTTGCTATGTAGCACCTCAACATTTACTTTATAGATTAAAATTTGGTGCTGCTTCAAAGAGTATGAATCTTAATGATGTGTTATGTAGTTCCATATTAGATGCTTAAATATATTTAATTATTTTCCTAATATTCATTGTCAGAACATTATTTTAGTTTTTTTGCAACAAAGAAATCATACCCATCAGTCTTAGTTGAGAGTTTCATTGTGTTATTACAGGCATTCACATGAATGAATGTTTCTCTTCTTGTTTGATAATATAGGAAATATCATATGATCATCTTCCAAGCAGAACAGTGAGCGTTCAGCTGCCGAAAGAACTGAATCCTGGACTGAACAACACGATTGTGTTCCTCAAGCTCAAGTGGCCTGAAAAGAAACAGGTCAGGGAGATGATTTTGTGTTATAAAATTTACATTTTGTGTATGTGCATAGATTTCACAATGCTAACTCAACTTCTTTGTTTGCAGACCATATGAACTAGACATATGCACCAGAAATGCTGACTTTGAGTGCACATTATCCTCAACATTACATTTTTATTTTTTATTTTACAATTTTCATGGGTCATGCTATACAACTATCTTAAATGCTGAACCACTAATAAAATAATTAAAGTAAAATTGCACTGCAGTAACTTATTGTCCACAAGTTTTCCATTACCACACAACATGAATCACAATAACTTACAGTTGAAATGTATCAGCTGAGGAGGCGCAGTGACTTTAATGTGTGGGCTTAGATCAATGACTGGTGTCATGGTCTTGGGTCATGTGACCCAGTGTTTCTGAGTTTCATGTTATTTTGTTATTTCATCTGTATTCGAGTTTCTTTTCAGTTATCTAGTTATTCAGTCATACGTAGTTTGCAGTTTAGTTCATGGTTTATCAGGTTCCCCATGTGTCATGTTTACATCTCCATGTTTCCTGTTCTATTTTGAAAGACTCCAGTGTTCTTTGTTCATTGTATTTAGTTTCACTTCCGCTGTCCTGTCATTGGGTTCATGTGTTTCAGCTGTGCTCCCATGTGTGGCCACTTCCCTTGATCATCCCTTGTGTGTATTTAGTCTTTGTTTTTCTTTCAGTCAGGGTTGAGTCATCTATTTAATGTTATGTCAGGTTTCAGGACTCCGTGCTGGTCATGTTGCTTTCGTGTATATGTTTCATAGTTGTTTCATGTTCCAGCACAGAGTCCTGTTTATAGCTGACTCAGTCATATTCATTATTGTCACCTTGTCTTAGCCTTCCCTGTGTCAGTTTTTAGTTTTTCCATTTCAGCTTTTAGTTTTGTTTTGCCTGCTTTCTGTTGTTTGCCACGTTAATCAGCCAAAATCAAGGCTCACTTTTCATTTCAAGTTCAGTACTGTCTCCTCGTCTGTGTCTGCACCTGGATCCTCACACTCCCACGCCAGGCCCGCCTCCCGCAGACCGTGATAGTACAACTCGACCATGTCAGTTCCAGTAGACATTCCAAAGGAGGTCGGCGAGGAGCTGGGGAGGCTCCGCCACATCGTGGATTCCATCTGCGGGTCCAGGGATGCTATGGCAGTGAGCATTGGATTGGTGGCTGCGGACGCCACCTCTCTAAAAGAGCCGCGCCTCAGCCAGATGACGCAACTTGTGGAAACTTTTGATTCTCTGGCCCCGCTAAAAGAGGGGCTCCGCGCCCACGTGCTAGCTCAAGCTGTCAGGGTCGCTGCCTTGACTCAGCGCTCAGCATCACTGCCTCACGGCCCCAAGGGGATTTGGGTCGACTTGCTGAGGCTACACTCCAACCCGGAGTCCTCTGAATCCACGTCTCCGCCAGGGGCCAGCCACTGGCCCTCACTGTCTCGGTCTGACCACCTGTCGCCTGCCTCGTTTCTGGCAAGGATGTGTTCAGATGCTGAGGACTCAGCCATCACTTCACCATCAGCTGCCGTGTCATCAGCTCCCCTTGAGCCCACTGCTAGGAGAAGGCGGCGTCTGCGCCGCAAACGCTGCCCGCCACGGTTAGAGTCACTGGCAGAGGTGAGTCAGAGTGGTGCTTGTTTTGCTCCCTCTGGGCAGGGAGGATTAAAGACAATCAATTTAGAAGGAACAGACTCATGCACTATGGACTGCAAAGCATTTTTGCCAGGTGCCTCTGAGCGAAGAATTGAAACTGCCGAAGCTGTGAAATCCAGCTCTAAGGAGTTTAAGACTGCTTTCATCTCTGTGCTCCCCGGACGGGAGATTGAGCGCTTGGCTCCCAAACTAACCGGGGACCCACAGGTTTTCTTCTGCTTTCCCTTTGAACGAAGAGACTGTTATTCCTTCTGTGGCCTGTAACTATCTTGATTTAGCTTGTGTTCCTAAAAATGATCAATACAATCCTGGTGAGTGCAAGAGAGGCAGTTTAGATTTACGTTTTTCTACACCTGTGTTAAATGTATTAAAGACCGAGGATAATGACTCTGAACACACCTGTGTGGTTGAAGTCAAAACTCTACATTCAGTGATCAATAATTTGGACTCAGGAGGAAACACCCCTCAGTCACATAACTGCCAGATTAATGTTTCCATGTCGGGAACTCACTTTGAGTGTAAAGGAAGCGAATATGTGTTCGGACCATGTGAATCTAATGACTGTTTTCCTCAGGGATACTTATTCTAAAGTTGTGGTACAAAAGACTGTTTTTCGTTAGCTCTTCCTGAACCTAGGATTTCTTCCTCACAGATTATTTTTCCAGAGGCTGAGTGTTTTAGCTCAATCATTTTTAAGAACTGTGTCACCACTCGTAAGTAAAATTTATTTATAGCACAATTCACAGATAAAAATCGCAAAGTGTTTCACAATAAAACCAAAAATACAAATAAAATAATATAAAACAGTGAAAAAATTAATGTCTGGCTGCCTGTCTGGCCTCGACAGACACTCAACCCCTGGAGGCTTGGGGGCCAGTACAGTTTGTTCACCCTTTAGCGCAGTCCTTAGCACAGTTGCCAGCTCAGCCAGCAGTTTAGATCCTGTCACTAGTTCAGCCACATATTTTCTCACCAGCTCAGGCATCAATTCAGTCTCCAGTTCTGTTATCCTCACAGTTCCCTGTTCAACCACCACCTTTATCGCCTGAGAGCTCTACTGAATTCTCTCAGCCCACCTCAGCTGCTTCCCCTGGGAGCTCTGCTGGGCTGTCTCGTGCGTGCTTTCCCCACAGTCTGCAGCAACTTTCACCGAGGGCTCAGGCAAGCCCATCCAGCCCACAATAGACTATGTGTTGCTGGAGCCTGAAAGGCAACCCGAGCTGGCTGTCCGTTTCACAGAGATCCAGCTGACTTCGCCTCAGCCAGAGGTTTCCACACCGTCTGGCCTTGCATCTGCTCCAGCCAGAGAACCCAGCCAGCATCAGGTCAAGTCAGCTGGGGGGCCTGAGGGGCCTGTCCAGCCTCATGTTTCGCCAGCTGGAGGTTCCAAGGGGCCTGTCCAGCCATCTGCCAATGCTGGAGGGTCTGTGGGGCTCGTTCAGCCCTCAGTGCCACCATCAACACCACCTGATCCGTCGCCATCTGGCCCACGTCCAGCACCGCACGGTTGGCGGCTGCGTACAAGCAACGCATGGTCGGTGGCAACTTTTCAGGCCATCTGTGGTGTCATAGACAGCCTCCTGAGCCTCCGTCGCCGCTGCTTTCTGCGCAGCCAGCCTCAGGAGCAGTTTTGCTTTGGACTCTTGTGTTGTCAGCCGTCGGGTCGACCTTTGGAATGGAAGCTTCATGGACTCTTGTCTTGCTGACCTCTGGGTCAACCTCCAGAACCATCTTGTTTTGAACTTTGTACCTTGGACCTTCAAAGTTATGCTTTCTTGACCTCTTTCTTTTTTTCTTTTTCTTTTTTTTTTGTCTCTAAAATTTTGTAAATCATGCAGATAGAGGACCCTCATGACATAATAAGTTTGTTTTCAACAACATACCTTATGACTCAATGAGCTAATGTTTAAGTAAACTGTGGTGAAAACATGGAATATGTCAATGTTTTCACCACAGGAACATTAATTTAATGTTTAATTTAGTGATATAATAGTGCAGTCATTTATTTATTTAAAAAATGCTGATAATGTGAGTAACAGTGCATTAGTTTGTAAACTTTTCTAATGCTGAGCTTTTAAATTTAAAGACCCCTTTGGGAGCTGCTCCAATTTTAGTGATAAGAAGAAACATACAACAGGGCCAGTGGCTGTAGCTCAGGAGGTAGAGCAGGGCCCTGTGCTTCGTACGTCGCTTACTACATCCAAGATCAAATGAAACATCCAAGACCAAACCATCGCGCTAACCGTGAGCGCGCTAATCCGGTTCCCCGAACACACCTGCTGTTGACGATTAGTACAGCTGGATGAAGTAATGTGCGATCACTGGGTGCCGTAAAAGGGGATACGCATCGATAGCAGAAACAGTGATCGGCAACCCTCTGATTGGTCGGCGAAAATGTCGAAGGAGTGCGCTCGGCTCGGTATTTTTCGGCAGCAGAGCAAGAACTCCTGAGTGAGGGATTTCAGGAGTTTCAGAGTTAAATCAGAACGCAAGGGAACACTGCAAAGGCTGCAAAAGCAAGGAGAGAGGGCTGGCAGAAAGTTGCTGACAAATTAAACTCGTAAGTAATTTAATAATAATAATAATAATGATATATTGGATTTATATAGCGCTTTTCAAGGCACCCAAAGCGCTTTACAATGCCACTATTCAGTCACTCTCACATTCACACACTGGTGGAGGCAGCTACGGTTGTAGCCACAGCTGCCCTGGGGCAGACTGACAGAAGCCAGGCTGCCATATCGCGCCATCGGCCCCTCTGGCCAACACCAGTAGGCGGTAGGGTAGATTTATTATATTACACTATATTATCCAATATTATATTACATTATATTATATTGTTATATTATATCCTCTTTCACATTAGAGCCACAACAGGACCCACTAGAACATGGGAACAAGTAAAAGTGAAATATAAGAATATTCTATAGAATGGTAATATCTATCACTTATATTGCTTTTAGTCTCTTGGAATGAGACCCTGAAATAATCTGTTTGTTTGTTCATAACAGCAACCAAGAAAAGGGCAGAGCAAAAAAAAAGACAGGTGGTGGTCCTGCACCCCCTCGTCAACAAGCTGGTTAAGTGAATAATACCCTCACGGGAATATCGATATCTCTCTATGAGCACACTGTCGCGCTGAGCTAAAGGATCCTGTCTATCCCGCAATATACGCTGAATTCTGAGGACTCTCCTTATCAATCTTGCACCTTCCGCAATGGGTGGCTCGCGTAAACGGACAGGACATGGCTGCGACAGGCTTCCCAAATCCACCTTGGCTTTTATAGCCGTGGTCTCTCATCTTGATTACACGAAGTAATTTACAATTACTACTCTGAAATATGAATTACATCTGTAATAATCACATACATGTAATAGAATGTTAATAGTACATTTCCCTTTTTTAGGAAATGACCTGTATGTATCTGTGTGACATCAATAAAAGGATCAAGTGCTGCATTATCTTTAGTTACATTGATGTTATTTATTTATGGTGAAACAGTGGTGGAATATCGCTGTTGCTTTCGTATAAATGAAGCGGACATACCTGCGTGGCCGCGATCTAATCCTGTTTACATAAAGTAAACCTGCTCCCGAGCAGGTTTACGCTTACGGCTCTGTTGCTATGACAGCAAGTCCCGGATGAGCTTCGGGGAACCGAACGATCCAGGATCACGCGAAATCGTCAACAATCTAATCCAGCTAACTTAGCGAGGTACGAAGAACAGGCCCCAGGTCACCTCCTAACCCATATGGAAAAGAAATAGTAAAAACATATATGATTTACTCATGAAAGTGGCCACTTTCTCATTACTTTCATATATTTTTTAGTAAGTATACAAAACATACAAGTTTCATTATATAATTTTTCAAGGGATCTTATATCTGTTTTCACTCTTGTATGCTTTTCATACAAGTTTCATACAAGACAGATTTAAAAACTTTATAAGATTTATATATATCTTTTCCATGTGGGAAGGTTGGCGGTTTGATCCCTGTCTGCTCCAGTCTGTGAGCCAAATATCGTTGGGCACATAGTAACCACAAGTTGCTCTCTGATGTATCCATCAGAGTATTAATGAGTGTAAATGAAACTGATTATTAATGAAAGTGTGAATATAAAGCACGTTGAGTATTCAGAGTAAAAAATTGCTAAATAAGAATGAATCCATTTACCATTATTTTTTACATTTTGTTTTTAAATATGGAGATATTAAGAGTTCAGCTTTCACACAGGCTGTAATATTTTACAAAACAGGATGTGGCACATTCAACCAACTGTGCAGAAATAGATGCTCTTTAGCTCTTTGCAATAATGCATAAAATGTGATTACAGTAAATACAATTTAATATGCAGGTTTATGTAAGAAGGTTTATGCCTAAGGGAAAAATCAACAACACCTTTAAATATGATGCAAATAATAGTAGATGTATTTCAGAATAGACAAAGCTTAGATTAATCTTTCTTGTGAAAACCAACTGATGAATTTGTGTTTTATTGTAGAGGATTTTAGGATCCCAATATGAAGTGTATGATCGATTACTGGTTGGCCTGAGTGTGGAGGGCAAGAACATATCAGGACTACAGCAGCGTGTCAATATCACCATCAAACTTACCAGGGAAATAAATGTAACTGCTTCTGAATTTTATCATTTACTCTATTTTGGCCTGTTAACATTATATTATTAAATACATTTTATATTCAACAAATTCACATAAATTAGGTACGTGTAATAAAAACATGTTAACATGTAATATTTCTGTGACATAGGAAACCCAAAACGCCTTGTGCCACTTCTTTAACTTGTCAAGAAAAAGTGAGTAACCAAGCTTCACATTATCATTAGTGTCTAACATGAATATTTATTTTATAAACCGGAGTCATTGTTGTTTGTGGTTTTTCTCAAAATCACAAAGATGCGCTGATATGACCTGGATGTAATAGCATCTTATGCATAACTGATCTCTTTGTTTGACTTATCAGATTTCAGTCAGGATGGCTGCATTACCCTATGGACACGTGGTGAAAATCATCTCACCTGTTCCTGTGACCATCTCACATACTTTGCTGTGCTCCTGGTAGGAGTCAACATATTCATTATAAAAAGTCTAATTCAAGAATTATGTGTCTTTAGACTAAATAATACTTCATCAACAAAATATTGACAAACACCTCAGTAATAAAATGGGAAATCTCTCTTCATTTATCTTAACAACCATTTTCTGATCTTCTTCATAGTTGGCAGGTGTGTTACTAATAATCCAACACGTTCATGTTTCTCATGCTTCGGTAAAAAGTTGTTCTGTGTTACTTTTTCCCCAGTAGTGACACTGTGTGTGTGGAGAGGCAAACATAACAACACAGATGTGTTTCTCTGTCTTTGTGAAGACATCAGTGATGGGAATAACGGCATTACAAGTAACGGCGTTACTAACAGCCTAATATATACGCGTGGTTTTTTTCATCAATAGTTTTGTTACATTTACTGTCTAAGGACAGAGCTAGCAAGCACTCTCTGCTTATTACCAAAAAAACAAAAAACCTGCCCTTTCGTGTTGGTGGAAAATGCACCATGTCGACCAATCAAAAATGATATAGGTAGAAAACAGGAGTGATATACCTGCTGCTGTCAGACCTGCAGGTATCAGGCTGTGATGTTCTCCTTTGTAGTGGAAAGAAATATTTGGAGTGGCACAAATAATTTGTGTGACATCTTATTGAATGCAGAACACCTGATTGTTATGTTAATAGTTTGAAATGGTTATAAAAAAAATCAAGGTAAAAGGTAAATGCCTGCAAATAACTTTGTTGTTTGCAAAACTTGTGCATAAGATTTTAAAATTGAAAATACAATTCATTGAAATACAATTCATTAAACATGTTTGTGGTTGTTACAGTAAAATATATAACTTTTTCTATTCTGATTTTGTTTTTTGTCTGATTGTAGATTAGTTGTGTTAATACAGTATGTCAAAATGAAAACACAACTTTAAATTCAGACACGTTAGGTTGTGCTGAAAAGGATGATACCAAATAAGGCAAAGTAAATAGTTTTTCAAGGCAAACTGTAACTCAGTTACTAACTCAGTTTATTTTTTGAAGAAGTAACTAGTAACTATAATTAATTAGTTTTTCAAAGTAACTTGCCCAACACTGGAAGACTTTCACTGAATTTAATCTGTTCCTAAGTCCTTTAATTCAAAGTTTAACCATCATAAGAAATCATGTCCTAAATTAAACTAACTTTGATTATTTTAATGATTTATAGAGCATTTACTGAAAAACTTGGAAATTCAACATTTCAACCCTGGAGTGTTTTTAACGATATTACAGTACTTTTCTTCCTTTACTTCTGTTACCCATCCTAATCTCTTTTTTCCTTTTCATTTGTATGTTGTAGATCAAGGTCACAGAACTATATGGTTTGGGACCCATAGGAAAAAACATAAATTGAAAGTTAGATTAACTTTAGGAACATGAATAGTGTATTTGCTAAAAGCTTGTTTGGAATCAGTTTGTTGGTGCAAATATGTTATTCAATGCCCTTAAACCTGTGCTACTTTTGCCATTTTTCATAGGATGAACTGAAGAAATGGGGAAAAAAAACCTGTGCTTCTGCAACAAACTGCTAGTAACAATGATACAAACTAGTTTAAAATAAAATTATAAGAAGAATCCTTAGAAGCTAAATATAAAGAAATGAGGGGTGACTTTCATGATACTAACATTACTGCATTCTTAAAATGATACTCTGTCAAAATAGAAAGATGCCCTTGATCTGTATCATTCCTGATACTACCACTAGATGCCAAAACAAAAATGTCCACATAGTCATCTTTTTCTGCTACAAATACTCACAACTCATGACTGTAACCTTTATTCCTCTGTTAGTGCCATCTGTACTCATCCAATGTTCATTGTTTAATTGATTTGTCCCCATCTTATCTGTGTAATTTTTCTCTAATCTACATCAGCTCTTTATACTTTGTGTGTCTTTTTGTTTTGAATTTTAGCTCACAATGGAGATGCTGCAAAACAATGTGAAAGTGCATTTTCTCCACAGGTCACTGCTTCCCCATCACCTAAAGACCAGGAGATTCTAACATACATCACTCTGATTGGCTGCAGTCTGTCTCTTTTTACCCTGGTCATCACTGTTTTTCTCTTCATCACAAATAGGTAATTTTCTGTTTTCTGATTGATGACATCCTTCAAAACTTAATCCTCCCCATTTCTAATAGCATCCTCCTCTCCTGCTGCCATCAACTCTTTAGCATTTTCTCTCATCAGGTTCGCCTCACTTATTGTCAATTAATTATCCTTTTTGTCTTTTTTTTTTGCATTATTTTAATCTTTTTTCCTCTAATCCCATCGTTTCTCATCTGTATTGTCTTTATTCCCTTTCCTTCTTTCTTCCTTACTGGATTTTCCATTTTTTTCCAAACAAAATATGACCAAATAATCTGCTTGAAAGTTGTCACTTACCATGAATCACAACTCCTGTATTTGCCAGAAAAGTCAGAGAAGATGTTTCTATGAGGGTCCACATCAACCTCGTGATTGCACTTATCCTCCTCAACCTGCACTTCCTGCTCAATCAAGCAGCGGCAGCAGTGTCCTCCTCTGGGCTCTGTTTATACATGGCTCTTGCCCTTCACTACTCCCTGCTGGCCACTTTCATCTGGATGGCGTTGGAGGGATTCCACCTCTACCTTCTCTTAGTCAAAGTCTTCAACATCTACATCAAGAGATACCTGCTCAAACTCAGTGTGGTGGGATGGGGTGAGTGGAATAATTTAGGCATGAAAGTGTTTATCATCATCATCATCTGAATAATTCAATTCAATTTTATTCATATGGCGCTAAATCACAACAACAGTCACCTCAAGGTGCTTTATATTGTATAACTGTTCAGTTCTTGTGTTTCAGGTGTTGCTGCAGTCATTGTGTCAGTGGTGGTGATCATTGACAGAGGCTTTTATGGCCAAGTCCCTCTGGACAGCTCCAACAAAACTGCAATGTAATTCATATTTATTCATAAAATAAATATGCATCATACTTTCTGTATCTTGGCATGTTCACACTGTAGTCCTTTGTCATAAATGTAACATAAACATTAGGCAGCAAACCCAGTTTCACCAAAATTAAAATACTGAGAAGTTTCTGGTATATTTAACCACATGTATCTAAATCATCTGCAATAACACCTCTATGAAGTACAAAATGTACTTTTTAATTTCACAGAGTAAGAGACTAAAACACGGATCACCTACACTCCCTTTTTTTTTTTTTAGATGCTATATAACCAATAACTATGTAAAGATGGGAACTACAGTGGGACTGTTCAGCTTGGTGTTCCTCTTTAACATGTTTATGTTTGGAGCGACAATCAGACGTGTCTTGATTCTACGCAAAAGCACAGAGGTACAGGCAGTTTTATGTTGCTATTGAAATTGATGTTTTCTATGTCAATATGTTCTGTGAAATCTCAAGACGCAACAAGAAATTAGTCTATTTAACAACAAAAATGAAGACCATCCCTCGTCACCACCATTAATTTTTATTTAATATGCATAGCTTCCTTTTAAAGGTTAGACTGTAGGATGGGCTGTCTGTTAGCGTTTAAGTCAAAGTAAATTCTATGAAAATATTGATCTGATCATTTAAGTAGGAAAGGAAATTATTAAATGTTCTTAATCAGTTTCAACTGCTTTGATACAGACGTCGACAAAATTGTTGGTACCCTTCGGACAATGAAAGAAAAACTCACAATGGTCACAGAAATAACTTTAATTTGCCAAAAGTAATTATCAATAAAAAAAAAAAAAATCTATAAATCTTAACCAATGAAAGCCAAACATTGCTTTTCAACCCTGCTTCAACTGAGTTATTTAACATATAAATGCATGAAACAGGCCTGGATAAAAATGATGGTACTCCTAGGAAAGAATAAAAATGATGTGACCAAAGGGACATGTTAATCCAAGGTGTGTCCACTAATCACCATCGCAGGTGTCTACAATCTTGTAATCAGTCAGTGTGCCTATGACTCCAGGTTGTCACTGTGTTGTTTGGTGACATGGTGTGTACCACACTCAACATGGACCAGAGGAAGTAAAAGAAAGAGTTGTCTCAGGAGATTAGAAAGTAAATCATAGACAAGCATGTTAAAGGTAAAGACTATAAGACCATCTCCAAGCAGCTAGATGTTCCTGTGACTACAGTTGCCCATGTCATTCAGAAATTCAAGATCCATGCGACTGTAGCCAACCTCCCTTGACGTGGCCGCAGGAGGAAATTTTATGACAAGTCCAAGAGACGGATAACCTGAATGGTAAAAGAGCCCAGAAAGACTTCTAAAGAGAACCAAGCTGAACTTCATGCTCAAAGAACATCAGTGTCAGATCGCACTGTCGTTTGAGCCAAAGTGGGCTACATGGGAGACAACCAAGGAGGACACAATTGTTGAAAACAAATCATAAAAAAGTCAGGCTGGAATATGCCAAACTACATGTTGACAAGCCACAAAGGTTGGCTTCTGGAGAGAAATGTGCTGGCCAGTGTCAGAAAGCTTGGTCTCAGTCGCAGGTCATGGGTCTTACAACGGGACAACACACACAGCTAGAAACACCCAAGGATGGCTAAGAGGGAAACTTTGGACTATTTTAAAGTGGCCTTCTATGAGCCCTGACCTCATTCCTATTGATCATCTTTGGAAGGAGCTGAAACATGCAATCTGGAAAAGGTGCCCTTCAAACTGGAAACAACTGGAGCAGTTTGCTCATGAGGAGTGGGACAAAATACCTGTTGAGAGGTGCAGAAGTCTCATTGACAGTTACAGGAATCATTTGATTGCAGTGATTGCCTCAAAAGGTTGTGGAACAAAATATAAAGTTGTGGGTACCATCATTTTTGTCCAGGCCTGTTTCATCCATTTATTTTTGAAATAACTCAGTTGAAGCATGGTTGTAAAGCAATAACTGACATTCATTGGTTAAGATTTATAGATTTTTTAAAAATTGATTATTACTTTTGGCAGATTAGTTATTTCTGTGACTATTGTGAGTTTTTCTTTCATTGACCGAAGGGTACCAACAATTTTGTCGACGTCTGTATTAATGAAATTAACAACAGGAACCCTGACTGCCATTAGGTGTACACACACACTACAGGAATGAGAGATCTCTATCTGTCGCTGAGGGACTGTCTGCTGCTTGTCAAATACATTTTATTATTAAAATGTTGACCCAATGTTGACCCTGTGCTAACTTGCATATGACAAATAAAACTGAAATCCTTGGCCCCATTGTCAACCCTAAACTGGAGCATTGGGCCCTTGGATCCTCCTGGCACATGACAATTTTGGCCTCATGTGATGAGAGTGTGCAAACAGTTACTGTCGGATGAAGGAACTGATAATATTCACTGCCCCCACACACATCTGACCTAAATTCAACAGAACACCTCTGGGACATTGTGTTTTTGGTCCATCCGATGCTGCCAATTTGCAGCTCAACTGTCCAAGTGTTCAATGATTCCCTGGTGATCTGGGAGGATTTCCCCAAAGACATCCATCATCTCATTAGGAGCATGTGCATGTTGCCAGACATACGTATAAGCACATGGGAGCCTACAAACTACTAAGAACCACTTTGAGGGGCTGAAATGAAGTTTCAGCAAAACTAATAAGCCTGTTGCATCATTTTTCCATTTATTGTTTGGGCTTACTGTGAATTTAGACCTGTGTAGGTTGATAATATTATTTTTATTCAAATAGCATGGCATCCTTTCGCGTCTAACACATTAACCAGTCCATTTCAGCATTGATTTTTTTCCCAATGAGATGTTCTTTTGCCATTGTTGCTGTTATGTTGTTCCTCTAATTATTTTGAGCAATGCATTATATTTGTAGTCATTTATTTACAAAGGAAAAGCAACACATACCTTGATAAGTAAAAATGTTTCTTCAAACACATTTATCTATCTGTGTGTAATTGTATATTTGGCCAATCAGTTTGGGCAGAGTAACCGTGACAGAGCAAAGAAAGACATTTGTACCCTGCTGGGAGTCATGACTCTGCTCGGCATTACCTGGGGCCTGGTCTTCTTCTCTTTTGGCTACCTGACCACTGTTGGCCTCTACCTCTTCTGTATCCTGAACTCATTTCAAGGTCCGTATAACTATTTTACGTGTTAGGCTCAGTTCTGGGCTCATATTAGTGCTATTCTACCTGCCAGGATTATGTGATAGGTTTCTCCCTCTTAAAAGGGAGTTTTCCCTTCCCACTGTTGCTAAAGTGCTTGGTCATAGGGGGATCATATGATTGGAGTTTTCTCTGTTTTCTTTCTATTACAGTATGCTAGGGTCTTTGCCTTATAATATAAAGCACTTCGAGGCAACTGTCTTTGTGATTAAAGATTGTTTAATATTAACATATGTGTAAAATATTAAATGACAAGTTAAAATTGTGTCAATAATGAGCAGCAATGTTATTAAAGTGTGTTATTATAATGTGTCATTTATGGTAATCCTGCATTTTGAACCCTACTAGTTTTACTATATAGTTCTGTTCCTGGTTATAGTCCTGGGTGCTTTCCTTCTTTAGTTTTTTTTAGCCTCTTGTTAGTTTCTATCACCCTCTGTGTACCCTTCCTTGTGTGTCGAGCACCTTGTATTTATTTCATTCTTGTTTTTGTGGTGTTTGTTTGTTGTCATGAGTTCTTCTTCCTTTCTTGTCTGTTATGATTCTTTTCTCAGCCATGTTTTGTTCTCCCCAGCTATCTCCATTCCTCTAATCACGTCTCCATCCTGCAGATCCTGACTGAGCATTGATTTACTGCTTTTATTTTCAAATGTGCATACTCATTGTATCTCCTGTACAAAGTCTAAACATTTGCTTATCTCTCTCTCTTTCTTGTTCCATGCAGGTTTCTTCATCTTCCTGTGGTTTATGATGTCACTGAGAAAGGCTAAAACCTCAGTTACTAATACAAGCAGTGAAACAACGTAGCACCAGCACCTAGCTCACACACAACTACCAGTAACCCAAGAAGTGCCTATGTGTTTCCTTTTAAAATGTATAAAGTAATATAAATCTAGAAACATTCTTTCTTCTTAAGTTCATGTATAAAACAATGTATCAGATAAGACAGTGACTGAGACTAAAAAATGTACATGAATGTATTAAGTGGGAAGATTTGAACAGCTCCACTTTATTTTGAAGTTTTCTTGTTATTAGAATAGACAGAGTCTTTGCGGCAAGGGGTTTAACGTTCCACCGGATCATGTAACATATGATGATAACGCATTTGAGCCTTTTTCATTTTTGGAGCACTTCTGAGAGTAAAAATTGAAATAGCGAAGCAGGAAAGAAAGGCCAGAATAAGACAGATGATAGATGAAGTGTCTCTTCTGCACCCACTTTCAGAGATCAGAGGTATAACAATAGAAAATTGCTCTTTTTATTTTTCTGTCTTAAGTCACACATTCACATTTCTATATACCAGCTCAAATCTAGGTTTTAAATGAAACTCACCTGCCATTAGTTTAGTGTTTTAGGAGGCTGTTATGTTAATTGCATGAACAGCATTCTAATGTTCTATTGTAATTGGACTGTTTCGAGGTTTATTTTATATTAAAAACATTGTGAATCACTGAAGGCTGTGGTGTCAATAATAATTGTAATAGCTGCCTTTCAAAGTTTAATCATAAAGATGTTATTGCAAACAATTTTTTTCTTGCTAACCCAGTTTATGACTGAAAAAATAGCTGTCACTCCAGGAAAAAAAGAACCTTTGGGTTGATATTTTTGTAGAATAGTTACTGGCAATCTAAAGCCCAGATCTCAGTTTTGTTCAGTATCATTATTAAATTGTATATCATAGTTCAAATAGCAAAACTGTACATGTTTCGGTTTTTAATTCTATTTAATTTCATGTCTATTACACAGAGTAAAAGATTAAATTACTGGCATCCTGTGTATCTGACAAGTAGAGAAGGGCCAGTTGGCCCTTCACTTTCAGTGGCTGTGCTGCTGCAGGCTGTGTTCCCCTGGCCTATTGCCCGCGGTTCGCCAGTTTACTCACCAGTTGGATCTCGCTGTGTCTGATATGTCAGCCGGCTAGTGAGTTCTCGAGCCTGCAGCAATGGCTCCCTGTCTGGGGTATTACCAGCATGTCGGGTTTCTGCGGCCACTGGGTTGGGCTTTCTGGCTGTTTCCAGTGTCACTGTCGCTACTTCCCTGTCTATGGACAGCACCAGATGTCACCAGAGAGGACTGTGTTGAAAAGCTTCGAGTAATGAACCGTTTTTCAATACAAGCTTCAGTGCTTCAGAAAGCTTCATTTGGCCATCACTACTAAAGGGCAATACTAATGAGCAGCTTTCTTCAGGAGATCTGCAGTGCTTAGCTGCCTAACGCTCTCAGCCACCTTGGATGGGAAAAGACTGCCAAATGCCTCCATGTGATAGTGAAGCGCAGCTGTTTCTTATAAGGCTGCTAATTATCAGCTGGGAAGGCGTTGATGTTAGTGCTGCATTTGCGGACATCACGTAAAATCCTACCCCAAAATCTACTTCACTACACACAGCATGTCTTCTATCCTGTCTTCCTTCTCTCACCCCAACCGGTCCCAGCAGATGGCCCCGCCCCTCCCTGAGCCTGGTTCTGCCGGAGGTTTCTTCCTTTTAAAAGGGAGTTTTTCCTTCCCACTGTCGCCAAAGTGCTTTCTCATTGGGGGTCATATAATTGTTGGCTTTTCCTCTGTATGTATTATTGTAGGATCTACTGTACAATATAAAGCACCTTGAGGCGACTGTTGTTGTGATTTGGCGCTATATAAATAAAATTGAATTGAAATTGAATTTGTTGATTAAATATGAAATACCTACTGTATATAGATTCACAAAGTGGTGTGAGAAGAAAATACTGCAAAAGAGTAACTTACAATAAAATGTACATAAAATAAAAGTTGTATAAAGTTATGATAGCATTTTGTATTTTTATGTTCCCTTTCTCTTGTCCCATGAAAAATAAGTTCCAGTACCCCTACAGCCCCAAGCTGAATAAGAAAATGGATAGATAAAAATTGATTTAGAAATGACCAGAAAATGTTAATAAGTAAAATTGAAGATTTTGTACATTTTAGATAACATAAAGGACATCATTTTAGTCCTACGTGTTGGTCATTAAAAATTTCAGTGAGCTGCAACACTGCTGTTAAGAGGACATTTTGAAGCTGGGATGGATCACACTGTAAAAAAGATCCGTATATTTAACAGTGAAAGACAGTAAAAATACGACAGGAAAAACCTGTTAACTATAAAACAGTTTAAAACTGTTGATTTGATGTGAAATTGCCGTAAATAAAGAAATGTAGAAAAACCGTAATATGTACATTTTTTCTCTGAAAAAAATACATAAACCTACTGTAAATCACTCTTTCATAGTTTTTTTAACAGAAGATTCCAATAAACTTTAGAACAGGCAAACACAATTTTTTTTTACATTTATTTATTGAAAAAAATACAGGTTTTAATTGCTGAATGTAAGCATGGTTGTGCTAGTAATGGATACATGCTGTAATATGACTTTGTGATTTTTGCATTAATTTCACATAATAATAATAATGGATTAGATAGCGGTTTTCAAGAAGCCCAAAGCACTTTACATTAAATCCATTCTTGATTCATTGCACATTTAATACAGCATATTCATATGTCCCAAGATCTTTGTACTAGAAATGTATTAGGGCGATTTTTGGATGTAGTTTTTGTAAAGAATATGGGATGTAGCTGTTAAATCTACATTCTGTTGAACTCAATAAACCATGAGTTTAAAATGTAAAAGCTAACAACAACTTGAGAGACCTACAGCTAATGATAGACATACTATATTATTGAGTGAATTCATATAATCCCAAAAGTGTTAAAACAATAATCTGTTGTCTGTTCTATTTATTCATAGTTAATTATCATATGAAGAAAAAAGATTTTAAAAGCACCTCCTCCCAAAACTAGGCGTTTTCCCCTGATGTTTAGAGCAACGTTTCACATCAAGGTGCCTGATTTCAAACCGGCCAATCAGCGCACTGCATCAGGCTCCACCGCAGATAACGTCTGTACAGCTCCACACAAGTTTTGCTTTGGACTACGGCAGCACGCTATCTTCATTTTCGTGGACTTGTTTCTCATTTTTTAAATTTAACGTCTGCCACAGCTCATCTTCAGTTACTACGGTAAGAAAATAATCCAACTTGGTAGTGATGGCCAAATGAAGCTTTCCGAAGCACTGAAGCTTGTATTGAAAAACGGTTCATTACTCGAAGCTTTTCAACACAGTCCTCTCCGGTGACATCTGGTGGTGAAAATTTTGAAGAGCAGCTTGAATCTGCAAAATAAAACGGACTGCTCAATTATCACTGCTCACTCAAGAGTGGAGTTCTCTCTGATATTGGGCCACCGTTCCGTTGCTTTGAACATGTAATTGGTTTTGTTTTCTCGATTGGGGGGCTGAAAAAAATGTAATGCGTATCTGCGTAATACATTTTGATCAATAAACTTTCCCTATTTAAACATGCACTATGGTGTGGCCTTTCTTTGCTCATAACTCCTTGATGTTGGTAAATACAATAAGTGAGCAATATATATAATATACATATGAGAATGCACAGCACATTATGGAGTATGCCCCTGCTGTGAAGTCCTGCCTCCATCTACTTGTCGTTTAATCACTGGACAGCTGGACAGGTTCATACAAAATATTAGATGAGGCCAATTGTCCTATACATATTTTTGACCTAGGGGTGGGATTGATTGTGAACTGGAAAGGGAAAATGCTTAGGGAGCTGAGTACGGCTGCATCGTCACTGATTTGTAGAATCATTTTTGATTCGATACAGGATCCGATTCAATTTGATTGGAATCTGGAAAGTTTTGCCTCAGTCAGAAATATTACAATTCTGATCATTTAACAGTATATATCCATAATTTCGTATCTATTAAAAGAAAGCTGACACATGTGAGACTTAATTAGAGATGTAAACAGAGAGTTATGAAACCTGCAGCTGCAGAAGCCAGCGGGAAAAAAAAGAGGCAAACACAGCGCGGACCCGACGACGCACCAAAATCTGACTCTGACGCGTCGGGTCCGCGCTCTGTGTTCACGTTTGTATGCAGAATCCGTAAACCTGCTCCCAGTTACTGTTTTAGCTGCATGGTGTTTGACGACATGTTGTGAGGTTTAACCTGAGATGCTGGCGTTTCAGGCATAATAACGTTAATTTACAAATCGACACGGGATTTTAATGAATCAATATCACTTTATTCAATTTAGCATGGATTGTAATCAGAAAGGCGATAATCAAAACCCACCCCTAATCAAGAACTTGCAAAGTAAAAACATGCTCTATGTCAGGTAGCCCTTTTGTTATTTACATTTAAAAAGAGGATTAGTGTTACTGTGCGCTGGCTGAGTCTGTTTCTTTTCTTAGAAATAGTTTCTCCTGCCCTGGAGAAAATCCACTTGCATGGAACAGAAGAGGCTGTGGAGTGCAGGAACCACACTGCAAGCTGGTAGATATGCAGGTATTCCTGGGTCCTGCAGACTATCACCTAAAAACAATAAACAAAATGATTTTCTAAACTGTAGCAATGTAATGTACGTATAGTGTCAAATACATTGTTGTAGTCTTCATTAGCTTTAATTCACATGGAAGTGTTCCTAAAGTCATATGCTGTAATGATATTTACATTATGAAAACATGATTTTGGACATTTCAAGTTTTTCACTTCGGCAGATAAAATGAATTGAGCAAAATCAACTCAAAATATTCCCACACGCCAGAATGTCCTCTCTTCCTCGCTGGCTCCATATCTGTCAGTGGAATGATCACCTCTTCGCTCTCTGTCACCATCAACACACTCCAGGAATCCCGTGGATGATTCACTTCCTTATATCCGTTTGAATCAGGTACCGAAGCAGTTACGTGCGTAATGAAGCTTCGGACGTCACTGGTCACGTGACTTTTGCCAAACGAAGCAAGCCTCGACACAGTGCTTCTGAACCAGTGTGTTGTTTTTTCGACACACGCTCCGGAGCGTCAGCTTCAAGCGGGCCATCACTACAACTTGGTTTATTTATCGACAGCATTGTGTTGCAGGCAGTGAAGGCGCAAATGATAAATTTACGTTAGCTTTAGCTAATTTCTAGCATTAGTGTTAGCTACATCAGGCTGAAAAGAGCCTTGCAAAACCAGCAGTGCGCGTTTTGAGACGTGTTTTGGAGACGGGTGTATTAATGGAAACCGTCTAATTAGTATAGCTATATTTGAATGCTTTGTCTAAATGCGGCCTGGATTTTCCCGCCTTGTTTAACATCCGGCTGAAGCTTTAAGTTAGCTAGCCTCGCAGCTGTGTCATATTGACTATGTATTTTTGCAGCATATGTGGAGAATCGGTTCAGTCCGTGAAAGCTTATGTTTTGCATTGCAGACTGCATCGTAATGAACCCCGGTGTATTTTTAAATGTGTTGAAGTAAGTTGTAAGCAGGTGTTTTCTGGATATGCTGCTTTAAAGTCTCACTTCTACCGCCACCACACTGGTACTGCAACTGTTTCTCAGAATGCTACCTTAATGGGTTTGAATTGCACTGTCTCACTTTGTGAACGCCAATGTGAGGGAACTAAAGCTTTGATTGCTCACTTAAAGGAACACATAGAAGAGGGACGGCATGTAACTTGTCCAGTGAGAGGATGCCAAAGTGTGTTCTCTGTAAAATCTACATTTACCTCCCATATGTCTAGAAAACACAAACGTTTGGAAAATGTGATTTGTGGTTTAAACAAAGATACTCAGTCAGAGAGTCCATCTACAAGTGCCACCATACAGGAAGGTGCCAGTGTATCAGATATAGAAGACCCTGGAATGGATGGGTCTAATTTCAGTGACCTGTATCTCAGAAATGTATGTATGTTTTACATTAAACTACAGGGACAACATCTTCTGCCAGCATCTACCATTCAAACCATTGTTGAAGAAATACAAAATATACATGAATTGGGACAGATGTATACACTGAATAGACTAAGGTCACTTCTAAAAGGTATGTCAGTTTCAGATGAAGACATTATAAAAATCTGTGACACAGTAAAACAATCTGACTTGTTCTCAGCTTGTCACACAGGGCCCATGAGAACTGCTTATTCAAGAGTTCAGTGCTTTAAAGATGTGTTCAAGTATGTTGAACCCAGAAAAGTGTTTTTGGGCAGGGACGAGAACAGGATGGAGAGATTTGCCTATTATGTTCCTCTGCTAAATACTTTGAAGGGTATGCTGGAATCAAGTTTTTGGCAAGGTCTCGTATCAGTGGATCCTAATAATGTTTCAAGACCAGGGCCCTATTTCAGGAAGCCAGTTTAGAAAACTCAGAGTGAAAAACGATACTCAGGGTTGAGTAACCCCGAACTGTCCAACTTGGAATATCCGGTTTCAGAATAGCTGATAACAAGTAGTTCAATCAACGCGGAGTTGCTTTAACCCCAAGTTAAGCGCGCGCACGAGGATACATAAAGCCCTGATTAGTGGAGCACAGATTAAGCGAGTCACCATGGAGACGGAGGGAAAGAAGGCGCGGTCAATGTATGTTACAGCGCTTGAGGCCGAAATTCTGATGGCAGCATATGCCGATAACATGCAAATTTTGCGGGAAAAAAGTAACACAGCCTCAGTTGCAAAAGAAAGGGAGCATGCATGGCAAAACATAGCCGACAGAGTCAATGCGTGAGTGTTAATCTAAACATTGATCTAGGGATTTCCACCCATTTAACACGTTATTTATTATATTTCATTTTTTATTTTATACATTTTATTTTGTGACGTGATGTGAGCGCAGGTGCAACCCAACAGGCCCCAAACGTTCCTGGCAGCAAGTAAAAATGAAATATAAAAATATAGTCCAAACAGGTAAGGTGTAATTGTATTATGAGCCATAGTGCTTGGTCTGTTTGTCCTATGTAAATCAATTGCAGTTAGAGGCTACATTAATTTTCTTTCTGTAAGCACTTATTGAAATTATCTGAGCACATTACAAGTAAATATTTGCTTACTCTGTATGCTCAAATGTGACCCGTTATAGCCAACAGAAAAAAAGCGGAGGCCCGAAAAACAGGTGGGAGTCCTCCACCACCACCACTCACAGAGCCTGGCCACTTGGCTTCCACATTTGTGATAATGTTGGCAGCATCACATATGATCTTCACAGTGCAGAGAACACAAATTAGCATCCATTACTGTAATGAAATAATTTGTTAGTTTGAAATGCTACAGGGAACTATGTACCTGTACATTAATGCTGTGGAAAGACTTCCTGTTCACATAGTCTCCTTCATTTACTGAAGGAGCAATGATTGGAATGTGAGTGCCATCTATACAGCCAATCACGCCTGGGAACCGTGAAAATAAATGTAAAATTTAAGTAGTAGTTCAAGTATCACCACATCATGAATTGAGTTTTGTTCATCCTGATACCTGCAATTTTGTGGAATCCCTCTTTGATAAATCTTGTGGGTCTATGACCGGGGAACACCACAGACGAGTACACGAGACGTTTCAGTGCAACTGTAACATTCCTGACTGCCCGACAGACGGTAGCCTTGGAAACGTGCTCAGCGTCACCAATATTATACAGAAAGCTCCCGTTTGCAAAAAACCGAAGTGCAATACAAATAATATGTACAGAACTGAGAGAATGTCCACGATGTGTCACATGAGCAATATTAGGCCTGAGGATGTTATTCAAATAAATTATAGATTGTGCTGAAAAACGGTAACGTTCACACAGAAAATCATCAGGAAATGATAAAATGTCCAAACGCGCTCTAATCACTCTCTCCCGGCGGAGAGCTCTGCGGAGAATTTGGGCTTCAACATCTACTGGCTCTTCAAGGAAGGGGCACGCCATGTCTGACACTTCCTACAGTCAGGTTTCTGACAAAGAGGTGGAGAACGTCAGGGTTAGTTGAAGTAAACCTGCTAGGGAGCAGGTTAGCTTCACGGAGTGTGTCGTCATAGTGACTCACTCAGGATTAATCTAAACTCGCTTTGTGAAACCGAAAACCCAGAGTTTTCGTTAACTCAGGGTATACTTAGTCAGACTTTGCACTAAACCGGCTTCCTGAAATAGGGCCCAGATGTTCTCAGCGACTGTTGTGATGGTAACGTGTTTGTGTCAAACAAATTTTTTCAGGAAAATCCACATTGCCTCAAGCTGGTTCTATACCAGGATGCATTTGAAGTAGTGAACCCACTTGGTTCTGCCAAAAAGAAGCACAAGGTTTTGGCTGTGTACTTCTCTCTACTCAACATCCACCGTCTTACTGTGTAGGGAGAAGGATTTCAAAGAATTTGGCCATGAAAATGTTTTTTCAGAACTCCTGACTGATTTGAAGGTACTGAAACTCTGATTGTGGGTGACTCTGCCGTAAAGGATGTACAAAGGATGTGCGGTAAGAACACTAAAGTCCTCTGCTTTTCTAAGGATATGGTCAACAACCTGAAGGAGAGAATTCTTCAAATTGCAGATGAATATCCAACTGTGACAAACATTGTTCTGCATACAGGGTCAAACGATGTGTCCAAACAACAGTCGGAGGTTCTGAAGCGGGACTTTACTGGATTATTAAATACTGTAAACTCTCTGAATGCAGCTGTATTCATCAGTGGACCTGTACTGCCGGTCAGAGGAGGAGACGAGAGATTCAGCAGGTTGTTTACACTGAATAAATGGCTTATATCAGCATGTGCCGACCACTCAGTGCATTTTATCGACAACTTTAATATTTTTTGGGAACGCAGGCATCTGTTTAAAGCAAATGGATTTAATTTTAACAAATCAGGGGTGAAACTGTTCACCTCCAACTTGTTTTATTCCATACGTCATCCATCTGTGCTTGGTGCCAAGGCTGAGATAAACGAGGAGTTATCTCATAAAGAGGAACAAACAGTACTCCAAGAACAGACAAAGCCCAGCAGAAACCTTGAGGAGGAGCTCCATTTGCCCCCACCCGGGAAGAGCCTCAGAAAGGAGAGACATCTAAGGCAAGAAGAGGGGTCCCTATTTGCCTCCAACTCTCTCAACAACACCAACGACCAGGACAAGGGACCAGTCCCCAAAACCCCTGACAGGCCATCACCCTCCTCCCCCTCCCTTTCTCCCTCCTCCCCACACCTGAAATTCACTGAGGAGATGATGGAGCGGGTCAATGCTGGGCTCAGATCTACCCCCCGTCCCAATCCCTTTTTGTCCCCCATAAACCCCCCACCAGAGCGGCCAAAGGTTCGCCATCGAGCCCCACCCTCAACAGAGCAATCGAAGTCACATTGCCCAGCCTCGCCCCCCTTAGTTCCTCCTTACCACCTTCATGCTCTGTCTCCGCAGTCTGATGTGTGATGTGTGAAGGGTCCGGGCTGTGAGGATTATGGCAGTGGTGACTTTTCCCAGGAGAAGCTGGGACCCTGTTTACTAGAAGGTTTTAAAATCTCTGTACTTTTAGGTGACAGAAGGAGACATGTGGCCTGGTCAAAACACAGAGAGCTGCGCTCTAAAAGATCTTTAAATATAGTAAACATACCTTGTGTGCCACAGACTGCTCCCAAACACGAGGGGACAAGTAATACCTCTAAAACACTTAAGTTGGCTTTATTAAACGTTAGATCTTTAGCTGGGAAAACATTTTTAATTAATGATTTAATCACTGAGCACAGCCTTGATTTTATGTTTTTAACTGAAACTTGGTTGGACCAAAGTAACAGTGGAGCTGTTCTCATCGAGACGACCCCTCCTAACTACAGTTTTATCAGTGAGGCCAGGGTGAGCAGGAGAGGAGGGGGGGTTGCTGTCTTATTTAATGAATCATTTCAATGTAAGCAGCTATCTCCTGGAAGTTTTCAGTCTTTTGAATATGTGGCTTTGCAGCTGAAGGCCCCATCCAAAGTTGTGTTTCTTAATGTTTACAGGCCTCCCAAATACTGCACAGACTTTTTTAATGACCTCAGTGAACTGTTGTCTGTGATCTGTGTTGATTTTGACTGTGTAATTATTGCTGGGGATTTTAACATCCATGTGGACAACCCTCAGGACAAAGGGACTAAAGACCTAAGTAACACTCTGGGCAACTTTGGGCTGACTCAGCATGTAACAGAGGCCACACATAATAGAGGACACACTCTTGACCTACTGATCTCCAAAGGCCTGAGCATTTCAAAGATTACTGTGTCTGATGTGGGCCTGTCTGATCATTACTGTGTTTTCTTTGAAAGTAAAATCTCAGCCCACACAAATATATCAACAACAGTGATCACAAAACGGTGTATAACTGAACACAGTAGTGCAATTTTTAACCAGGTCTTCCCATTAACACCTGACCTGTCCAGAGGATCAGTCAATGAGCTCGTCAATAGCTTCAATGCTAACATGTTAAAAGTAATGGACACTATTGCTCCCATTAAGGTGAAGGTTATCTCTGGAAGGAAAAAGTCTCCATGGAGAAACTCCACACTGGTGAAAAATGAAAAAAGAGAGTGCAGGAAAGCTGAGCGCAGATGGAGAAAAACAAACCTCCAGGTTCATTATGACATCTATAAAGAGAAACTTCACAATTATAATTTACAACTGAGGAGTGCAAGGAGGTCCTACTTCTCTGACATAATCACTAAAAACAGCCATAATGCTCGGGTCTTATTTTCTACAGTTGACAGGCTAACAAACCCTCCTGTGTCAGTGGCAGCTGAACTTCATTCGGCCATGGCCTGCAATGACTTTGCCAAATTCTTCACAGAAAAAATCCAAAAAATTAGACAAGCAATTGGTACATCAACAGCAGATCCAGGATATATACTGTGTCCACCAAAAAACTGCTTAAATACCATGAAACAGTTTAAACCTATTAACAGCAAAGACCTGGAGGACATCTTAGGTCAACTGAACTCCTCCTCCTGCTGTTTAGATGTCCTGCCAACAAGTTTTTTCAAAAAGGTCTCAAAGACTTTAGAGTCAGACCTGTTACAGATCGTCAACTTTTCTTTATTATCAGGTGTGTTTCCAGAATCACTAAAAACTGCTGTAATAAAACCTATACTGAAAAAGGACAATCTTGACAAGACACAAATGAACAACTACAGGCCGATCTCAAATCTCCCATTTTTAAGTAAGATCATTGAAAAAGCAGTTTCTCAACAGCTCAATTACTTCTTAAAACAGAATAATTGCTACGATGCCTTCCAGTCAGGTTTTAGACAGAACCACAGCACTGAAACCGCTCTGACCAAAGTGTTTAATGACATATGTCTGAATACAGACAGTGGAAAAATGTCAGTCTTAGTTTTACTGGATCTCAGTGCAGCATTTGATACAGTTGACCACAACATATTACTCAAACGACTGGAGAACTGGACAGGTCTTTCAGGAACTGTACTAAACTGGTTCAAAACATACTTAGAAAACAGGAAATACTTTGTATCAATAGGTAACTTCACATCTGAGCAGACAAGTATCACATGTGGAGTTCCCCAAGGTTCCATCTTGGGACCCCTTCTGTTTAACATTTACATGCTCCCACTGGCACAGATTATAAAGAACAACAAAATAAACTATCACAGCTATGCAGATGACACACAAATATATATCACAATGTCACCAGGAGACCAAGGCCCTGTGCAGGCTCTTGGTAAATGCATTGAGGAAATCAATGACTGGTTGTGCCACAATTTTCTCCAGCTAAACAAAAACAAAACTGAGGTAATAGTCTTTGGCGCCAAAGAAAAACGATTACAGGTCACCAGAGAACTTCAATCTATACATCTAAAAACCACAAACCAGGCGAGAAATTTGGGTGTAGTGATGGATGCAGACCTAAACTTAGAAAAACACATTAAGACAATAACAAAGTCAGCTTACTATCACCTCAAGAATATATCAAGGATAAAAGATCTGATGTCTCAACAGGACCTGGAAAAACTAGTCCATGCATTCATCTTTAGTAGGCTTGATTACTGTAACAGCATCTTTACAGGTCTACCGAAAAAATCAGTCAGACAACTACAGCTCATTCAGAACTCTGCTGCTCGAGTCCTCACTAAGACCAAAAAAGTGGACCACATCAGTCCAGCTCTGAGGTCTTTACACTGGCTGCCTGTCCGTCAGAGGATAGACTTTAAAGTTCTGATGCTGGTCTATAAAGCTCTGAATGGTTTAGGACCAAAATACATCAATAACCTCCTGACCCAGTATGAACCTTCCAGATCCCTCAGGTCATCTGGATCCGGTCTTTTATCAGTTCCCAGAGTCAGAACCAGACACGGAGAAGCTGCATTCAGCTTTTATGCTCCTTATATCTGGAACAAACTCCCAGAAAGCCTCAGATCAGCTGAAACACTCAGTTTATTTAAATCCAGGTTGAAGACTCACCTGTTCTCAGCTGCATTTGAATAAAGCACCAAATCCACACTTTTAAGCTTAAATTTCAAAACTTACATTTAACTACTGATTTTATCTACTGTTCTGATTTTATCTGTTTTGATTTTATATACTGTTTTGTTTGTTTGTTTGTTAATTAGTTAGTTAGTTAGTTTATTTGCTTGTTTTAATCAATTTTAAATCATGCTTTTTATTTGTTTTTGTTTCTAATGTCTCTGTAAAGCACTTTGAATCACCTTGTTGTTGAATTGTGCTATACAAATAAACTTGCCTTGCCTTGCCTTGCCTAGAGGAGAATGGGATAACAATGGCAGACAAAACTGTTGTGAAAGGAGCGCTCTACTGCATTGCTGGAGACAACCTGGGCTCTCATTGTATTGGGGGTTTTACAGAAAATTTCAGTTCATCAGTGTACTTATGCAGATATTGTCTGTTAACTCGAACTGAATTTCAGGGTGCTGATCCAGCAGTGTGTGGACCTCAGCGGACCCCAGAAACGTATAGATCTGCCACTGAACAACTGGAAAGAGAAGACGTGTCAGAAGTTCAGGGGATAAAGTTCAGGTCTGTATTTAATTCTTTACGTAGACATTGAGGGCTAGCAGGAGGGACTATGCGCTTACCTGCTGCTCTCTGGCAGGTAGCTCCATGCCCTTCTGGGTTTTAATTGCACCTTAGAACACACATGCATCAACACTACAATGAGCGGGTGGAGGGAGGTTTGGAGTCTTCTCTCACCCCCGTTCTCTGCGGCCTGCTGGAGCGGGGGGGCTAGGAGGAGTTGGCCGTCCGACTGCGGTCTGGGGTGTGGGGCCTCCCTGCTGCTGCGGAGTCGGGGCGGTCTGCCTCTCCCCACTGCAGGGAAAAGTGTAACACCACCTGGGTCCGGGTGCAGTTCCCCCCTCCAGGGGCAAGGGTACCTAGACCCGGTTGGTAGAGTACGCGTGGGGAGTGTGATCGTGTATACAGCGTCTCTTTATGTCTGTCTCCACGTCGGTTGAGTGTGGTGTAAGTGCATATGAGAGCATGAGGGTGGGAATGGATGTTTGTGTCTGTGTGTACCTGTATGTCTGTGTCTATATGTCAGGTTGGGTATCAGACGCCACCTCTCTGGGGACATCTCAGGCCTCCAAACCTTGGAGGGCCTATCTCCACCCACCACCACTTCCCCTGCCGGTGGCGGACTCCCTAAGGTGTCGGTGCGTTGGTGGTTCTTTGTGTCTGGGGGTGGGCGTCCGGGTACACACCGGCTCACTCCTTGGCGGCCGCTTATTGGGGCTCGCTCGGGCCATTTCGGAGGTGGGGTGCCCCCGGCCTCTCGGCCTGGGGCTCGGTCACTCAGGCACAGCTGGCTGCCGGCGGAGCTCACGGGCAGGTCACTGCAGCAACTTCAGGCAAGAGTTGAAAATGTCAAGCGACCTGACACACCAAAGGTAAAAAAACGCAAAGCAATATCAGATGACGACAACGACACAGATGAAATACCAGCTGAACAAAAAGCAAGGGTTCAAGACACATATGGCTGTATTAGCTGGGAGCCAAAGCATTTGCCACTCTCTGAGACTGTGGAGTCAGCTTGAAAAAAAAGAAGAAATGAAGAAGCTGTTTAAAAAGAATAACTACAGTACAGATGTTGTGAAAGAACTAGTCAAGTGCACCTATTACACGCAGCGTAAAGACATCAACAAAGGGGCAAGCATCCAGAAACTATGCCAGGAATGGCCCTTTCTCTTCAATGAAGTTGGTATGACCGCACATTTCCAAGAACTGACTGGTGTGAATCTGATGGAGACCTTCCTTGCCAATGTAGACAAAAAGGGTGCACGTCTGTTAAAGTTCCTCAAATATGTTGATGCACAAAAGCACAAGCAAGTCCTGAATGCTGTTCTCAAACTTCAGACTGAAAGAGGGCAGTCCAGTGGTTGCTTGCAAGAAGTCATTGAGATGATGCTTCTTTTACTGGCTCATTTTGACGAGAAGGGAGAGCTTCTGTTTCACTGCGTTGAGATGACAAGCCTTGCAGAAGATGTTCAGATGGAGAAAGTGCCACCAACACCCGTCATCATTGTTTGCGGTAAGCCGAAAGTGCAAAATTCAACTTTTTTTTTCTGTTGTAACTGCCACGTTCTTGTAGTCTTGACTTGTTTAGTTTCATGTTCTGTTGCTTCCACACTAATACACTGGATAACACAACCATATACTGTAAGTTCAACTAGTAACATAACTCATCCTATGATCCATGTAACAAGTATCTCTGTATTTGTATATATGACTGACATTAAAGCTCTTGTTATTTAAGTTTTTGATTTGTTGTTGTTGTTTTAATTCTCAGGTTCCTCCTGCTTCGCTGCTGAGACATTCATGTTGAGCATTGACAAGAAGATTGTCAACGACCGCATCACAACCTTCACCTCTGCTATCTGCCTAATGTTTGGCAGTTACTACTGCTTTAACATACACTACCCTGTGGAACTACGATCAACACTGGAGTTCCTTCAACGGTAAAATTTCTTTTATTATGGATTTATTTTTGTGCTTATCAAACTTGGCCATTTGATATCCCACCTCAGGTTGTTAATTTCCTCAATCTCTCTTGCCCTTTTTTCATGAAGGTGTTTCTTTTCCATAAATCCTGAGAGAGGCACCAAGGTTGAATCCAAGAAGAAAAAAGTGTTCTCAGTCAATCCCAGAGTCCTCACTCTCATCTCAGACATTGCTGACCATGAGTGGATCTAGTCCTACCCCTCTTGTTTGAGACGAAGTGATAAAGGTATACCATGTTACATACTCTACAGATGTTATGTTTTTGAAACGATTGTTACATTTCTGATTGTGAGTGGGAAGTTTTTAACAATGTGAAGTTTTACTAGACACAATTTGTAAAAGTACATGTTCTACTTTTGATTCACTGTTTTATATCTGAAAAATGTATCTGGTGAAAATGTGGTAAACCCGCGATTTTGTTTCTTGGATTTTAATTTCCCCAGTTTTAAAGATATTTGTATTACAATAGTGTAAAAGTATGCTGCATGTACATTGCTGGCATTTTGTAGTTATCCAAAAATTTGCAGTTGACGTTCTCAAAACAAGTGTAAAGTTTTCGTTTGTTACCTGATGCAGTTTTAAGATGTACATTTTCAGCTTTACTACTCAGTTCTGTGTGCAAAATATGTGGGTGTAAACTTGTTCCTGTAATTTCTTCAATTCAGACTTTCTTTCAATTATAGAAAAAAATTTTAATTCTCTATATTTGTATTTGGATAATTTGAAAAGTCAAGATTTTACGTGTACTGACATTTATGTAGTGAGAACAGCACCAACACACTTAATGGCGTCTGAATTGTCTGCAAAAGGTAATGTGAAGTATAATGTGTGCTCAACTTACAGCACTGGTTTTGCACAGTTTGAACAGAACTTGTAAGAATTCTGTGATTCCTCACTGTTACTGTCATGGAGATAACCAGTAACTATTTGTGATTTGTTGAGTAAAAATATAAATGTTTGATGTTCAAAGCATCAAAGATGTTAAATAAAATACTTTTTTCGAAATTTAAGGTGGACATTTTTGTGTTACATTTAGTAATTTGAATAAAATCATGGTTTGTGTATTAAACTTAAAGAGTAGAAGACTTAAAAGCACTCTAGTCTAAAAACGGTTACAGAATAAAATTGTATTTTTTCTATATTTAGATAGTTAATTTTACAGGGAAAGAATGTTGTGTTTTCTGGCACAAACTTTATTTTATATGTTATTTTCATGTTAATTCTAGGGAAAAACATTTGTTCTTCAAGTTAAAACATTTTCTTCTACGGTAAAATATTGACCCTAGCACTATTTTTAACCGTAAAATAAACAATAACAATACCTTCTTACCGTTAAAGAAGAAAATGTTCCACCCGTAATTTTACGGTAGATTTCTGGCAACCACAGCTGCCAGCGTTTTACCGTAAAATCTACAGTTTGTTTTTTTACAGTGCACCTCTGCCTCCACTTTTTGTTAATTGATTTGAATCTTGTTCAGGTGTGTTGTCAGGCAGGCTGGTTTTACTGCTTTTATGTGAGGACTGATTGATTCTGATATAGTGCTTTCCTACTCTCCCAGAGTACTCAAATTCCTCTATACAACTTGCCAAATTCACCCAGTCACACCCATTCTCAAAAGCACTTTCTCTAAACATAGAGACCACATTGACACACACATTCATACTCTGATGGATGCATTGGAGAGCAACTTGGGGTTAATATCTTGCCCAAGGATACTTGGCATGCAGACTGGAGGAGCCAGGGATCGAACCACCAACCTTCCAATTAGTAGGTAGTGTTACGTAGTGATGGGCAGATGAAGCTTCATGAAGCACTGAAGCTTTTCATCCAATTGGTTCACCCCAGCGCCAAGCTTCTTGAAGCTTCATTTGCTCTAGCAGGACACCTACTGGACGTAAAAATATTAGTTGGCAAGAATTTGAAGTGTGACCTTTTGCACACAGCCTGTAAATGTCAACAACAAAAGGAGTGTGTAAAACATGTATATTGTAGCGATGGCAGTCTACTTTGTATATTTATACTGGCAGTATGGAAAATGATTATTTGGAAATGCTTAAAATGGAAATGATCATTTACTGTGAGGTGAGGTGTGGTTGGGGTGTGGACAGTGGTTGTGCTTTTGTAACGTTGAGGTATGGACAGCTACACACTGCCTGTTCACATTTTATTCTGTAAAAACTAAATTTTCACTGCTTTTATGGCCTTTTTAGTGGGGAGAACATAGCTAGGATTTAATGATTTAACAAATCTTTTAAATCCTTTGTCCTCCACAATGCTAAATGGCTGGGAGTCCTCAATCACCATGGTAACCAGGTCTTCATCTATTTGAGATTGTTCTCCTGAGGAAAGACAATAAAGACAAAGCACAAATATAAATGTCATACACGTAACTTATTACAGTTGTATAATATTGTTATATCATTTAGTAACATTACTGCATGCTATATTATCATGGCATTTGATGGCTCACCTGGTCTTGCTCAACAATCGGTGTTCCCCTTATTCTCATGCAAAGCTCTGTAGTGCCTAAGCATGGATGAGGTGTTGTTGTTATATCCCAGCTCCCTGGCACATAGCAAACACTTCACCTTGTACAAAAGTAAAGACAGCTTAACATGAATTGTATTGCACCATCAGTATTATGAAAATACATCTTCTGTAGAAATTTACATACCTTTTTGGGAGATATAAGATCAAAATGTTCCCACACAGGGGAGGACATCCTCCTCTTCTTAGCTGGCTCCATTCTCTCCTGACTTTCTCTCCTCACTCTCATAAACCTCCAAACTCTCACTAACCGCAACTCTCCATCAAAAACCCACATTTTGAATGAAGTCTGAGGGGTTTATATCGCTGTCATATCTCGCGGCAAAGTTCGAACCACTTCATGAACATCATGATCACATCTTTACGCACCCTGTCACTTTTTTACACCATGACATATATTTGGAAACATATTTGTTCTTTTACATTTATATGTATATTTATAACTACAGTATATCTCTATATTTAACTATTTATTCTAATATTTATGAATGAATGAATATTTCTGTACCATGCACTACTGATAGGGTACACTGTTGCTGCTCCTGCTGCTGATAGTGCTGGAGTGCAGGGCTGTGTTGATCTGAAACTGTGGACATTGAAAAGTCCATGGAAGAGATGGCAGCTTATTAACCCCTTAAAGCCGGTCGGAGTGGGCACGCTCCGTTTTGCGTAACTATTTTTAAATCCCTCTAGAACCGGAACCACGTAAGCTAGCACAATATTTTTTTTGCATATGAAACCGGAGGAGTTGTACTTACATCTTATGCCATCAGCTTGTCCTAGGTCACGGTTTCCTTCCACATATAGCTTTGCGAATATTGCATAAAAAGCGCTTGCAGCAACAAAAACATAATATTCAAGAAACACGCTTTGCTGATCCGATCAGCTGTTCGTAACACTTCCCACATTGAAACACATCAGCGCCAACGATCGCATGTCCGCCATTACCTGCCCGAAACCGGAAGTGATGTCATTTTCGCAGAAATGTAGTTTTTTACTTGTAGGCCTTAAAAGTCCATACTGGTGTTTTTATAAGTGATGTTTGACTTTATGCTTTTCTGAATAGTTGCTGGGATGCTTAGAACTCAAATTGCACTGCTTAAAATAGTTTATTTTCATGCACATGCTGTTTTCTTTGCAAATTTGCATCATGCATCAAACAAAAACGATTTTCAATTCTTTTGTAGTTTATTGCACTTTTTTGCAATTTATGTCGTTACTATGGACTTAATGCATACATATTATTAAAATATGGGCTATAACAGTTGTATTGCTGTGTAGCAACTTGAAATGCTCCCAAAAATGGCACTACAGCATGTAAAGATATAAAGTAAGCTCTGGCGGCCTTGGTTCTATAGTAGGTCTTAAAGGGTTAAAGTGTTATGAGATAACAATAAAATGCAAAGATTGATGTCAGCACTTGGAAACAGATTAGGCAACAGATTAAAAAAACTGTGAGACATAAACTAGGCTCTACCTGTGACTCACTCTTTGCATCTCTTTCTCCTTCTATCTATCATTCTCCACTTGCTATCCATCTAAGAACAAGGCACAATTTGCTATTGCGTCAATCTATTATTTAATTATCCACACTTAACAACTCTTACACCTAATCCAAAATTAAATAATGATGGAAAAATGACACAGAACCAAAACATTGTGATTAATAGTTAAATGAGATAGGCAGGCACAGGCAGGACTCCTTAAAAAAACACACATAAAAAAAATGCCTCAAGAAAAGGGCACTTGGCGCATCCCAGAGAAAAGTGCTCAAGCCCCTTCTATCTGTTGGTCATAGCAGTGACATACCACAATTTAGCCTCTAATGACAAATTTCTTTAAAATTCAGGATAAACTAGTTTATAAAAGGATAACTTAGTGCTTAATGTGTGAACAGAACAGTGTCTAGAACTCAGTGTAATATTTTTCAGTAGTTTAATGTTAGCCTGTATTTGCTGTACACCCAGTGGAAGATGTTAGAGTTTGTATTGTTGATTGTTATTTATGCTTAGAAATGTTTGACCCTTTGATCAGCAACACACACACACACACACACACACACACACACACACACACACACACACACACACAGGCAAGGTACTCTTTGTTTGTATGTAGACGTCGTATGTTAATGAACCTATGCATATTCATGTAACCTCAATAAAAGGACAGTGTATGGGAGGACGGACAAGAGCAACTGGGGTCAAGCGAAGGGACGGCGCTCTGTCCGGTCTCTCCCGTGCACGAGTAACATGAAGAACTTTACCTATTTGTGTCTTGCTTAGCAGTGTAATTATATTGTCTTCAACGTTCCAGCGGATGGGTTCAAGCTACAAACCTATCAGAAGAAGATATATATGTATTTTTAGGTTTATGTCAGCTTATGCTTCCTCTTTTTTATTCAAAAAATAATTTACATGTCAACAACTTCCTATAAACCTCTTCAGGGTTACTCATTTGCCTTTTTGTCACATCAGGTGGGCTCCGAATTCTCATTTCGCATAAAATCATTTTAACAGGGACTGAGCAACATGCAAAGGTAGGCTGTTTGGCTGTATTTATGTTAGAGATTTACTTCGTCTCTCTGAATAAATGCTAATATTACAGCTATAATATTGTAGATTTTTGAAACTCTGAATAAAAAATTATTATTCTAATGTGTAAAGATTTAAATTTTGTGAATGCCTATCTCTGTGGTTTTTGGAGGGGTTTAAGCCATGTGTACTTTTTTAAACAAACTGTTCCTTGTGCGTAAATGTTGTGTTATTTATTTTATTACACATATATTGCTGTAAGATAATTAGAATAATATATTTTGAACATGTAAATATAACTCAAATAAGAAGAGAAAACTGTCTACGAAATGTTTATCCTCAAAAAAGAGTAGGATGAAGTATACACTTTTTCTGTTCCTGCCCCCTTATTTCAAATTCCATTATTTACAAGTCAGTATTCAGAATTTGACATAATATAGTCGATACATCAAAATGAGGACAAGTCTTCAATAGAATACAATGAGACAGCTCAATCCCTGAGAGGAAAATTTCTTATATTCTTGCAATTTATTGTTTTTAAATATTCGTGCAAATTTTTGTATTGATGATCATTAACTTCATCTGTACAGGTGTTCCACACACTAAGTCTGTGATATTTTACATTTGTCCTTACCACTGGCTTGCTGAACATAAAGATTCCTCTTGGGTTATTAGTATTTGGCCTTATTTGGAACAAGTTCTGAATATTGTGAGGCAAAGATTTTTTTTCTGCTTTGTACATTGATTGTGCAGTTCTGAGTTTAGCCAAATTCTTAAATTTAAGAATATTACATTTAATAAAAAGTGGATTTGATAGTTTTTTTTTAAGTGGTTTTATTTAAGTGTTACTTCACATCAGGCATCCCATTGCTAATATTATCATTATTAGTGGTGTAGCAGTTGTAGTATAAGGTGTAGAATTAGTATTAATATAATTGGCCTAACGGCCTTTGCCCTAGATGGGTTCAGTCTTGGACACCCCGCCTTTTCTAATCTTTGAAGCTAATATGGCCTCGTGTGTTTCCAATAAAATTAATTTGAACTCTGTTACAATATAGAAATTTGTTTTTGATTACCAATTAATAACAGTAACTTTGATAACTCGTGTCTGCTGTTAAACATGGTCATATAGCAATATGTATATAAAGCAGCAAATAATGTAAATATAAATACAAATATAAATACAATTTAATATGTAAATATTATAACACATCTCACACCTTTGAATGTGACCCATTTCCTCGCTTTTTGTGGAAACGGGAAGTATAGATCAGTGGCGTCAAACTCATTTGATGGGTCAGACCAGTAACACTCCCTTTTCTGTCAGTGTAAGGAAGTTACATACTTAATAATTTGAAATCTGTCAGCATGACTCTACCAGAAAAAGCTCTCGCAGCTCATTGCCCAGACTGTCCCGTTTTTTTGTTGTTGTTTTCTTCCTTTTTTTCACATTCAGGCCTGAGAGATTCAGTTACAATAGAATAGAATAGCATAGAAAACCTTTATTATCCTACTAATGAGAAATTTGGGTGTTACACAGCTCTTATAGCAAGAGGAATATGAAATATAGAAGGAAGACACAAAGTGGTCCTATATACATAAACAACCATTCATGCCAGCAACAGCTGCTGGTAAGAATGACCTGCAGTAGCACTCCTTCCTACGCTGTAGGCAGTGTAGGGACTAACGCGTTATTAACGAACGCGTTACAGTAACTACATTATTATTGTGGTAACGAGCACGGTAACTAGTTATTATGCCAAAATCAGCAACGCGTTTACGCTACAATATTAAAATAAAAGTCTATTCAGCATGAAGAGTGGGTATATACGATTATTTGTCTGTTGTCACTGGGTGGTGCTGAGGTCATATTCTGGGGTCAGCTTGTGTAAAGGAAGAAATACATGAGAAGTTTAATTCTCAAAGCTGAAATAAAATCTAATCCTTCCCCTCCTGACCGGTGCTTCAGGTTCTGAAGTTCTGCTTTTACATTTTTTCAGTCAACAGTTCTGCTGATGCCTGACATGCAATATACAAAAAGACAAAGCTGTCTAGACTAACAGGTTATCCAGGATAATATTTCACCTTTGATATTCAAATCAAAATTATAAAGAAGGAGACTCCTTAAATCCAAATCATTGTAATAAAAAGTGGCAGGAAACATCTTTGGGGTAGCTGTAGCTCAGGAGGTAGAGCAGGTCAGCTGCTGGTTGGTTGGCGGTTCTATCCCTGGCTACCCCTGTTTGCATGCCAAATATCCTTGGGCAAGATACTAACCCCAACTTGCTCTCTGATGCATCCATTGGAGTATGAATGCGGATGAATGATAGTTAGAAAGCACTCACCATAAAACAGTGCTTGTGTGAATGGGTGTGTATGGGGTGAATGTGGCGTGTTGTATAGAGCACTTTGAGTACTCCGGGAGAGTAAAAAAGCGCTATACAAGAACCAGTCCAAACTAGTTCACACATTTTTTACTTCCAGGCTGGACTACTGTTTTTCATTATTATCAGGATGTCCTAAAAACTTTCTGAAAAGCCTTCAGCTAATCCAAAATGCTGCAGCAAGAGTCCTGACAGGGACTAGAAAGAGAGAGCATATTTCTCCTGTTTTGGCTTCCCTTCATTGGCTTCCTGTTAAATCCAGAATTGAATTCAAAATCCTGCTCCTCACATACAAGGTCTTAAATAATCAGGCCCCATCTTATCTTAATGACCTTGTAGTACCATATCACCCTATTAGAGCACTTCGCTCTCACACTGCAGGCTTACTTGTTGTTCCTTCCTGTTGAGCCTTCAGTTTTCAGGCCCCTCTTCTGTGGAACCAGCTTCCAGTTTGGATTCGGGAGACAGACACTATCTCTACTTTCAAGATTAGGCTTCAAACTTTCCTTTTTGCTAAAGCATATAGTTAGGGCTGGATCAGGTGACCCTGAATCCTCCCTTAGTCATGCTGCAATAGACGTAGGCTGCCGGGGATTCCCATGATGCATTGAGTTTTTCCTTTCCAGTCACCTTTCTCACTCACTATGTATTAACAGACCTCTCTGCATTGAATCATATCTGTTATTAACCTCTGTCTCTCTTTATCCTGTCTTCCTTCTCCGGTCCCAGCAGATGGCCCCGCCCCTCCCTGAGCCTGGTTCTGCCGGAGGTTTCTTCCTGTTAAAAGGGAGTTTTTCCTTCCCACTGTTGCCAAAGTGCTTGCTCATAGGGGGTCATATGATTGTTGGGTTTTTCTCTGTATCTATTATTATAGGACATACTGAACAATATAAAGCGCCTTGAGGCGACTTTTGTTGTGATTTGGCGCTGTATATATATTTTTTTTATTCCTATTTATTCTATTTATCCCCTTCGTATATTTTATTTATATTTGTCTCTGTATTTATATATATGTGTGTGTGTGTGTGTGTGTATATATATATATATATATATATAACATTCTGTAACTGTAACTTCTGTCGGTGCAGTGCTTTTGGAAACCGAATTTCCCAGAGGAACCCACCCGAGGGATTAATAAAGTTCTATCTTATCTTATCTCTTAATCTCTATAAATAGAATTGAATTGAATTTACCATATTTGGGAAAACTTTATCAAGGGTTAATCTAACAAAGGTTAGTTTGTCAATTTTCTACTACTTTACCCATATTTTGATTTGACTAGTGTATATTTTGGTAATAATTTTTCATTTGAATTATTATGGACAGGCGAAATGTAACCCGCTCTTGAGTAAGTACACCTCACTCTAGGTTCAGTAGTCAAGTATGAGTGCATGTGATGATAACACACATGTTTTGAGTTAACTCTAAACAATCTTAATGCAACAACAGATAACAATTGCAAGACAGAAATTACAACTGAGGCCTTCACTAAAAAGAAGAGGAACAAGAGAAAACTGTTCTTAATCTCTTGAAATGATGTTTAAAGGGTATTTGGTTAGTTGCAACTCCACCTTTCACTGGTCCTGCCCACCCACTTAAGATCAATGTAAATTAAGTTTGACACCACTGCTCTCTAGCGTTTATACTCGGGAGTTAAAGTGGGCTGGAAGGAGTTCAGGTGTCCGCAAGTTTTGGTTGTGGTACTTAAGAATCTAGCTGGAGATACAGAAGAAGATTCTGTTACACAGTGTGTTGCTAGCTAAAGGTAAAGCTGCTGTATTTCATGGAGAGAGAAAAGAGTGCGAGTTTAATTCATTCAGAGATCCAGAAAGTTGTAGAAAGACAGGACAGGAGAGGGAAAAGACAGGTCAGATTTAAAGATAAGCACTGCTCAGTGACGCTTGATAAACTGCAGGTTGCTGTCAATTGTAAAGACAGTATAAACAGTATAGTGTCAGTGTATAGGGGATGGACATCAACCATGATAGCTTGTGAAACTGCTGACATCCTGCACAAAGAAAAGCTGCTGGCAGATTCTTTGTCCAGGAAAATGCTGTGTAATTATATGACAGATTTTTGGAAAGAGGTGAAAGCTCTCAATAACTGTAAACCATCTCTACCATCAACTGTTGAAGGTGTTTCGGGGGGCAGATAACATTGCAGCATTATGGAGACAGCATTACAGTGCGTTGTTTAACTGTATAAAAAGTGAACCATACGAGGACAATTTTGACATGAGTAATGACACAATAAGTGTAAGGACACATGAAGTATATGAAGCCATTCATAGGTTATCTGATAACAAAGCTTCTGATTTGGATCACATCACTGCAGAACATTTAAAACATGCTAGTTTAAGGCTAGCTCCTCTTCTAGCACTCTGTTTCACTGGGTTTATGATTCATGGCATATTATCAGACTTAATGCTGTGTATTTTACTGGTACCAGTTATGAAGGACAAAGCTGCAAAAGTGAGCTGTTTGGATAATTATAGGCCGATACTTGCCAGTATTTTATCTAAGGTGTTAGAAAGAATCTTGTTTGACAGAATTAGTGTGTTCATCTCTTCTCTGTTTAATCTGTTTGGCTTCAAACCAAAGCACGACACTGACATGTGCATATATGCACTCAAGGAAATAGTCAGTTTGTATAGGGCTAAAAATTCATCTGTCCTCATGTGTTTCATTGATGCCTCTAAGGCTTTTGATCGAGTGAACCACAGAAAACCTTTTGATAAACTGAAGAGATGGGGAGTTCCTCAATACATCGTGAGGATTCTCTCTTACTTGTACGCTCATCAGAACATGCAGGTTAAATGGGGAAGCAGTATTTCTGCCCCCTTTGGTGTCAGCAATGGTGTTAGACAGGGTGGGATTTTATCCCCAATTTATTTATTCTATATGTTGATGATTTGTCCATACAGCTGAGAGCCTGTAACACTGGGTGTATATTAGGTAAAACATTGATAAATCATCTTATGTATGCAGATGACCTGGTTGTTTTTAGTCCAAGCAGTGCTGGGTTACAGGATCTTCTCAATGTCTGTACTGAATATGGTGTGCAATATGACATAAAGTACAATGCTGTTAAAAGTGCTGTTTTGATATGTAGAACTATGTAGTACAGGAGGACATGCAGACGGTTGGCGTGAGAAAGGAGAATGCAGTGTGCCAAACCCTAAAGCAAGCAGTCAAATAATAATAATAATAATAATAATAATAATAATTGTTGGTGATGTTTCTCCATCAGTGCTGTTAAGTATTTTTCCAAAGAAAATTATCTGTGTCCTCGTAGACTTTAGACAGTTGTTAGAACCCACAGATTTCACAAAAATGTGTCTCTTAAATTCAAAAGTCTTATGTTTTAGTGCTTCTTAATAACACCTTAATCTCATCAGGCAGTATTTGCTTTGACGGAGGGTGAACTTCTTCCATAACCTAAGCCTATTATTGTTTGTAAAGCACAGATACTGTTTTAAATTAATTCTCTGCACTTCGCAGCATGAAGTGGTGGCTTCTCTTTTGGCTGGTGTTTTTCCTGTCACACCAACCTCCTGCATGTCGTAGTTCACCACCAGTCTGTAGAAACAGACCAGGTTCATCAGGTCAGTTTTCCTGCAGGGGCCAGTGCAACGGTAAGATGCTTTACTATTAATATTTAAGGCTCATGTTTCCATGTGAAACATTCTGTAGAACCTTTAATTAACTCAATGTTGTAAAAATGTGTATATGATTAATTAATTAATTAATTTATTATTACAGGCAGATGCTGTAAGGAAGTTTTAGCCAACATTTTTAAAACCGGAAGCTGTGATGACGCTGTCAAGTAAACACTTTCCTTCTAAATAACTTTTTTTGAGTTTTCTATTTTGAAAAACTGTTAGATTAAATATGTATATAGGAGCAAAATCAAAAGGGTTGAGATGGTAATGTGTTTCAGATGGTTTATGGCAGGGGTGTCAAACTCAATCAGACAAGGGGCCAAAACCCAAAGCACACTTTAGTTCGCAGGCAAACAGGATTTACTGAAGAGATTAAAACTGAAAGTTTTTTCTAACATAAATATGAACAAAAACAGGACAGGATACAATATTCTTTCTTAGAAAATGACTGAAATAACTAAAAAATACATCCTGTCAAATGTATAAAAATTTAAAATATGAAGGTGCTCCAAAAATGAAAATAAAAACAGGTCACTATTGTCCCGTTATACTGCCACTGTATCAGCTCCATTTGAACCTGTAAAAATGCAGTTCCGTCGTCAGCAGCAAATGGGTTGTGATGCAGCTTGAAATTTATTTTCTTTTTCTGGTTTACTTTCCAAAGCACAGTGTGCACTCATAAGTGCAGCTTTACTTGAAACTCCTTCACTGCATCAGCACATCAGTGATCATGCAAGTCTGCAATTGGCAGATTTCCTCATTCTGCTCACAAACTCTTTTCTCTGACTTAGTTTCTGCACCTTTGTAAAATACACCATGTTGCCAAACTTTAAATCTATTTTCCGGGATTTGACCTGCTGGCCTTGACTTTGACACCTTTGGTCTGTGGTGTGTAATTAATGTAAGATTTTTAATCAGAATGTGGCATTCTGATTTTTTTTCTTATCCTTTTCAACAAGTGCCATTAAGGAGCTGCAAGAGATTCTAGAGGAAGAAGAAATAAGCGGGGCCAGTTCATCAATTATTTCTGACACTGTTGTTGCCCTACAGTATAAACCCAATCGTACCTTTAGAGGCCTCGACATTTATGCCAGCGATAATCAGGTGTTTAAAAAATTATTTCATAGTGTAATGTGACAATGATATTTTAAGCTGTTCACAGTTTTTAGCAGCAAAACTGGCAATATCTGTTTTGTTTAAAGTTTTGGTCTTGAAAACTGCTGGGAATGGTTGAGATTGTTTATATCCTATTGATGTCCAAATGTGCATGTATTTTTAGTTACTTTTGTCCTTATTTTCCCTAAGCCACAAAACAGCTTGTTTGATATTGCTTTAGCTATGAAATATCTGAACATGTTCTTTATACTGTAGATTAAACTTTCCTGCTGCTTTGCATTTCGGAGTCTGTGAACCTTAATGACTTTCCTCAAGTTCCAGCAATTTGAGATCATTTGGACTAAAATGGCTGAAGAGTAGTTTTGGATTTCCATTAAATTTATAATGCATGTTTAGATATATGCTAAGTTGAGAATAATGTTACTCTTATTCACATCATCTTCCTGTTTTTGGCACGTTGATGCATATGCAGGTACAACCAGGCCAGTCTCCTCCCAGCAGCAGAGTGAGAGTTCAGCTGCCGAGTGAACTGCAAGCTGGACCAAACAACAAGATTGTGTTCTGCATGATTAAGTGGCCAGAAACATACCAGGTCAGAAATTAAACTCTGTTATACAAAATCTTGAATTTTATACAGACATAGATTTTACACTGTAAATTAAACTACAATCGTTTGTTGATTTAGCTTGTTTTAGCCAAGTAACATTACTAAAAAAAATCTTTTTACATAAGCAAACATTTGGTCCATATTTATTTTATCTTCCAGTCATTTAACATTATTTATTATTAAGAAACTTTTGTCTCACTATCTTGATAACAGACCTTCATCTGAGCACTCAAACCTGCCACCATTCAGCTCAAGTCACATTATTTAAAAACAAACAAACAAAAATATAAGCATATATACATAATTGACCCTTGACTTTAGAGAAGTAAAGCAGGAGACAAATAATAGATTTTTTACTTAGTGCAGACCTCTAGGAAACTAGAATAGCTAAAGTAACATCCACATAAAGGCCCCAAGGTCTCATAGTTTTTTGTAGTAAAACACTGCATTGTAATAAAATCAATTCTACACACATTACATGTCAATTGTTTAAAATTAGCTGCTTATACACCAAAAGTGCTTCAGCCTCAGCTTCATTTGGAAATATATGATAATTATCGGATAGAGTTGCTGGCAGAACAGTAAAGTGATTGCTTTTATGTTCATGTCAGGAAGACAGATGTGTAGATTTTATAAAGATTTATTTGGAACCTGCCGTGCCTCTGCACATCAAACTAGTGACAAAAATATAGCAATTTATTTTGAGTTAACTCGCACAGATATCTTCATGTGGAGAAACAGTTTTAAAACTGCAATGATTATTTACCCTGCTGTGTATTCAAAATACCTTTATGCCATATAATAGCATTTCTCCCAAGCTACAAATATTAATTCATATATGCAGTACATGAAAGCTCCAACACATGTAACAATGTACAAATAACTTTGTGTCCAGTACGTTATTGCCTCCATGATTTAATAAATGGATTGGATGTGTCTCATGAAGGAGCAATAAGTTTGGACTTAACATTGTTCTTTATGGTTTAATGTCTTCATATTTTAAACATAAAAGAATGTTTTGCCACAGGAACAATAAGTGAAATATTGTTAGTCATTTATTTATTTACATTAAATTAGTTTAATTTTATACATTAAAAGACAGCTATGGGAACTGCTCTAATCAGTAAGAGTTAATCAATTTGTTCAACTTTCAAACAGGAAGAGGATGAGTTATATATTTAAACGCAAATGTGCTGAAGGTCTTTAGCAATAATGCACAAAATATAAATGTGGTATATATTAAAGACACTTCTATGTATATTTTTATGTAGAAAAGTTGGTACACCAGGGAAAAATCACTACAACCTTTTAATAAAATGTAAATTACATTAAAATTATTTCATAATAGACAACAAATCTTAAATAAATATTTTCTCAAAAAAAAAACTGAGGAATATGTGTTTTATTGTAGACTGACGTTTATGACAGAAGACTGTTTGGCCTGAGTGTGCAGCGCAAGAGGATATCAGGACTACAGCAGCGTGTCAACATCACCATAAACCTAACCAAGGAAATAAATGTACTTAATGTTGTCATTTACTGCAGATGTGCCTTTTACAATATTATATTATTAAATATATTTTATCTTTTGTTTAGCAAAAGTTAATAAAAAAAAAAGTTAGGCATATATAGTATTTAAACATGCAATATTTCTGTGTCACAGGACACCCAAAAACCCTCGTGTCAGTTCATTAACTTCTCACCAAACAGTGAGTAACCAAGCATCACATCTGCCAAGAATAATGTAAAACATTAATATTTTTTAAATAACCTTCAGTCATTGTTGTTTGTGTTTTGTCTTAAGATCACAAAGCTGATCTGATCTGACTTGGATATAAAAACATCTTATGTATCACTGATCTCTATTTTTGATGTATCAGCTTTTAGTGAGGATGGATGCATTACTCTATGGACTCGTGGTCAGAATAATGTCACCTGTTCCTGTGACCATCTCACATACTTTGCTGTGCTTCTGGTAGGACGGACAATTTTTCATTCTAAAAAAGTGGAATTTCAGGACTTACATGTCTTTAGACTTGAGGGAAACTCGATCAACAAAATATAGACAAACACCTCAGTAATAAAATGGGAAATCTCTTTTAGCAGGTGTGTTGCTAACAATCCAACAATTTCACGCTGAGTTGGACACAGTTTAGCTATCTGGTTCTGATGCTTTGGTAAAAAGTTGTTGTGTGTAATGGCCAACTTCAGCCTTAACTCACATAGTCAAACTTTCTATTGTAATTCCTTTAAGCAGTTGTCAAATTTTTGAAGAATAACTTCTTGAAGGACATTCAAAGCTCTTTTTGGATGTTGTCTGCCTCTTGCTCCACTCTCTGTCAGGATGATTGGATAATAACGCTTCAATAATGTTGTGGTTTTTTCTTCTCTTCTACTCTTTAACTGTAGTAATAGTATCTTTGGAATCATTTTAATGCTGAAACTGTCAACACATAGTATTGCATGGACAAACAAAATCTGACAGTACCTTTACTGTGTTCATAATTACATCAACTTTGATAAGATTTTCAACACCACTGTGTAAACATAACAGAGCCCCCGCTGTGTTCTACAGACAGCTGCAGACACTCACTGTTGTATCTCTCTCCTGACCTACTCCATATAAAAAAATGTGAACCAAAAAATGTCATTCCTCCATCAGGCATGTTACCAGTGATTTTCAGTACAGTTCTTATGTAATTTAATGTGCATCAGCCTTTTCTGAAGAATTAGAAGCTAAATATAAAGACATGAGGTGTGACTCAAGACTTTCATAGCACTGACTTTACAGTATGTTTAATATATGTTAAAACAAAAAAGATTCATTTATACTGTACAACGTACAACACTCATCTCTTGCCAAAATGTTTCCTCAACTATAGTGTGTTATTAAGAATGTCGCTGCACTGGGTGTGCCCTGCCGACGTCGTGTGATTCCTGATACTATCACTAGATGCCCCAATGTGAACAAAAGTAATCTTTTTCTGTTACAAATGCTCCCTTTACACCATGACTACAATCTTCATTCTTTTGTTAGTATCATCTGTTCTCACGCACAGTTCATTGGCTCATTGATTTGTCATTGATTATCTTATCTGTGACTTACTTTTCCTCATCTACATCTTTGTTTTACAACACCTAATTTACTGAAAACTTTCTGAAATAAAAACCGTGTTCAGGGTGTTGTGATTTTAATTTGATATAGCCAAAGACTTGAATGATGAAGAAAAGAAATACTAAAACTGGACAAACAAGACTGTATTTCCCCAATCACGTGTCTGTCTCCTGCTTATTTTATTGTATAGAACTGTACTCTTGCATACACCTCCTCTATTCCTGTTGCTTATTTTGTATTGACTTTACTGCTTCACTGTTTGCGTGTCTTATGTTTAATTTCTACTCACTGACTACTTCTCACAATCAAAATGCTGCAAAATAAAGTGAGTGTGTATTTTCTGCACAGCTGCCTGTTTCTGGCTCTGATACAAATGGCACTGGGTCCCTCTCACCTAAAGACCAGGAGATTTTAACATACATCACTCTGATTGGCTGCAGTCTCTCTCTTTTTGCCCTGGTCATCACTGTTTTGCTCTTCATCACAAATAGGTAATTCATTTAATGACATTCTTCATCCTTTCTGTCTCTGCTTTTGTTATTAGACTCCTCCTATCCCATTGACTATTCAGCATGTACTATCGCCTTCCAGTCCTGACTTTTTTAACACCACAGTCAATTAATAACCTTTTTGTCTTTTTTCTTTGTTTTAATCTTTGTTCCTTATCACATCATACATGTAGATTTGGTCTAATTGTATTCCAAACAGAATAATACTAAAAAAGATGTGACTTACCATGAATCACATCTGTATTTGCCAGAAAGGTCAGAGAAGATGTTTCTATGAAGGTCCACATCAACCTCGTGATTGCCCTGATCCTCCTCAACCTGCACTTCCTGCTAAGTTCCAGGGTGGCAGCAGTGTCCTCCACTGGGGTCTGTTTATACATGGCTCTTGCCCTTCACTACTCCCTGCTGACTACTTTCAGCTGGATGGCTTTGGAGGGATTTCATCTCTACCTTCTCTTAGTCAAAGTCTTCAACATCTACATCAAGAGATACCTGCTCAAACTCAGTGTGGTGGGATGGGGTGAGTGGAATAATTTAAGCAAGAAGCTGTTTATCATCATCATCATCATCTGAATAACTATTCTTGTGTTTCAGGTGTTCCTGCAGTCATTGTGTCAGTGGTGGTGATCATAGACAGAGGCTTTTACAGTCTTGTCTTTCTGGACACATCTAAATCCAACCACACTTATATGTAAGGAAAATATCTGCAAGCATCTAAAATTGAATAAAGAAAATTTAAAATAACAATTCATATTTATTTATTAACTGTTGGTGTACGCATCAGAGTGTAGAGGGGAAAGTGTCATACAAGGGATAGGAATCAAACTCAATTTTACCAAACACTTATTTGCCTATACGGAGTAGTCTCTGGTATATTTCACCACATGCATCTAAATTATCCGCTATACCCACCCCCAAAAAAGTTAATTCTGTTCATCTGGATGTAATGTTTTCAGTAGGAGAAACGTTTCATCACTCATTCAAATGACGGGAAAAGCTGGGGAAACCTGCAGTCAGCTGAGACTGAAGAAGTCACTTGGATGAGTGACGAAAAGTTTCTTGCAATGAAAACACCACGTCCATATGAACAGAATCAACCTTTTGGAGCGATTTCCCATCCTGGATGATTGAGCATGCATCAATACGCCTGCAATAAGATTTCTATTATAGAAAGTACTTCTTAACTGAAACATGGGTCATCTGAACTCCCTTTCTTTTAGATGCTATATAACCAATGACGACGTCAAGATGGGGACTACACTTGGACCATTCATCTTGGTGTTCCTCTTTAACATGATCATGTTTGCAGTGACAATCAGACGAGTTTGGACTCTACGCAAAAGCACAGAGGTACTGGGCAGTTTTATGTTGCTATTGTCAACATGTCCTATGAAAGCTTAAAAATAACATTAATGAATTAGTCTTATAAACAACTGGTAGTTTTATATAACAAGAAAAATATAGGCTAACTCTAGTCATCACTATTGTTAATTTTTATTTTACATTAGTCGTTCCTTTTAAAGGATGAACTGTGAGATGGGTTGTCTGTTAGCTTTTAAGACCAAGTAAATTCTCAGAAAAAATAAAGGAACACTTTTTATTCAGAGTGTAGCATTAAGCCAACTTGATGAAGTAAACTTCTGGGATACTGATCTGGTCAGTTAAGTAGCAGAGGGAGTGTTAATCAGCCTCAGCTGATTTGACGTTAATGAAATAAACAGCGAGAGCTATGGATGCCATTAGATATCAGGATATCCTTGATCCATTGTCAGACCCTAAATTGGATCAGTGGTTTCTTGGTTCCTCCTGGTGCATGACAATTCAAAGACTCATTTGGCAGCTCCTGAAGGAAGAAAGACCTGATACCATTAACTGTTCCCACACCTATCTGACCTAAATTCAATAGAACACCTCTGGGACATTATGTTTTGGTCCATCCGATGGTGCCAGGTTACAGCTTAACTGTCCCGAAGCTCAGTGATGCACTGGTCCAGATCTGTGAGGAGATCCTTAAAGACACCCTCCAACATCTCATTTTTTGCAATGAGATCTGTTGTGTTTTTAAAGTGTTCCTTTAAATCTTTTCAGCACTGTATTGTATTTTGTAGTCATTTTTTTAAAAACAAACAAACAAAAAAAACATACTTTAGTATTGACTATTTAAACACATTTGTCTTACTGTGTGAGATTGTATATAATCTCCTGTGTCATTCTATATATTTGGCAAATCAGTTTGGGCAGAGTAACCGTGATAGAGCCAAGAAAGACATTTGTACCCTGCTGGGAGTCATGACTCTGCTCGGCATTACCTGGGGCCTGGTCTTCTTCTCTTTTGGCTACCTGACCACTGTTGGCCTCTACCTCTTCTGCATCCTGAACTCACTGCAAGGTCTGTATAACCATTTGTATGTTAAAGCAAGTTTATTTATATAGCACAATTCAACAACAAGGGTATTCAAAGTGCTTTACAGAGACATTAGAAACAAAAACAAATAAAAAGCATGATTTAAAATAAAAAAAAGGAAGTAACAGTAGATAAAATCAGTAGTTAAAATGTAAGTTTTGAAATTTAAGCTTAAAAGTAAAACGGTGTGGATTTGGTGCTTTATTCAAATGCAGCTGAGAATAGGTGAGTCTTCAACCTGGATTTAAATAAACGGAGTGTTTCAGCTGATCTGAGGCTTTCTGGGAGTTTGTTCCAGATATAAGGAGCATATATCTGTTTGTTGTCATGAGTTTTACTTCCCTTGTGTTGTCTGATCATTCTGTTCAGCCATGTCTTGTTCTCCCCACCTCTCTTCGCTCCTCAAATCAACCTTCAGTATATATATTGTCACTGTCTACATGGATCCTTTTCAAAAAGCACCTGTTTCTGTTACTTGCTTCCCAGTGTTTTTGTTCTTCCTTTCTTTGCTCCTGCATCTCTCCTTGGCTTTATGTTCTAGTTAGTGTGTTTTTAAATCTGTAGACTTCAGTTTCCCTTTGTACTCATGTTAGTCAGCCTGTGGTGTTTTTGCATTGTACATGTACAATGACAATGAAGGTATATTCTATTCTATTCTATTCTATTCTATTCTATTGAACTATTCTACTAAATGAATGACTTACTTTAAGTTTCAATCAATCTGTCTCCAAGCGTCTGCGTTTTGGTCCTTCACAACTTACAATCTGCACATCCTGCAGATTCTGACACACAGATGAATTACTACTTTCATTGTCAAATGTGCGTACTCATTGCATCTCCTGTACACAGTCTAAACATTTACTTCTCTCCCTCTCTCTTGCTTGTTCCATGCAGGTTTCTTCATCTTCCTGTGGTTTATGATGTCACTGAGAAAGGCTAAAACTGCAGTTACTAAGACAAGCGGTGAAACACGAAGCACCAGCACTTAGCTTACACACAACTACCAATACCCCGAGAAGTGCCTTTGTGTGTGCTGTTGGAATGTTTAATGTAATATTAACTTAGAAACATTGTTGTATACATGAGTTCAAGAAGAAATTGTATCAGATAAGATATCAGCTGACACTAAAAAAATGTATGTGAATGTATTAATTGTGAAGATTTTAACAGCTCAAATTTAGTTTGAAGTTTTCTTTTTATTGCAATAGACAGAGTTTTTATGGCAAGCTGTTTATCTTATTGTTAGAGGATAGATCACCTGTCTCTTTTTACACTCGCTTTCAGAGATCAGAGGCAAAACAACATAAAATTGCTATTTTGTCACATTTTCACCAGTCTGCACATTAGATCTTAGTTTCAAATGAATCTCACCTGGCATTAGTTTAGTATTTTAAGACGCTGTTATGTTGATTGATTGCACATACAGCATTTTGCTTTATTTTAATTGAACTGGTCTGAAAATTATTTTATATTAAAGCACATTGTGAATCACTAAAGGCTGTGGTGTTAGTAATAACAGTAATAGCTGTCTTATTACCTTCACCCTATGGACATTTACGAGTTACGGGCATTCTAAAGTGAAAATCTCAGTTTTGTTCAGTATCATTATCATATGGTAACTCATAGTTTAAATATCAAAAGTGTACTAATTTAATGTTTACAACACAGAATGTCAGAAAAAAACCAGCGGGACCCTGCATATAGGTAGAGAACCCTTTAAAAAGTGTATTTTGGGTAAACAGTGGTCATATCACTTCGTGGGACCGGTGGCTGCTCAGAGACACAACATGAAAGGTCTCTTCTTTACCCACACTTTGATAACGTACGGTTACTGTACAACCTTGGTTCTCTTAGTGAAAGACTATCTCTCCACACCATCACATATTCCATATGTACGGGGTACGACTCCCCTTGGTCGTGGCACAAGGATACTTACTTAAGACACTCCGGCACGCCCGGCCACAGCTCATGTATAAAACAGCTGTGCAGACTTGACACCGGTAATAGTTTGATCAGAGGGCGTCTTCGAGCGGCCTGATGGTGGAGAGATAGTTTCTCGCTAAAAGAACCAAAGCTACACAGTAATCGTATGTTCTCTAGCATATCAAGACTATCTCTCCACACCGTTACATATGTACGGGGTAACTCTGTAAGACATCCCGCGATGAGACAGTGCAACCGAACCGCCGAGAATGAAGGGTGCAATAAACTATTGACAAAGTACCCATAAGCAGACCACCCCGGTCAGGGATTTGCCAGACGCGAAGGCCAAGCAGGGGGATTGGAGGCAGCAGTCTGCAGACGCTAGACTGGCCCGAACTGGTTGTGCAGGATGCAGGACCTCAAGTGATCAGCCGCTCGAGGTCAGCCCGGGAACCACGAGGCAGACCACCAGGGAGCGCAGCACACCGGGCTGCCAAGTAGGATCCCGCTGGTCGCATAGGCCTACAACATGCAGGCAATGCCAGACAAAGAGTCGGCGCTACAGGCTGAAGAACTCTTACTCACCACAGCGAGTGTAAGCCAGCAAAGCGGGCAGCAGGCCAGGGCGGCACAGCCTATAGTAGCAGGTCAAGCAAGGGATGAGACCTGTCCATCCACAGAGCCGAAGCCGCCCAGTGCTGTTGACAGACAGGGAGGGGGCCTGCTGAAGTGGAGGGCTGAGCAAGGCAATGACTCAAAGGTCCACCCCCAGCACTGTCACTACGTGCTGTCCGCAGACAGATGAGCCTCAAGAGTGAACTCGAACAAGATACTCAAGCTCAGTCCCTAGAACAGGGCTGGCCCTTCTGATCAGCCTCGAACTCAGGAGGGGGATAATATTGTTTCCAATGCATTTCTGTTTAAGGGAAAGAAATTTCTATTATACATGGTGCTTGAGTTTTTTATGAGAGAGAAAACAAATATGCTCAAATGATAAGTTTTCACAATCTATTATTAACCGGTTAGACCGGTTCAAATTAGTTTGACATGGCACCATTGAGTATGTCAAATGTTCCCCACTGTGTACCCTTCCTTCTATTTCAGGCATCTTGTATTTAGTTCATTCATATGTCTGTGTTTTCTCTAGTTAGTTATCTCACTTTCTGTGTTATTTTAGAGTTTGTGTTCCTTGTTTGTTGTCTTGATTCTTCTTCCCTCGTCAAAGTAGATGCTTCTGTTCCTCCCTTCTCAGTGTTTTTTTTTTTTTTTTGCTCCTCCCTAGTCTTGCGTCTCTCTTCAGCTTCATGCTTTAGCTAGTGTGTGTTTTTAAATTCTAGATTTTTAGACTTCACTTTCCTTTTGTACTCACTCAAAAAATGACTCACTTTAGGTTTAACGCACTCTGTCTCCACATGCTTGTATTTTGGTCCTTCACAACCTACAATCTGCACATCCTGCAGATTCTGACACACGGATGAATTACTACTTTCATTTTCAAATGTGCGTACTCAATGCATCTCCTGTATACAGTCTAAACAGTTTTTTCTCTCGCTCTTTTTTGTGCCATGCAGGTTTCTTCATCTTCCTGTGGTTTATGATGTCACTGAAAAAGGCTAAAACCGCAGTTACCAAGACAAGCAATGAAACACGAAGCACCAGCACCTAGTTTACACACAACTATGTGCTTCTGACATATTTTTTGTCCTTGTCTCAGTTCAATATCTCAATATAGGGTGGAGAGCCACCCTATCCCTAACATCACAACAACCCGCTACAAGTCCTCGTTCACTGCATCCATGAATCTTGTCTGTGGTCTTCCTCTTTTCCTCTTACCTGGCAGCTTCATATTCAGCCTCTTTTTTCCAATACAGTGGGGCAAAAAAGTATTTAGTCAGCCACCGATTGTGCAAGTTCCCCCACCTAAAATGATGACAGAGGTCAGTAATTTGCAACAGAGGTACACTTCAACTGTGAGAGACAGAATGTGGAAAAAAAAATCCATGAATTCACATGGTAGGATTTGTAAAGAATTTATTCGTAAATCAGGGTGGAAAATAAGTATTTGGTCAATAACAAAAATACAACTCAATACTTTGTAACATAACCTTTGTTGGCAATAACAGAGGTCAAACGTTTACTATAGGTCTTTACCAGGTTTGCACACACAGTAGCTGGTATTTTGGCCCATTCCTCCATGCAGATCTTCTCGAGAGCAGTGATGTTTTGGGGCTGTCGCCGAGCAACACGGACTTTCAACTCCCGCCACAGATTTTCTATGGGGTTGAGGTCTGGAGACTGGCTAGGCCACTCCAGGACTTTCAAATGCTTCTTACGGAGCCACTCCTTTGTTGCCCGGGCGGTGTGTTTTGGATCATTGTCATGTTGGAAGACCCAGCCGCGTTTCATCTTCAAAGTTCTCACTGATGGAAGGAGGTTTTGGCTCAAAATCTCACGATACATGGCCCCATTCATTCTGTCCTTAACAAGGATCAGTCGTCCTGTCCCCTTGGCAGAAAAACAGCCCCATAGCATGATGTTTCCACCCCCATGCTTCACAGTAGGTATGGTGTTCTTGGGATGCAACTCAGTATTCTTCTTCCTCCAAACACGACGAGTTGAGTTTATACCAAAAAGTTCTACTTTGGTTTCATCTGACCACATGACATTCTCCCAATCCTCTGCTGTATCATCCATGTGCTCTCTGGCAAACTTCAGACGGGCCTGGACATGCACTGGCTTCAGCAGCGGAACACGTCTGGCACTGCGGGATTTGATTCCCTGCTGTTGTAGTGTGTTACTGATGGTGACCTTTGTTACTTTGGTCCCAGCTTTCTGCAGGTCATTCACCAGGTCCCCCCGTGTGGTTCTGGGATCTTTGCTCACCGTTCTTATGATCATTTCAAACCAGACACATTAACATCAGACATGGACTTTCAAAGTAAAACAGGAAACATAACACAGACTCACAGGCAGGCACTATAACAAAGGGAACAGAGACGTAGGACCAGGGCAGACACAGACACTGACTGGATGTGGGGATACAGCAGACAGGGGAGACAGCAACATGGAACACAGACAGAAAACCAGAACACTAAAACTCTAACCAAACCCCACCCAGAGAACCTAAACTAAGAATAATCCTAAAACCCATAAAGCAAAGCTAGAATATAATGAAATAACAAAATCAAAGAACCAAAAACACAAAACACTGGGTCAACGACCCAGGGACCCTAACAGAAAAGAATGTGTTTTAGTGCTGAAAATGTGAACAGTGTTCAGTATTATATTTTAATAACGTCATCCTGTATTTGCTGCATGCTCAGTAGTGACAAGGAAGCGAAGACGTGTATTTTTAGCTTTCCAACAAGTTGATACTTCCTCTTTCTTACTTAGAATGTCATTTACATTTGTTTCATCAACTTCCTTTACACCTCTTCCTATTCAGCTCTTTTCCCCCCCTGCTGTCACTTCTGCTGTGTTCTCTGTCCTGATGAACTGATTTCCACAGCAACATGCAAAGGTAGGCTACGCTTTGGTTCACTTTAAAGTACATTATACTTTTTGTGTTGATGCTAATAACAAGGATTAAAAAAAATATACATTTTATTTCAATGTATTTATTAGGATTATTGGTAGTATTACTAATAGTAGAAGTAGGAGGAGAAGAAGTTGTATAAGTTTTATTTCTTAATCTTTGTTTTTTTTTAAATAAGTTGGTGCAGTCTCTAAAGCTGGACATCTTTTTATAGAAAACATCTTGTGGAGTAGCACTTTAACTGATGAGTCTTCAGGGTGATGGTGTGAGAGCTTTGGTGGCTGTCTCAATATCTCTACATTGACTAAAGGTCTTACTTTGTCAAATAGACCACAATGATAATTTAACTTTAAATATCTTTGTAGTATTTGAATTTCAAATTGTTTAACAGTATAACATTAAATCGATTAGTGTGCTACAGTACAATGTAAGACGCTATGACATGGAACCAATACCATCTCACATGTGTCCAGTTAGAGGAATTTGAACATCTGAACCTGTTACTCATTTACAATCAGTTTGCTGAATGGTTATAAACAGTGTTGATACTGATAACCTGTAATAAGTTCTGGTCTGTTACATTACCACTGCATTCATTACTCATGCTGCATTCCAATCTGAACAGTAATAGGTGGTTTGCCCCTGTCTGTATGGGATGGCCATACATCAAAGGAACATTGACTTTCAGTTTGAAACAGGAGCGAGGGCAGTTTCCAATGGTTTGATGACCCCTCCATCCACCGAGACCTCCTCTTGTGGCTCAGTTATATGGTTATATGGCTCAGTACCAACTTAAATCCCTTTATCCAATCATACATTCTGTGAGACAGTAAAAAATAACATTTTTCACTCCCCGTACTGTACAATCAAATTACCGTTTTTAATCAATTAGAAACCTTAAATGCGGTGGGAATGATTTTCTGTCTACCTTCATCATAATGGCAACAAAATAAAAAAAGACAAATAACATAATGCTTGAATAGCTTTGTAAAATAATTCTAATCTAAATGAATCAACTAATTTTAATCTGAAAGGAACTTTGACAACATTTGACGGAAAAGCATAGATTTTATTTTTCATTCTAAATGTGAGTCTCTTCACAGGAAGAAGAGCTGGATATTCTGGTGGCTGATGTCTTTTGTATCTTATGAAATGCTTTATGAGAATTGGGTGTCAGGACAGGGTTCCTGTGAGACTATATGCAATATAACATCTAACATAGGTAAGTTGTTAACTGCTGTAATAAAATAATTACTTAAATCTGGGGACAGCAGACAATTTAGATTCTAACCCAAGAAACAAGGGGTGAGAGTTATTTACTTTTTCCTTTTGCCTTTTATGAGTTTATATAAACTCGGCTTGTTTTCTGTCAGTCTTTTAGCTACATGTGTCTATTTCTCTCCTACTCCTCCTCCTCCTCTTCTATTCTACCACAGCCCTAAAATGTCAGACATAAAATGTTATGTCCCTTTAAATCACTTTACTACACTTTAGAAGAAAGGATTCAATCCTCATTTAAATGTTCTTTAAATTTCTTTAAGTTTAAATTTCTTTAAGTGTTTTAGTTTAATAAATAAACTAAAACACTTTCAAATCACATGAGCCAATATTTTATTCAGAACAGAACAGAAATAATACAACAGAAGTTTAAAATGAGACATTTTTCAATTTTAAGCACAAAATTAGCTCATTTTAAATTTGATGCTTGCTACAGGACATGTTTACAATAGTGTAGCATCTGCTCTTCTTTTCAAAACATTTTGAAGACGTCTGGGCATCAAGGTTTTGAGTTTCTAGGGTTTTGGTGTGGGAATTTGTTTGATGTAGTTTTCATTTAATGATGCACCAAATGTTCTCTATAGGTGAAAGATTTGGAAAGCAAGCATAGCAATTCAGCACCCAGACTCTTCTCCGATGAAGCAATGCTGTTGTAATAGTGGCAGTATGTGGTTTTGCAATTTCCTGCTGAAATACAAAAGGCCTTCCCTGAAACAGATGTACTCTGGAAGGGATCATAAGTTGCTCTAAAACCTTTATGTATTTTATTTTATGAATCTTTTTATGAGGATTTTGTTTATATACAGAAAAAAGAACATATTGCAGATGACAGTTCCTTTCAACATTCAATGTTTCTTCCAAAACACGCAAGTTGCCCATATTGAATGCATTTCTTCCAACACATATCATCAAAGATGCTGACTTTTGAATTGAAAGCTGATAACACGCTGGAATGTCTCCCACTCTTTAGCCTGGAGGATGAGACGTCTGTGATTACCAACTAGGATGTCACATCTGGACTCGTCTGGCCATAGAAAATGTTTCCATTTTGAAACAGTACATTTCACAGATATGACGCCGCCTCTCGATCATGTTCAAACATGGCTTCCTTTTTGCATGACAGAGCTTTAGTTAGTATCTGCAGATATCATATCAGATTGTGCTCATCGACAGTGGTTTCCTGGGCCCCTTAGTAATGTCAGTGACACAATCATGCCGATGAATGATGCAGTGTTGTCTGAGGGCCCGAAGACCATGGGCATTTAATAAAAATTTTCAGCCTTGTCCTTTATGCAGAGAGACTGTAGCACCTTCAGTGTAAATGGTTACAGACGCATCTCCAGTTTCTCTGAATCTTTTGATGATGTCATGCATTGCAGATGATGATGTTGAGGAACATTTGAAGTATTCCACAATCTTTTAAGGTACTGTTTCACAGATTGAAGAGCCGCTGCCCATCTTTTCTTCTGAGAGACTCTGGCTCTGTAAGACATCCCTTTTATAGCTTATCGTGTTACTTGCTGTTCTCCCAGCTGAAACGTTTTGATCTTTCTTGCTATTTCAGCAATTGTTTGTGACCTGTATCAAGCATCAAGTTTGAAATGTAAAATTTCTCAGTTCAGACATTTATTATTTATGTTTTGTTGTAAATAAAATACTAGCTTGCGTGATTTGAAAGTCTTTTGGTTCTCATCTTTGTCAAAATTTAACGAACATCCCTACTTTTCTGGAATTCATGTTTTATATACTATAACTTGTTTTGAACAGCCATTTTTTTAATTGTACAAGGGTAAAATGTGTGTTCTTACATTCTCTCTACAGGTCGTAATCATACAGAGTGTTGTATGGATTATACAGACAAGGTTTTGAGAACTGGAAAAGTCACTGACGCTATGACGTAAACATTTTAATTATTACACAAAATTTTCAGTATTTAAAACAAGATTTCAAATTTGTGTGGTTTTTTGTGTTTATTAATTATTTTGAAAAAAAATTACATTAATTTAAGGATGTAAATCATTAATATTGTTAATATTTTCCTATCCTCCTTCCCAAGAGCCATTAGGACTCTAGAAAGTGTTCTAGAGAGAACAGAGGTGAATGTGAGCATGCAAGTGTGTGTCAAAACTTTTGTGGCGCTTCTGCACAAACCCAATGATACCTTTGGAGGCCTTAAAATTTATGCTGATGACACACAGGTAAAAAAAAAGAACATCACATGATCCTATTGAACAATGGTTTGTAGTCAGACTCAAAGTGTAGCCAGAAATACCTACCAACTACTGAGCTGATATTTGGATCCAATTTTGAGGTTGGGTCAGATATTGGTTAGGACCTGCTTTTTTAAGGTCTGATACATTGTAATAAGTCTAATGTTCTGTTCAAGGTAATTATGGGGAACTTAATTACATCGAACAGGTAATTAACTCTTTGTAAAAAAGGAAATAATGGAAATAAACGTCAAACTAGGAAAGCTTTTATTAAATTTATGACAACGTCTTGGCATTTCCTTGAGTGTTTTACTCCATTTCTATTTGTCAGCTCAAATCTGTGTGCAAGGAAGTGAAGAAAAATTCAGCCCACTTTTCTTTACACATTGTTTATTTCACTGAAGTCTGTGAGCATTAGTTTATGTGCAGATTAAGGTCTGGATAGTTATCAACATTATATTTTTATATTATAATTATTATATTTCTTATAAAATATTATATTTTACATTTTATTATACTTTTTGTGAAAAAGTTGGGAAAGTGAACTTTTAAATTCAGTTCACTTTCCAAACAGCAACACCATGACATCAATGTATTTTATTTACAATGTCAGTAGCAAGGGTTGCATTATGTTACTGCTATTCACATGCAGTTTTTTTCTTTCTGTTCTTGGCATGTTGATGCTGATACAGGTAACACCAGATGTGCCTCTTCTCAACAGTAAAGTCCTTGTCCAGCTGCCAAGAGAACTGGATGCTGGACCGAATAACAAGATTGTGTTCTGCATGTTTAAATGGCCTAAAATGAACGAGGTCATAAACTACATTTTCTTATATAACAATATGTAGGAAAAGGATTTGGTGAGCTATAGAACAATAGGATTTTTGCCAATTTTGTATTTACACATTAAATTTAAACTACCGCGAGGTTTTGCTTGTTTTAGTCTAATGAAATAACATTTGGATTTCAGGTTATATTTTTTTCTTATTTTTACCACTTGTTAGGAAATATGTATTTCTAGCTAATTTAGTAATTCTTTAGTGTTTTTGGTGATTTTAGTCTTTAGGTTTTGTTACTGTGCCTCCTTTGTCTCCCTTGTGTGTGTCTAGTCATCCTTGTTTCTATTTTTGTGTATTTCCTGGTTTATTTTGACAGTCCTGTGTCCCGGGTTGGAGTATTCTGTTTTGCTTCCTCCCCGTCTTGTTTGTCAGATTAGGTTCAACTGTTTCTCCCTTCTGTTATGTATTCCCTTTTTAGCCTCTGTATTTATTGTGTGTTGACCTTTTATTGATTAATAAAATGTAAATTAGTACACATATTTTTGAAGGAAGCTGGGTACACAAGGAAAGAAAAATCTCATTTTTAACTAAATGTAAATTATTTGAATATCAAACAGTGCATCTAGATCATTGAGTAGTGTGTTTTTTCCCCCCGAAACTAATATTAAAACTGTCTTTGCAAAATTGTTAAACCAGCTGACAAATTTGCATTTTATTGTAGAGCATTTTTGAAAGCCCACATGAAGTATATGATCAAAGACTGGTTGGTCTGAGTGTGCAGAACAAGGAGATATCAGGACTGCAGGAGCGCATCAACATCACGATGGAGTTTACCAAGAAAATCGACGTAACTATGCTTTTTTTGATCATTTATTTCATTTCTACCTCTTGTTACTTTATTGCATAATTAATTGATACATATAATATGCTGTACATTTTGTACAAACATGAAATATGTTTGTGTCATAGGAAACTCAAAAACCCTCGTGTCATTTCCTTAATTATTCAACATGCAGTAAGTAACAAGCATCACATCTGTCATGAACAGTAATGTACACTGCTCAAAAAATAAGTAAAGGAACACTTTTTAATCAGAGTACAGCATCAAGTCAGTTAAACCTATGGGCTATAGGTGTGGTCAGCTAAGTAGCAGAGGGGGTAGATAATTTGGCGTTAATAAAATTAATACCAGGTGTACTAGATGGATAATAATGAGACAAACTCCCAAAAAAGAATTGTTTTACAGTTGGTGGACACCGATATCTTTCCATCTTCATCTATTCTGTTTTTTCACTAGTTTTGCATTTGACTGGGATCATTCTCATTACTGTTAACATGAGGACATACATGAACCCTACAAAGGTTGCAGAGGCAGTCAAACTCCTTCAAGATGGCGCATCAAGACATGTCATTGCCAGAAAATCTGCTATGTCTCCCATCACACTTTGCAAGAGCATAGAAGAGATTCTAGGAGGCAGGAGGTTACTTTAAGAGAGCTGGACAAGACTGTTAAAGGTCCTTAATCCATAAGTACCACATGTGCCCTTTGTGTAAGGAAGAACAGGAAGAGCACAGATAGAGGCCTACAAAACGACTTCCAGCAGACCCGACATCCTCAAGTAGGCTCATTGATGCCTTTGTCCAAATCTGGGAGGAGATCGCCAGGGACACCATCCAGTCTCATTAGGAGCATGCCCCAGCTTTGTCAGGCAAGCACAGAAGCATGTGGGGGACATATGAACTACCAGTGATGGGAATAACGGCGTTACAAGTAACGGCGTTACTAACGGCGTTACTTTTTTCAGTAACGAGTAATCAAACTAATTACTATTCCTATCGTTACAATGCTGTTACAGTTACTAACAAGAAAATGCGGTCCGTTACTATTTTTCAACAAACAGACGGTTGAAGCTGTGTTCAGCTTACCACATCTTGTATCAGTTGCACGGAAGTAGCTGACTACATAAGTAATCTGGACGCTACAGCTTTAAGCAGCTGCGCGCGCTCCCGCGGACGGTGATCACGATCACTGTCTAGCACAACACCTGGAGCTAAGGGGGCAAAACAATCGCATGAGTGCTGCTGTTTGACTGAGGAAGAGTAAAGTAGCTGTGGTAAGCCAATCACATGACCACTTAAAGACAAAGCAACAAGGTGATTCATACCAGTTTATAAATTGCGTTGATAGGCCACATAAAACCAGAGTCATGATAAACAATAGATACGCGGTGTTTTTCCTCAATAGTTTCGCAGCGAGACCTCTGAGCAACCCCCCCCCCCCCCCCCCCCCCCCCAAAAAAAAAAAAAAAAAACCAGGATAAGTTTTAGGAGTGACCGTGAGAGAGAGAAAGACAGCAGAAAAAGAGGGAGAGAGAGTTTTGAGATGTGAGAGAATTGTGACGTTTGGCATCTTTGGAGTGTGTAGTTAATATGTTGTCTTGTGTAGTTAGTGTGTAGTGATGTGGATAGTTTTGTGTTGTGTGTCAGAACAATGAGGCGACTGCTGTCTCCAAATAGAAAAAGGAGTGATACACCTGCTGCTGTCAGGCCTGCAGGTATCAGGCTGTGATGTTCTCCTTTATAGTGGACATAAATTGTGTTTTTGGAGTGGAACAAATAACTTGTGTGGCATCTTATTGAATGCAGAACAGCTGGTTGTTCTGTAATTGAAATGGTTATTTAAAAAAAATCAAGGTAAAAGGTAAATTGATGAATTTGTTGTTTGCAAAACTTGTGCATAGGATTTTAAAATTGATCATTTATATTTGCATTTAAAGTTCTGAAATATGATTGATTAAACATGTTTGTGGTTGTTAAAATGTAACTTTTTCTACTCTGATTTTACATTTTTTGTCTGATTTTAGATCAATTGTGTTAATACAGTATGTCAAAATGAAAAGATAACTGTAAATTCAGACACGTGAGGTTGTGCTTAAAAGGATGATACCAAACAAGGCAAAGTAAATAGTTTTTAAAGGTGAAATGTGGAGGGAAAATCAAAAGTAGTTTGAGTAGTTAAAAATGTTAACTAACTAACAGTTACTAACTTTTTTGGAGAAGTAACTAGTAACTATAATGAATTACTTTTTCAAAGTAACTTCCCCAACACTGCGAACTACTGAGTACCATTTTGAATTGGTATTCAACCCACTGTAGGTTTATATTTCCCTTTCTATCAAAAAATGTGGGATCTGTTCATTCTTAACACATTACCCAGTTGATATCATTATAGATAACCAGCGTGATTCTTTTCCCCCTCAAAATCTGATGTGTTTTTAAAGTGTTCCTTTAATCTTTTTCTGAGCAGCAAGACACCTATTTCTTTCATAAGTTGGACTCATTGGGGTTTGTGTTTTCACTCAGGGCCCCGACACTGAGTTGATGTTCAGAAATTTAATCTTTTGCATAATGGATCTGTTTGTTTTGTTTACCAGATTTTAGTGAGGATGGCTGCCTCACACACTGGACACGTGGTCAGACTACCATCACCTGTTCCTGTAACCACCTCACATACTTTGGCGTCCTCATAGTAAGATTGGACTCATTCATTATATAAAGAGGGATTCAGTGAACTGCAAAACAAAGTATAAATACAACATCTTGTAAAGAATTTGAGAGCTCTCTTGTCCTTCTGTTTGTCCATCTCTTCTCACCTATGTCACCAAACATTTATCTGAACTGCTTCAAACTTTGCAGCTGAATTTCTTGGGTCTCGAGTTAATGTGTTACTGAGTTGATGTTCATCAGATGAGTGGTTCTCATATAAGTCTGTTAAAAAAAAAGAAGAAGCCATTCTCCGTCAATTGGTTTTCCCCATGTATTTCTGGCACAGCATGCTTGGGAGGGGCACATTAACATATAGACATGTTTGTTTGGCTAGCTTCACAAGGACATGCCAGACCATTAATCAATCTACCTTAATTTTACCTCAAACCTTCAAACAGGCTTGTTGATCTAGCATTTAAGGCAAATTAGGGTATTTTACATCTGGCTCTGTATTTAGATTATGTAATTATCTTATATTTTATATATTTGTAATTTATATTTTATTGTGATTTTATTTGTACTGCGATTTTAATGGAAAGCACTTTGGTGTACTTCGGTCTTAAAAATGTGCTATATAAATAAATTTTGATTTGATTTGATTTGATTGTCAAGTGATGTGGGGCAAAAGACAGCAAGCTTAAAAAAAACCCCAGCAAAATTTAGTCATAGTGGTGACTGAAAGACGCACAGCTTCTCAGAAAGATAAGTGTTTTAGATTTCTTCTTTAGATCTTCGGTTTCCTCAGTTTCCTTTATCAGAAATGGTGATGAAGTATTAATAAACCCATAAACTTGCACAGCTACACACACATACAAACACCCACCCACCCACACACACACCCACACACACAACAATTCAGGAAATCCGCATGTGATATAAATTTATAAATTAAAGTGACTAAAACATGGGTAACTGTGCGCTCATTGTATTAGTACAACTAATGAAAGAAAAAGCCAAAAACATCTTTTATATGTTAGCAAATCTCTTTATCCGGTGTGTGAAAGTAAACAATGTAGTTTGCTCTCTGCATGCAAAGAAAAGAAACATTTTGCCATGTTACTGCACATGTATGTAATAAATGTGCAGTTTATATAACCTACACATTCATTGAATGTAAAAATTATGCATGAAAATATAGTAACAAATATGATTTGTTATAAATGTAGATACGTTAGTTGTGCATTTCCTTCTTTTCTTCTTTTCAGTTTGGTTTCATTCTTGATGGTGCCACCAGATGACACCAAACTGAAATGATTTCTTGTACAGAATGTGTTCTCCCTTCACCTGCTCTGCTCAACTTGTTTTCAATCAAATTACAGTCTGGCTTGCGGCATAGCCCATCATTGCACCTTTATTCCTCTGACCGCACTTGAAAACACTGCAGCCAAAACTATCCACACTCACACAGAGAAAGTGTTTGCACTGTAATCACACACACAGGAAGTGTGCAGTGCTGTCTGTTATTGCATGCCGTTCCTGTATTGCTGCTATGTTGTATTGCTTTTCATGTTAATTGTTTGTGTGTGTTGCTCGTGCTTGCTTACCTATCGTTTGCCTCCGTTTGCCTCTGTTGTTATGATTGTATGTAGCATATTTATTTAATGCTTTATTTTATTTTTCAGATGTATTCAGCTGTTCTTTTAACTTTCTTTTTAGCCCTGCCCCCATTGTCTTCAAGGGACTTGTACCATTAGGAATAACAAGCATACTTATTAACTTAATGGGTTAAAGTTAAAGTTACAGTGTAAAAATAATAAGTAAGAAAGTATTTGCTTCTGGAATGTGACTAATTGTTATAATTAGGGTTGCACCGATACCCATACCGGTATCGGGTATCGGCCTCGATACCCCATTTTCTAAAGTACTCGTACTCGTTAAAAGTCCCCCGATATTGGGGACCGATACCACGGTCTGAGACCTGTCTATGTTTGAGCGGCATGTAAGGGGTTAATCACAGGCGCCGAGTAAATACCGAGTAAATACCTCTCAGCCCCATGTAGGAGTGTGGAAAGTGAAAGTCTTTGTAGCTCAGTGTCACACATTATAGATGAAAACAGAAACAGTCTGACTGAGATAATGCAGAAAAGCTACTTTTCTTAAAAAAAAAACTGCCACTCACTTATTCTCTCCATTAAGTGAGTTATCTTAGACATGATGTTAATACCTACCTCAGTTGCACTGACTGCCACAGTTCTATGTTGGTGGATGTTGTTAGTTTATTCAAATATTGTGCACTAAATAGCAAAGATGTTTATTAATGCCCCTTGTGTTGTCCAAAGCGGCAGAGTTTATAATGAACTGAAAACAATACTTGAGTTGCACTGTCACTGTTTAATTTTTTTTTCATAATTATTTATTCTGTAATATGCTGCATACAACATGCTTTTCATTTTAAATAAATGCTCTTAATTCCAAACCAGTCCCTTGTTTGTTTGTTTTTGTTTGTTTTGGTTTTTTTTGTTAAATTATAGGACTAAAGCTGTTACCTGTAAATTTAAATCATGTTTTTATTAAGTACTCTGTATCGGTATCGGCGAGTACTGAAATGCAAGTACTCGTACTCGTTTCCAAAAAGTGGTATCGGTGCATCCCTAGTTATAATACAAATAGTGAAAGATGATATAATCACGTGTTTTCTCCACAGATACCTGATCCTTCCATCACAAAGAAAGACCAAGAGATTTTAACACACATTACTGTGATCGGCTGTAGTATTTCCCTTTTTGCTTCGGTCATAGCCATTTTGCTCTTTATTACAAACAGGTAATAAATTCATTTTTCATATTCTTCCCATCTTCATCAGTTCTTCCACTCGTTTTTAGTACCTCCTGTAATCTCATTTGCTTCAGTTCCTGTCCTCTTTTTCTGAATCATCTCTTACAGCAAATGCTCTCTTTATTCTGTACTTATCACTTCATCTTTTCTTTCTTCTCTTTTTACGGCCTACTATTTCTCCAGTTGTGATACAGTATGTTTCTGTTTGACAGAAAACTCAGACAAGATGTCTCTATGAAGGTCCACATCAACCTTGTAATTGCCCTGATGCTCCTCAACCTGCACTTCCTGCCCAGTCAGGCAGCGGCAGCAGGGTCTTCCTCTGGACTTTGCTTATACATGGCTCTTTTACTTCATTATTCCCTGCTGGCCACTTTCAGCTGGATGGCCTTGGAAGGTTTCCACTTATATCTTCTCCTGGTCAAAGTCTTCAACATCTATGTCAAGAAATACCTGCTCAAACTCAGCGTGGTGGGATGGGGTGAGTGGAATAATTTAATCAGGAACCTGTCATTATCAATCTGGAAATGGTATGGTGAATAATCTTTTTTTTTTTTTTGGCTCCAGGCGTCCCTGCAGTGATTGTGTCAGTGGTGGTGATCATAGACAGAAAGTTTTATGGTCAGGTTGCTCTGGAAACATCTAACTCTACAATGTAAGATTTGCTAGCATGTAAATTCAGGAATAGTAGTTTACATTTACTTATTTACTTATTAATTGTTTTACACATGGGTTTTTGTATACATGCATGTTTATTTTTTTAAGGGAGAATCAGAAAGCTTCATTTCACCAAGCATCTAACTTGCTAAAATTAAAACATTATTTCCTTTGTAGCCCTGGGGATGCTTTTACTACATAGATCTGCATTAATGTGTCTTTTACAGAGCACATTGTTAATTTTTCAGTTTGTGAGGTTAAAACATGATCTGCTCTTTTTTAAATAGATGCTATATAACCAATTCCTACGTGAAAATATGGACTACAGTGGTACTGTTCAGCTTGGTGTTCCTTTTTAATGTAATCATGTTTGGGGTGACAATCAGACGTGTTTTGATTCTCCACCACACCAGAGAGGTAATTCTGTAGTCTTAAAAGAAATATTTAAGTAGTAATCCATCAGTGTATCCATTGGAAACCCAAAACCAGCAATGAAGTATTTTTTTATGACAATTCAAGGTCTCAAACTTTGATTGTGTGTAACCTGGTATGTCATTTTATATTTGGCAAATCAGTTTGGGCAGAATAACCTTGAAAAAACAAAGAAAGACATTTGCTCCCTGGCTGGAGTCATGACTCTGCTCGGCATTACCTGGGGCCTGGTCTTTTTCTCATTTGGCCTCCTGACCACTCCTGCCCTCTACCTCTTCTGCATCTTGAACTCACTGCAAGGTCTGTAAACACACACACACACAATCATAGCGGCAGAGTTGACAATGTGGATTGCGCCCATAGAAAAACTGTGATTAAAGTTTCTAGAAACTAGACATATTGCCATTTTCACAGTTTATTAATTCAACAAACAGGGTTCTCAGTAGGGATGGGTATCGTTTAGGTTTTATCCGATACCGGTGCTAAACCGATACTTTTGAAACGGTGCCGGTGCTTAAACGGTGCTCAAACCGGTGCTTAAAGAATGGAGAACACAAAATTGGTCCAAAAACCTCTCGTGTTCAGCTGTTTTTTTGTAAAAAGATAACAATGTTAGCCTTTTCTGCAGCTATGGGGCATATATGCTATCACTCTTGGCTGGAAGCAGTGCTTAAACAATGGAAAAAACACAAACTTTGTCCAAAAACCTCTCATGTTTAACTGTTTTCCACTTCTTCTTTGGTCATTTTAGCCTTTTTGGCCAGGGTGAAGGGAGTATCTGCCATGAAACAAGAAGACAGCCGCATGTAGCTATGATGATGTTTGCTAGTTCACCTTACATGCATTAATGTAATAACGTGGTTAGCCTACTCAACATAAATTACACACGAACAACATTAAGCTACTCACGCAGAGAAGAACGGCTGCTGCTGCCATCATCATCCGTCATCATTTCTGCTACACTGGCAGGGCTAGGGGCCAGGACTCTCCTCTTCGTGTTTTTGGGGGATGTTGCTCCGGGTCCGATAACAGGCAACCCACCCGCAGTAGATGTGCACGGTGTGAGATCTCGCAGCAAGCTATCAAATACGGCGCATTCCTCGGCTTTTAAAAAAAACGCTATGCGTCGCCAGGTGTTTCATCGGATTTGAGGTGTTACCTCCTTTGACAATATCACAGTATCAGCTTAAAGCACTTGTTGCTGCTGAGTTTGCATCTTTTGCTGTGAAGTACAGCCAGACTTTTGACCGCTTCGCCTTGGGCATTTTTAATCTGTAGCTCTGCTTAAAAGAACGTCCGTACCTGGACCCGCCTACTATCCTCGGAAATGTAAAATGATTGGCTAGAATCTAAAGTGTATCACAGCTCAGGAAAAAAAAGCACCGAAATAAAGCACCGAAATGTGCGCTGCTTTTCGGTCTGGTTACTACCGTTTATGTCAGAACCGGTGCCATCATGGCACCGGATACCGGTACCCATCCCTAGTTCTCAGTCATATGTGCTAAATCTCGCTTTGTGGAAGTGCATGTTGCTATCTTGGAGGATAGAGTTCTGGCCCAGACTGTGGAGATATGGGACTGCCACTGGTTGCAGAATCTCAATGTCAATATCTCTGTTCCTTGACATGGATGAAACTAATGACAAGACTTGCTTTTCTAGTAAGGGAGCTGCTGCCTCACAACATCACACTGATTCCACCAAATGCTGTCACCCATGGTGCAGCGATCAGCACATCATTCTCTGTGTTTGCTCCACACTTTCACTCCATGCCTTAGGCAGATTCAGGACACATTGCTGAACATAACATTCCTCTACATGTTCGGGTTCTAGTGCAGATGTTGCTGACACCAGCTTAAACAGGCCGGACTGTGAAGTTCAGTCATGTTAAGCCCCGTGAGTCTGGGATAGGCGGCTTGCAGCCTATTCAGGATTGTCTGAGGACAGAGTTGTCAGCCATTGTCGCGAAATCAATCAATGTAGAGCAGTGTCACAAACCACGGAGGCCCCAGAAAAGTGCAATCAAACGATGAGTTTATTAACAGCCCGGAGAGAACATCAACATATGTCTTCTGACCAAAATACATGTTACATGGTACACGCCCCCCCATGGCGTCAATGACAGATTAAAATAGGTTCCAGGCATTAGTCACAGTTAACCGTACATCTTTAATAGCTATAAGCAGACATAGAACTTCTCCTTTCTATAACACCTTCCATACAAGGTAATAAACTTCAAGCCCTCTGAGGCTAATTATTGACTCTGATCGTCTGTTACCAAGTAGAATAAAATATATTAAGACACCAAATGAATTCAGGCCTCAGGCCGGATACATTCCTAGGGTGTGTGTATTATGTGTACTGTAAGCATGCATTGCAGTTATCCTTCTATGTTCTAGTTTCCCTCAGCATGTATCACCTGGACAGTCACGCCAGTGAAGCTTAAGACCCTTAATGAACTGAACATCAACTCAAAATAAGCACAGTATAAAGCAATGTGTATAAAATACTTCTAACCGTACTTGTAATAAAAGTAAACATAATAAAAGGATCCTTAAATGAAGATCTTCAATAAGCAACTTTAATGCAATCCCAATACTGTACGAAATATTATTAAATGGAACAATGCTGTAAAGAATGATATTAATGCAGGTATAATGATGCAGATTGTATGGCAGGAATAAAAGAATTTCTATATCTCCACATTCCCTCTTTTGACATTCCAAAAAAGGAATGTCACCACACCTCGTGTTGTATCACTCCTCAGCCCACTCTATGGCATCTAAGTTCCTCAGGTAGATTGAATCCACCCGTCCAGGGTCCGCAACCCTAGCCATCGTTTTACCAAGAATCCTCTGACACAAGGAATGACACAACAACCACAGGTGACCAGTATCCCTAAAAGTGTAGCGAATGAAACCATTGCTGACATAGCCAAACCTTTCCACCGTCCAAACACGGATCCATTCATACGTATTCACACCAGGTATTGCTAATAGTGGAGACCCCCGCGCAAATAATCAGATTCTGCACTCTCAGCAACATGAGCTCATTCATTTGTTTTATTCTGTTTTGGTTTTTTTTGTTTGTTTTTTTTAGGAAAATAGTTTTTTATGCTTTTGACTGGATTGAATCGCTACAATCCTTTTAGACAGGGACTTAGAGCTAGTCCCCACAGGTAGCTTTCTCCTCAGCCAGTTGTAATCTGGAAAGCCCACCTTATGTTTGTTCTCCCAAGAATTTTCAGCGCTGTTATTCACTGTTGCAGGCCTGCTTAGAACAAAAATGAGAAAAAGAGAGCTGATTATTAGCTCATCAAAGCACAAAACAAAATCACCTGACAGGTTTTCTCTAAGTGCACTGTTACAAAAATCATGGGCCCCTCTCAGACAAACTGACCGAATCAATCCATCACTACAACAACAACCTCAAAAATCTTAAACACAGAACATTTTGCCACAAGTTCTTCAAGGTCCTGGCACTCTGAAGTCAACTGACATAATTTCACCTGCTAAATACACAGAAAGTCTTGTTAAACGCCACACAGTCACAGTGTCTCCTCCAGTGCAAGCTTCACTCACACAGTCAGACAGGAAACCCGAGTTCCTCTTTTTCTTTTCCTGTCCCGAGTCATTCAACTACTTTGCATACTGAGTCGTCTCTCAAGAAATTGCCGTGACAAGAGAAATACATGTTCAAACATTACCACCTTATTAAATTATTTTATTTCTTTCTACAGTGATCACTGGTTTTGATCACTCAGTACGAGAGCACTCCTAAGTCACTCTTTTAAAACTACTTTAATCACTGTTTCTTTTTTCCATAACTCCCTTGTCATATAGCTTCTTTGAGTTATTCCTCAGCTTCAAACTCAAGTGTATTTTATTAAACATTCACACCAGTCTATCACTCATACTAGTAGCAAGCTGATCTTCATTGCGTATGTTTGTGTTCTAAGCCAGGTTTAATCAATGTCTATGCATTAATCATCATGAGCTTGTCTTGTCTTTGTAAGGTTAATGCATTTTCTGTTTGTGTGTGTGTGATTTTGCATGTGTTCCTTTGCAGTGTTTCAGACTCCTTCACAATTTTCCCTTTAAACAGTCAATTTTCTCCTTCCCAAATTTGCTAACCCAAATTTTGATTTCCCACCTTAAATAACAGCATTCCTGGTCCTCAGCCAGAAGTTAGGGCCCACTTGTCAGGTTTATGGAGACACGGCGCTGTGAACAATTCAACCAGAAAGAGAGGGAGTGTTTTCTCTCTTTGGCTCATCACTGGTCATTGTTAATGACATTTCACCCTCCGCGTCAGCCCAGCGGCTTTACCCTTGAAGTCCCGTCTTCTTCACTTCATCTCACCAGTGAGTCTGAGCTCACAGGGACTGAGGCCAAGTAATCGTGACTGTGCCTGCCTTAGGTTGTCCCAGGGTTTCGAGGTGGGATCTTACCCGTCATGGGCTATCCAGCCTTCCATACTCGCCTGATACGGGGGTCAGGTGGGCAGGGGTGCTGTGAGGGGAGGGGACACACTGGCTCTGGAAATTAAAGGAGTGTAAGCTGCTTCCTTCATTGCATCTTATATTATAATCAGGTTTAATTCATGCATCTTTTCACTGAGCTGTGGATTCAACTATCTCACTTCTGATTCATTCCTAAAATAATTTCACATATGGCACTTTGTGTATGTGTGTTTTCTATTCATTAATGTAATTGTCAGTTATTTTCTCTCTTTATTTTACTTTTTTATCTGTTTGTTTGTGACGTTCTACTTTAGTTCTACTAAATCTTGATGTAAAAACAATACCCCCTCTTTCACGCACACACTCTGCAGTTTGCCTACGCACACACTTCTCTCTCAGACTTCCTCTGTTCACACACTCGCCTATGAGTTATTATTAGTTATTTATTATTTTGTACAAATCACACAGAATCATTCAAATCGAGTACTCACAGCATTCACACACTTAGAATCACTCAAAATATGCTTTCCTAAGAGTATTTTATCAAACATGCTTTCAAGAATCAGAAAGAGGAAGTAGACAACACTCAGTAACTGCGTCTGTCCTCTTAAAAGAGAAGCGAAATAAACACATATGGGACAATTCTCCCCATCTTAGACAAAATGTGACCTTAAATGTCCTTTTCTAAGTCATGTTCTTCTCTATACACAACTCTTGGCCTCCAGGGCATAACCTTTGGACTTATAACTCTGATATAAGTCCACACAGTACGGAGAACCTGCAAGTTCAGTTTTTTCTTTTTTAAATTCTCCACACACTTGAAGAACTGTTTGTCATTGATCTGCCCAAGAACTTCATCCAATGGACCTCGCCGGGTCCAGTAATCTTCAGCACATGTATCTCACCGCTGCCAGTGAGGATTTAAAACAGTTTCTTGTCAGCATTCACTTATCAAATGGACCGCAGCCGATCCAGCAATATCGACACAATTGTGTATCCTCATGTACACAACTTAATCTTCACTGGTATCACAGCACATCTAGTAATATCTTCAGAATTACTTCATCATAGTAAACATTGATTTTCCTTTAAAATCAATTTACCATTAGAACTCAAGATCACAGCTGATTCGATTCTCTGAAATCCTGAGTCAGTTAAACACCTTGCTCAACTCAAGGTGTCCTCTTTCTCGGACTTCCTTGTCCGAGCTCACTCTTTTTACCCCGGCATCTCCACCAGAATGTTACAAGATCCTTAAATGAAGATCTTCAATAAGCAACTTTAATGTAATCCCAATACTGTACGAAATATTATTAAATGGAACAATGCTGTAAAGAATGATATTAATGCAGGTATAATGATGCAGGTTATATGGCAGGAATAAAAGAATTTCTATATCTCCACACCATATTGTCCTGCAAACTTTGACTTGAAAGTCTGTCTGCAGTTCCCAAGTGCTGACAGAATGAGGACACAGTCTTTTTGTGGTGTCGTCTTCTTTGGACGCCCACTTTGTTGGTATTGACAAGTTTTTTTATGGGTGGACACACATACTCAACTCTGCTGCTTAATACACAAATGCATTTTCCTTATAGATACCATTTAAGGGGAAGTAATAGTATAAGACTTATTAAGTTTAGGGCGCACATAGCTCAGTAGGTAGAGTGGCCGCCCATGATCGGAAGGGTGGGGGTTCGAATCCACTGAGGTATGCTTGCCCAGAGGTATGCATTTGACCCATACCTCTGGGCAAGGTATGGGTCAAATGGAGAGAGAGTGCTTTCCCCATGGGAATCAATAAAATCCACATTATTATTAAACGTTTGCCATGTAATAATAGACTGTAAATGTGACGTTACTTTCCATTATAGGGGAGACATGAACTCTCTCTTCTGCCTAATGAGGACCAATGAACTATTTAAGATTTTTGTTAAAAATCTGTTTATGTTGACTAAAAGATAGGTAAGATTTCGTGTTGGATATGGATACACAGTGACTTGACAGAGATTTGACACAGATGCATTCTTAGAGCCAATTTCATGAACTCATCCTTTTCCCATCTAAACCTGAACATCTCTCTCTCTCTCTCTCTCTCTCTCTCTCCTTTGTGACTGCAGGTTTCTTCATCTTCCTTTGGTTTGTGATGTCACTGAGAAAGGCTAAAACCTCGGCTACTAAGATGAGCAGTGAAACACGCAGCACTAATAGCTAGTAGCAACACCTCCATAAGAATCTGTGTGTGTTGGTATAATTCATATTGTGATACAGTGACAACATGATTATTTATTTTTTAAATCATGATGTTTATTTATAGAACAGCACAGCAGAAAAGGCAGCTGAGCAAGTGTGAACATTAATGTTATGTTTGAAGTTTTATTGATGAAATACATGGAGTAAAACATTTGTGGTAAGGAATTAATCTCTTGTAAGAGCAACTTAGAGGATGGTTTTCCTATGCATTGTAAGCTTTTCCATATTTGAGCACAGTTTTCTGCCTAAAGTCAGTCATTTACATATATGCATGTTTTATAATTATCTCAGTTATAATTTCTTATTATTTTAATGTATATTAAACAACAAATTTGTATCTGAACATATATTCTTGCATACCTTGAGTGCCAGTATTAAAAGCATAATCATGTTACTGGATGCTTGTTTAGCCCTTGACAGGAAAACAATTATGGTTTACCGAGTTTATGACTAAAACTGTAGATATCAATCCACATTAAACCAATCAGATCTGAACAGTTCCAACTTGACTCCTTACGAATCAACTGATATTTATTAATTTGTAGAATACAATTCTAATGTAATGCAATATGGCCAGACAGATTTTTACTTTCATCAACTGATAAAATTTAGAGTTAAAGTCATCTAATGCCAAAATCTTGGTTTATTGTCAGTGGCTGGGTCTGTGACCCAGCATTTTCAGTTTATGTTTTTAATTTCTTTTGTTATATTTTGAGATAATGTTGAGTTCTAGGGTTATTAATAGTTTGCCTTGAGTTTTAGTCTAGGTTATGTTTCACCTAGGTCTTCTTTGTTAGTCTGTCATGTATTTCTTGTATAAGCTAAATGCTGAGCTTATATTATATCTGTGTGACAAATACCTTAACAGCGGCCTCCCATGGACGAACATGACAGAGCCTGCCTGAAACTAGGAGAAAAATTGAAACGGTAGTGGCATTCAGGGAGGGAAACGTGGGTGTACGGGGCACGGGAGCCAACCCTGATGCGCGGCCTGTGAAATGCTACCCAGGGGTACTCTGGGACCCCCGGGGTCCGGAGCTGCCCCGACGGGGAGCACGAGGGTTAATACCTTACTCTTGCCTTAATCTATAAAAATGAGAACAAGGCTTCAATGTTCATGTTGTGCATTTTCCATTGTTATACCCCTCCGACCTGTCTTCCCCATGTGATGTTTGTGTAATGTATGTATGGTCGGAAGGGTAAGATGGCGCTGGCACGGCTGGCTGCCTTAACCCAATTTCCCTCGGGATGAATAAAGTATTATCAATCAATCAATCAATAGAACACAATGAGATAGTTCAATCACTGAGAGGAACATTTACTATATTCGTCTGTGAAGGTTCTCAGTCATCCAGGTCATCGTAGTCAAAGGAGCTTGCAAAGAAAAGCGTCTGGACTTCTTTAAGTTGCTTGAAGACATTTCACCTCTGAGAAGCTTCTTCAGTTCTAAGGTCAAATGGTGGAGAGTCCCAGATATAAACCTAGTGGGAGTAACCCCCCACAGAGGGACAAAAGGACCCCCTGATGATCTTCTAATCGCCTGAGCCAAGGTGTGAAACTGGGCGTGGGTCCCAATCAGCCAGAGTTTCGGGTGTGTTCATTGTGATGCCATACCCTGCATCTATGGACTTCCTAAGATCCACAAGGAAGCTGTCCCACTCAGACCCATAGTCAGTAGCATAAACTCAGCCACTTACAACATTGCTAAACACCTTGCTACCATCCTTGCGCCTCTCGTGGGGAACACCCCACACCACATCAAGAACTCCACCGACTTCACCGACAAGGTCCAGAAACTTACCCTGGATCCAGATGAAACCATGGTGTCCTTTGATGTAGTCTCTCTCTTCACTTGCATACCCACCACGGAGGCCGTGGAGACTGTCAGAAAACGACTACAAGAAGACAGCTCCTTGGAGGACAGGACCAACTTCACACCCGATCAGATCTGCACACTGTTAGACCTCTGCCTCACCACTACATATTTCAAGTACAACGAAGGCTTTTACAGACAAAAACATGGCTGTGCCATGGGCTCCCCCGTGTCACCTATTGTAGCCAACCTTTACATTTTAAGCAGGCTGCCACCTATAACAACACCACTGACCTCCAGGAGTACGCAGAGACTGTTACTGCCTACATCAACAAGTGTATTGAGGATGTAACAGTCACGAAAACCATAACTGTCCGGGCAAATCAAAAACCATGGATGACAGGAGAGGTCTACAGGCTGCTGAAAGCTCGGAATGTTGCCTTCAGAGATGGAGACGAGGCGAGCCTGAGGACAGCAAGGGCCAACCTTTCCCGTGGCATCAGAGAGGCTAAGAGACAGTACTCCAGGAAAATATCTCATCACTTCAAAGACAGCAGAGACTCACGGAGCCTGTGGCGGGGCATTCAGACCATCACAGATTACAAGCCCCCACCACAGACCTGTGATAGCACTATCCCCCTGCTGAACGAGCTGAATACTTTCTTTGCTCGCTTTGAAGTCCAAAACAGCACCACTGCACAGAAGACCCCACCCCCTCCTGGTGACCAGGTGATGACTCTGTCCCCGGACAGCGTGAGGAGATCCCTCAGCAGGATCAATGCACGTAAAGCTCCGGGTCCTGACAACATTCCTGGTCGTGTACTGAGAGACTGTGCAGTGGAACTCACTGATGTCTTCACAGACATCTTCAACATATCACTCATCCAGGCTGTCGTCCCCACATGTTTTAAAGCCACCACAATCATTCCGGTTCCAAAAAAGTCATCTCCCTCCTGCTTTAATGACTACCGTCCTGTTGCACTTACTCCCATCCTGATGAAGTGCTTCGAACGACTAGTCATGCAACACATCAAGACTGTCCTGCCCCCCTCCCTGGATCCCTTCCAGTTTGCGTATCGGCCCAACCGCTCAACCGATGATGCCATCTCCACTGCACTCCACTCAGCACTCACACACCTGGACAAAAAAGACTCATATGTTCGAATGCTGTTCATAGATTTCAGTTCAGCATTCAACACTATAATCCCCCAACAGCTCACTCAAAAACTGGTCCAGCTGGGGCTCAACACCTCACTGTGCAACTGGCTGTTGGATTTCCTCACCGGAAGACCTCAAGCAGTACGGGTCGGCAGTAATACATCCAGCACCATCATTTTAAACATGGGGGCCCCACAGGGATGTGTGCTGAGCCCCCTCCTCTTCACTCTGCTGACCCATGACTGCACTCCATCATATAGCTCCAACCTCTTCATCAAGTTTGCGGATGACACAACGGTGGTGGGTCTCATTAGCAACAGGGATGAGACCGACTACAGAAGTGAGGTGAGACGCCTGGCCACGTGGTGTGCTGACAACAATCTCTCTCTGAATGTGGAGAAGACGAAGGAGATTGTTGTGGACTTCAGGAGAATGCACACCCAACATGCTCCTCTGACCATTGACGGAGCGTCTGTGGAGAGAGTGAGCAGCACCAAGTTCTTGGGTGTGCACATCACAGAGGATCTCTCCTGGACGTACAACACCACAGCACTGGCCAAGAAATCACAGCAGCGTCTCTTCTTTCTCCGCAAACTAAGAAGAGCAGGAGCACCAGCCCCCATCATGTACACTTTCTATATCGAGAGCATCCTGTCGAGCTGCATCACTGTGTGGTTTGGAGCCTGCAATGCGTCCTGTCATAGAACCCTCCAACGCATAGTGAGAGGTGCAGAGAGGATCATTGGTGTCTCTCTCCCCTCCCTCCAGGACATTTACAGCACCCGTCTCACTAAAAAATCCCTTTGCATAGCGGCTGATCCCACGCACCCAATGCAAAGCTTCTTCAAGCTGCTGCCGTCAGGGAGGAGACTGCGGAGTCTCCAGGCCAGGACCAGCAGACTGAAGGACAGCTTCATCCATCAGGCTGTCAGGAAGCTTAACTCCCTCCCGATTCTGCCCCCTCTCCCCTCTTCTCCTCCATGGTCTCACTGAACTCTGTCACATACACACACACACACTCTCTGACTCACTCACTGGCCTGCACCAGTTACCAGTCACTTTGTGGAGCATTGGACTGCCATTACCTCATAAGACTTTGTTGTTATACTATCTCTTACCATATATTACTAAATCTCCATTTGCACTATTTGCGTATTTGCACTACTCTGCCTGGTGTACACTCAATGTCATTTACCCTTACCTGAATATTGTATATTGTATATTGCATAGCTTTTTTGTTAAATTGTATTGTATTTATTTAAATTTTTACTTTTTAATTATTTTATTTGCATTTTTTAATCACTCTTATATTTAAATGTTCATTTGCTATTTCATCTAGGGTTTGAGAGTAACGAAATTTCTATTCTCTGTATGTCCTGTACATGTGGCAGAATTGACAAATAAAGTTGACTTTGACTTTGACTACATGGAGGAAGTGGAAAGGAAGGCTCTTGGCTCTTTCAAAGGAAGAGTACCCAGCCACTGGTACAGATATGTGGACGACACCTGCGTCAAAATCAAGACACAAGAAGTGGAATCCTTCACTGCGCACATTAACGCTGTGGATAAAAACATCAAGTTCACCAGGGAAGACACAAAGGACAACTGTCTGCCTTTCCTGGACTGCGCTGTGCACATTGAAGAGAACGGCAAACTCAACATCGAAGTTTACCGGAAGCCCACACACACGGACCAGTACCTCCTCTTTGACTCCCATCACCCTTTGGAACACAAACTTGGAGTAATTAGGACCCTACACCACCGGGCAGAACATGTTCCCTCTAAGCCTGAAGGAAAAAAGAAGGAACACACACATGTAAAGGAAGCACTCAAAACGTGCGGCTATCCTAAATGGGCGTTCTTAAAGTCAGCAAAGAGGCACAGAAAAGAAGACCAGACACCAGCGAGGGAGGATAAGAAGGACAGACGCAACAACATTGTCATCCCCTATGTAGCCGGTGTATCAGAGAAACTCAGGAAAGTTTTCTCCAAGCATGACACCCGGTGCATTTCAGACCCAGCAACACGTTCAGACAGAAACTGGTTCACCCGAAAGACAAAACGCCAAAACACAAACTTAACAATGTGGTGTATGCTGTACAGTGCAGTGAGGAATGCTCAGACCTCTACATTGGAGAGACCAAACAACCACTTCACAAGCGCATGGCACAACACAGAAGAGCCACCTCCACAGGACACGACTCAGCAGTCCATCTGTATCTTAAGGATAAAGGACACTCTTTCGAGGATGCCAGTGTTCACATTTTGGACAGAGAGGACAGATGATTTGAAAGAGGAGTGAAAGAAGCCATCTATGTCCACTGTGAGCGACCATCTTTGAACAGAGGTGGGGGTTTACGACACCAACTCTCTACCATCTATAATCCAGTTTTGAGATCCCTTCCCAAACGCCTTAACCCCCACTCACATCCTGGGCCATCTGACCTCAGGAATTCGCATGATAAGGTGGGGCCAGGTTTCACAATGAACACACCCGAAACTCTGGCTGATTGGGACCCACGCCCAGTTTCACACCTTGGCTCAGGCGATTAGAGGATCATCAGGGGGTCCTTTTGTCCCTCTGTGGGGGGTTACTCCCACTAGGTTTATATCTGGGACTCTCCACCATTTGACCTTAGAACTGAAGAAGCTTCTCAGATGAGAGGTGAAACATCTTCAAGCAACTTAAAGAAGTCCAGACGCTGTTCTTTGCAAGCTCCTTTGATTTACTATATTCATGCAATTAATTGTTTTTAAAAAATTGTGTGAATTTTTGTATTGATGTATTTTTCTTAACTTCATCTGTAAAGGTGTTCCACTTGGGGCTGGGGATCAATTTTGATTCCTATAATCGATTTGATTCCGATTCACAAGGTCCCGATTAAATTCAATTCACTTTTGACTCAGACAGTCAGAAATATTATAATTCTAATCATTTATCAGTACATGTTCATATTTTTATATCTACGGTATGTATAAAAACAAAGCTGACACTTGTGAAACCTCGTCAGCCGTGTAAGCGTCACAGCAGATCCCTTTGTGTCAAAGTAACTGAGGATAAAACACAGAAAAACATGAAGGAGACCTCGCCTGGCTTTTTATAGATGCCAGTCATGCTTGAAAAACACCATTTTCAAGCCTGACTGGCATCGTGTTCAGTAGCATGGATTGAATCCATCGCCATCTAAGTATATTTGGTAAGGACAACAATTTAAGGATGATAATACACTAAATGTGGTTAATGTATACTAACTGATAAACTAACTTTAAGGGATGGTTGGCTCAATAGAGCTCTGACTTTTTGTCAGCCTGGCTATAGTGCTGAAGACAAACCTGGGGTTGTTCTTATTTTCTTCAATCAGTGATGAGTCCTGGCTTTGCGGAGGGCTTTCTTATAAAGCAACCCTTTGTGCGGGTGTCCGCTCCCCAGGCTCCGAAAGCCTTGCCAGCCCTTGTGATCGGGTGGCACCGCCCACCAGGCGTGTGAAAGAAAGAAGAAAGAAGAAAAAACCCGGACCGGGCCGCCTGGCCACCCCTTGTGCGGGTGTCCGCTCCCCAGGCTCCGAAAGCCTTGCCAGCCCTTGTGATCGGGTGGCACCGCCCACCAGGCAGGGAGTGGACACCCGCACAAAGGGTGTCTCTAGTCAAAATGCCCGGGCCGATTTTTTGTCCCAGTCCAGCCCTGGGCTATGGAACGCCAGGACTGCCATAATGAATTAATCTGAGAGGGTGCATTAAAAAATAAATGGCCACGCCAGCGGTGCACATCGCAAATCAGCTCACATAGACACATTAATTGTGCTGCTTCTTAATGACGGTATCTTAGCTAACAAACCTAACAATCAGATTCAACTTGTAATTGGGTTAAAATAACTTAGCCTACTGGTGAGAGGGACGTTGTTAGCTTTCTACATTCCGACACTTCAAAAGCTTCAGGAGCTTTCCGCTCAGCACAGCATCAGCACCGCGGAAATACACGGATACATCCGTAGACTCGAGACAGAATTCACACAGAATTTTTGGGACTTTCAGGTGTTTGGACCAATGTTTTATTTTCTGATCAAACCAGAAATCTTTAATGAGCAGCTGGATTTGTCTTGCATTAACTGGCTGAGTTAATGTCAGTTAATGCGACATCAAAGCAGCTGGAATCCACTGCTGTGCGTATTCATGGAGCTGCCTTTTCACCTGTGCTTCACAAACAGGGAACAGTCTGTCTATTCTCTCCATCTGTCAGCTGCTGCTGACTCTTCCTCCTCCTCTTCCTCACACACTGCTGAGTTTGTCCTGGTGGATCATCAGGGGTGCAAAGCCTCACAGATGATGTGCAGCAGTGGGTCCCTCAGTCTGTCCTCACTTTGGACACTTGTAGTTGTCACACATGGAAATCAAATGTGTGATAAGCTGCAGGATTCAAACACAAGTGTAACTTATAAATACATGTTCATACTTTTATTCCACAATCAGAGAGAAAGAAACAGAGAGAGAGAGCAGGACAGACAGACAGATGACAGTCTCAGGTGTACACACTGCTACAAAACAGCACAAGAGAAGGAGGATTTAGTGTTTGTGTTATTACGAGTGCTAAACAAGAAGAGTTCCCAGATGGTACAGTGGACACATGTGTGACTGCTGTGATTAAAGCATCTTTCTTTCAGCTTAACGAGTGAACCGTCAGCTCGTTCAAACACACGTTAAAGTCCGTTTGGCTGGACACCACCGAACAGAGGCAGCAATATAACATAGCTAACATTAACAGTGCAGTGAATCCTGCTTGTGCCGTGATATTCAGGACTGCAAACCGAGCAGCATCACTGACTTTCAGCTTGTTGTGTTTGTGGATATATGGCTGACTTTAATTATCCATAAAATCATCACATTCTCTGTAAGATTAAGGTCAACTATTGAACGGGGTATATTTAAAAGTAAAGGCTTTAAAACCAAGTTAGTTGTACACCACTAATGTCACATAACTCTGCTGACATGTGGCCAACAGTCATGTTTTAATGTTCTTCATTATTAAACATTCGCACATAAATAAGTGACATCATATTCAGTAAACTTACTTTTGAAAGTTTACTCTTCGGCTGCTCCGCTTCTGCCCTCTGCCGTATTTTTCAGCAAAATTATCCACAACCCCCACCGCGCTATGAATTGTGGGATATATGGGACCACGAAGTGTACAGCGGACCACACTTCAAATTTGGGGAAATCGATGGCGCATTTGGAGTACACTTCAAATTGGGACAGCCGTCGTCACGTCGCTGTGACATAATAGGTTTCAAAATGCGTACTCAGGAGCGTGCGGTCGCTGGATTGGGACACAGCCAAGGTCTGTAGCTGTGTCAGAGCAAGCTTGTGTGAGCCAGCGGTGATATCTGTACACGCAGTACCTTTAAAATACTCGTGTGTCATTCTCCTGCTAGCAGTGGAGGAGACTTTCCTGCTGAGGAAGAGGCCCTGCTGTCCTGCCGTCTTACTGGTGCCATTGAGGGATCGGCGGCTTCTATATATTCTTCTCGACCTCGAGTATTTGGACTGAAGGACTCACAGACACGTTTTATATTTAGCTCTATACATTTTAAAAAGATTTTTTAAAAATATTTTCTTATTCACAAAGGCTGTATGGAGACATTTTGGTTATTGCCACAGACGCTTTCTCTTACTATGGATGTAGGATGTTGCGGTTTTACAACCCATGGACTGAGAAAGGACTCAATAAGTAATATGTTCACATATTCCAGTGTTAAGGCAAGGCAAGGCAAGGCAAGTTTATTTGTATAGCACAATTCAACAACAAGGTGATTCAAAGTGCTTTACAGAGACATTAGAAACAAGAACAAATAAAAAGCATGATTTAAAATTGATTAAAACAAGCAAATAAACTAACTAACTAATTAACAAACAAACAAACAAACAAACAAACAAACAAACAAACAACAGTATATAAAATCAAAACAGATAAAATCAGAACAGTAGATAAAATCAGTAGTTAAATGTAAGTTTTGAAATTTAAGCTTAAAGTGTGGATTTGGTGCTTTATTCAAATGCAGCTGAGAACAGGTGAGTCTTCAACCTGGATTTAAATAAACTGAGTGTTTCAGCTGATCTGAGGCTTTCTGGGAGTTTGTTCCAGATATAAGGAGCATAAAAGCTGAATGCAGCTTCTCCGTGTCTGGTTCTGACTCTGGGAACTGATAAAAGACCGGATCCAGATGACCTGAGGGATCTGGAAGGTTCATACTGGGTCAGGAGGTTATTGATGTATTTTGGTCCTAAACCATTCAGAGCTTTATAGACCAGCATCAGAACTTTAAAGTCTATCCTCTGACGGACAGGCAGCCAGTGTAAAGACCTCAGAGCTGGACTGATGTGGTCCACTTTTTTGGTCTTAGTGAGGACTCGAGCAGCAGAGTTCTGAATGAGCTGTAGTTGTCTGACTGATTTTTTCGGTAGACCTGTAAAGATGCTGTTACAGTAATCAAGCCTACTAAAGATGAATGCATGGACTAGTTTTTCCAGGTCCTGTTGAGACATCAGATCTTTTATCCTTGAAATATTCTTGAGGTGATAGTAAGCTGACTTTGTTATTGTCTTAATGTGTTTTTCTAAGTTTAGGTCTGCATCCATCACTACACCCAAATTTCTCGCCTGGTTTGTGGTTTTTAGATGTATAGATTGAAGTTCTCTGGTGACCTGTAATCGTTTTTCTTTGGCGCCAAAGACTATTACCTCAGTTTTGTTTTTGTTTAGCTGGAGAAAATTGTGGCACAACCAGTCATTGATTTCCTCAATGCATTTACCAAGAGCCTGTACAGGGCCTCGGTCTCCTGGTGACATTGTGATATATATTTGTGTGTCATCTGCATAGCTGTGATAGTTTATTTTGTTGTTGTTTATAATCTGTGCCAGTGGGAGCATGTAGATGTTAAACAGAAGGGGTCCCAAGATGGAACCTTGGGGAACTCCACATGTGATACTTGTCTGCTCAGATGTGAAGTTACCTATTGATACAAAGTATTTCCTGTTTTCTACGTATGTTTTGAACCAGTTTAGTACAGTTCCTGAAAGACCTGTCCAGTTCTCCAGTCGTTTGAGTAATATGTTGTGGTCAACTGTATCAAATGCTGCACTGAGATCCAGTAAAACTAGGACTGACATTTTTCCACTGTCTGTATTCAGACATATGTCATTAAACACTTTGGTCAGAGCGGTTTCAGTGCTGTGGTTCTGTCTAAAACCTGACTGGAAGGCATCGTAGCAGTTATTCTGTTTTAAGAAGTAACTGAGCTGTTGAGAAACTGCTTTTTCAATGATCTTACTTAAAAACGGGAGATTTGAGATCAGCCTGTAGTTGTTCATTTGTGTCTTGTCAAGATTGTCCTTTTTCAGTATAGGTTTGATTACAGCAGTTTTTAGTGATTCTGGAAACACACCTGATAATAAAGAAAAGTTGACGATCTGTAACAGGTCTGACTCTAAAGTCTTTGAGACCTTTTTGAAAAAACTTGTTGGCAGGACATCTAAACAGCAGGAGGAGGAGTTCAGTTGACCTAAGATGTCCTCCAGGTCTTTGCTGTTAATAGGTTGAAACTGTTTCATGGTGTTTAAACAGTTTTTTGGTGGACACAGTACATATCCTGGATCTGCTGTTGATGTACCAATTGCTTGTCTAATTTTTTGGATTTTTTCAGTGAAGAATTTGGCAAAGTCATTGCAGGCCATGGTCGAATGAAGTTCAGCTGCCACTGACACAGGAGGGTTTGTTAGCCTGTCAACTGTAGAAAATAAGACCCGAGCATTATGGCTGTTTTTAGTGATGATGTCAGAGAAGTAGGACCTCCTTGAATTCCTCAGTTGTAAATTATAATTGTGAAGTTTCTCTTTATAAATGTCATAATGAACCTGGAGGTTTGTTTTTCTCCATCTGCGCTCAGCTTTCCTGCACTCTCTTTTTTCATTTTTCACCAGTGTGGAGTTTCTCCATGGAGACTTTTTCCTTCCAGAGATAACCTTCACCTTAATGGGAGCAATAGTGTCCATTACATTTAACATGTTAGCATTGAAGCTATTGACGAGCTCATTGACTGACCCTCTGGGCAGGTCAGGTGTTAATGGGAAGACCTGGTTAAAAATTACACTACTGTGTTCAGTTATACACCGTTTTGTGATCACTGTTGTTGATATATTTGTGTGGGCTGAGATTTTACTTTCAAAGAAAACACAGTAATGATCAGACAGGCCCACATCAGACACAGTAACCTTTGGAGATCAGTAGGTCAAGAGTGTGTCCTCTATTATGTGTGGCCTCTGTTACATGCTGAGTCAGCCCAAAGTTGCCCAGAGTGTTACTCAGGTCTTTAGTCCCTTTGTCCTGAGGGTTGTCCACATGAATGTTAAAATCCCCAGCAATAATTATACAGTCAAAATCAACACAGATCACAGACAGCAGTTCACTGAGGTCATTAAAAAAGTCTGTGCAGTATTTGGGAGGCCTGTAAACATTAAGAAACACAACTTTGGATGGGGCCTTCAGCTGCAAAGCCACATATTCAAAAGACTGAAAACTTCCAGGAGATAGCTGCTTACATTGAAATGATTCATTAAATAAGACAGCAACCCCCCCTCCTCTCCTGCTCACCCTGGCCTCACTGATAAAACTGTAGTTAGGAGGGGTCGTCTCGATGAGAACAGCTCCACTGTTACTTTGGTCCAACCAAGTTTCAGTTAAAAACATAAAATCAAGGCTGTGCTCAGTGATTAAATCATTAATTAAAAATGTTTTCCCAGCTAGAGATCTAATGTTTAATAAAGCCAACTTAAGTGTTTTAGAGGTATTACTTGTCCCCTCGTGTTTGGGAGCAGTCTGTGGCACACAAGGTATGTTTACTATGTTTAAAGATCTTTTAGAGTGCAGCTCTCTGTGTTTTGACCAGGCCACATGTCTCCTGTCACCTAAAAGTACAGAAATTTTAAAACCTTCTAGTAAACAGGGTCCCAGCTTCTCCTGGGTTAAAGTCATCACTGCCATAATCCTCACAGCCCGGACCCTTCACACATCACGCATCAGACTGCGGAGACAGGGCATGAAGAGGAACTAAGGGGGGCGAGGCTGGGCAATGTGACTTCGATTGCTCTGTTGAGGGTGGGGCTCGATGGCGAACCTTTGGCCGCTCCGATGGGGGGTTTATGGGGGACAAAAAGGGATTGGGACGGGGGGTAGATCTGAGCCCAGCATTGACCCGCTCCATCATCTCCTCAGTGAATTTCAGGTGTGGGGAGGAGGGAGAAAGGGAGGGGGAGGAGGGTGATGGCCTGTCAGGGGTTTGGGGGACTGGGGAAGGTCGTGGTCCCTTGTCCTGGTCGTTGGTGTTGTTGAGAGAGTTGGAGGCAAATAGGGACCCCTCTTCTTGCCTTAGATGTCTCTCCTTTCTGAGGCTCTTCCTCAGATGCCATGGATGTCTCTCCTTTCTGAGGCTCTTCCCGGGTGGGGGCAAATGGAGCTCCTCCTCAAGGTTTCTGCTGGGCTTTGTCTGTTCTTGGAGTACTGTTTGTTCCTCTTTATGAGATAACTCCTCGTTTATCTCAGCCTTGGCACCAAGCACAGATGGATGACGTATGGAATAAAACAAGTTGGAGGTGAACAGTTTCACCCCTGACTTGTTAAAATTAAATCCATTTGCTTTGAACAGATGCCTGCGTTCCCAAAAAATATTAAAGTTGTCGATAAAGTGCACTGAGTGGTCAGCACATGCTGATATAAGCCATTTATTCAGTGTAAACAACCTGCTGAATCTCTCGTCTCCTCCTCTGACCGGCGGTACAGGTCCACTGATGAATACAGCTGCATTCAGAGAGTTTACAGTATTTAATAATCCAGTAAAGTCCCGTTTCAGAACCTCCGACTGTTGTTTGGACACATCGTTTGACCCTGTATGCAGAACAATGTTTGTCACAGTTGGATATTCATCTGCAATTTGAAGAATTCTCTCCTTCAGGTTGTTGACCATATCGTTAGGAAAGCAGAGGACTTTAGTGTTCTTACCGCACATCCTTTGTACATCCTTTACGGCAGAGTCACCCACAATCAGAGTTTCAGGCCTAGCCTTTAGCTTTCCCTGTGGCCTTTCACTTTTCAACAGATTTTCAGACCTTATTTCGCTGCATTTAGATGGATGGTTGTCCGATATAGATCCAGGGTCCTTTGATAGTGCAGCAAATCTGTTCTGCAGTTTCACATTCAGTTGTTTTGGAGGTTTGTTGTTAACCTTCCTATTCACGGTTGTCCAGTCCTGTTTCCTCCCGTATACAGGGGTAGAAGAGCTTCTCTGTCTCGTAGGAAGTGAAGGCCAGTCGGTTTCAGAGATTTCAGCTCGCTGTGCCCTGCCTGTGATACGTCCTCCCCCTTCCAGGAGACATGATTTATGTCTTGGTTTTGCAGCAAGACAGTCTAAGGGGGGATTATCACTTGAGGATTTATAATAATGCACAGAGTCTACTTTCTTGGTCATGTTATCTGTGCTCCTTAGCTGTGTACTAGCTTGCTCATCGCCATTGTTTTGAATCAAAGGCAAGGTTGTTTCATTTCCACACAGTCCATTTACCTCCACGTTTACTTCTAAGCGATGAATTTTTGTCTCCAGTACTGCAATCTTCTGCAGGAGGCTGTGGTAGTCATCTGTGGAGAGGGAAGGCATCTTGTTGCTAGTTAGCCTAGCGGTTAGCACCTTTCCAGGCTATTGAGGCTGCTCGGTGCCCAGACGCTGTAATCAGGCTTCAGCTGTGTCTAGGCCACAGACACACGGAGCGCTGAGGACAAGGTAACCATAAAATGTTGCTGTTTCTGTTAAGAACACTCTAGTCCTAATGATCTACAAGTGTCCAGAAGTTATCGCAGGTAAGCTCACACGGAAAAAAGGGAAAAAATCAGCATAAAAATCAATAAAAATCAATATAAGAAGCAAAGCATTCAAGAGCAAAGAGATGAAGCGTCCACACTCACAAAGGGGAGGAGCAAAGTGAGTCTCAAACACAAGTGAGTCTCAATTGAGTGAAGTGTTGGTAACTGATGCCAATATTTTTCTTCTTTCTCCCTGTTTAAATCCCATTCATATAAGGGACCCTAATTTTATCCTGCTACAGACATATTCACCCAGTGTTATTTAAGTTTCCTGTAAACTACACATGTAAAGCGGATGTGAGAGAGGCTGTGATGAAGTCCTGGAGTTTTTAACGATGTACGTGCTCCAGTCCAGAAATTTGTATTATATGTTGGACACAGGTGGTAAAGTGCTGTCACACCCTGAATAAATTGCCCTCTGTTCTTTGGTAAGCTGACATATTTGTTACATTATCATATGGTTTATCAGAGGGGAAGTGCGAGTTTTAGAATACTGGAGCCTAAGGTTAGGTGCAATAATATTCAACCGTAATATTAACTTTTAACTAGGTCTTGTCAGTTAGCTGGTGTGGTGTCAAAAAATCTGCCATAAACAAATTTTCGGTATTTGTCAAAAACCAGTTGATCATATTTAACCCTCCTGTTATGTTGGTTTCCAGGAACACCAATTATGCTTCTGGGTTAAGATGACCCGGGGCAAATTTACTCATCCAAAAGTGTCAGAAACACTGGCATTGATTATTTTACAATTTTCTTTTATAATTTAGATTTTTTTCGTTTTCGGTATTGATGCAGATGACATGTGACATCTCTTCTGTTCTGGGTCAATCTGACCCGCAACATAATAGGAGGGATAAACTGCTATAGACAACTTTTTGGTCTATAATATGTGAAACATGTCATATGTATCCCTCATGAGTGATATTGAGTCATCTTGTGCCACAAACAACATTCCTGTCACAAGGTGGAAGCTGCAATCACTTTTTGGCAGTGATTTTTACTTCGTATTTATTCATTTGACATTAAAATTACTTTTTTAAAGAGTAATCTGGCCAAGAGGACAGCAGGAATTGCAACAAATATAATAATAGTTCTCTAAACATATTTTAAGTGTCCCAAAAGGACTGGGTTGGTTTTAATATAGTTATAATAACACAGAGTTATAAATATACTTGAAAAAATGGGTCGTTATTAAACTTGATATATACCCTTTTGTAAATCATGTTCACTAAAGTCTATTTACCAATATAAGTAAAGACATTGGAAATCAGTTTTTGTCAGACGATCACTTTTTGGCACAATACCAGAGGTAAAACAGGTATGAGCCTTCATATCTGGAGTGTGAAGGTGCCGACATAAATTCAGATATCTCTGGGATGTTTAAGAGTTTAGAATTTCTCTCGTTCATTAGCTTTATTAAGATAATTCAGTAATCACTCAAGGTTAGTTCACTAGTACTCCTGAATTCGAAGAAATAGTCAGGGTATTCGGTGCTGTGCTTTCCCACAGGCGAACTCAGGTGAAATGAAAGAAGTATTGGATGCCCTCCTCCTCTGGCACAATGATAACTCACAAAAGCTCCTTGGAGTAAGGAGATCAGGTTCAGAAGTGGTTCTTTCTAAGAACGTATATCTGTATTTATAAATGACATATTAAGGATGAGTAATGCTTAAATAATGAGGAAATTAAGCAGTGACCAATGACACATTTAACAATGTGTCATTTTTATCCACTATTCTATGTTTATTTATGAGTACAAGATCCTTTTTTTCCTATCAAATAACCTAAAAAATGACTGACTGCACCTTTAAAAATACTAACTTAAATAAACCAAGATAACCCAGCAGTCCATAGGAAATAATGTATGCACTATGTGGAGCAAGTATATTTGGCACATGCTGATTGCATTCTAATTCTAACCAGAACAGGAGCCGAGAGAAGAGAACAAGAGTGCAGCAGTTTAGTGAAAGGAACAGGAAAGGTGAAGAAGAGGCGAGCATCCAAAAGACGAGCAAGAGGACAGTTTCAAAAGAGAAATCATGGCACAATAAAAGCACAAGCTGTAAGAGCAGAGATTCATTCATGTTTTTACTATTTTTTTCTTTAGGTTTTACTCCTGCTGCTTACAATAAATCAAATATATAGTACAAACAAGAAAAACTCAAATTGCATTGTTGTTCAGTGTAATTGAGTGAACAGCCGAGTTTAGGACTCGGGGTAAAGGGATCAATTAAAATTTATATTTTATAGTTTGATGATTTAAAGTCTCACACACAACCCGTCGAAAGGGGAGGGATGTGTCATTGGATAATGGCAGGTCATCCTGAAACAATCAGAATCAGAATACTTTATTAATCCCAAAGGAAATTAGGTGGGTTACAGTTGCTCCTAGAAGAAATGGTAAAAATAGTAACAGTAATAGACTAAACTACAAACAATACATTATGTTACAGATTTTAATATTAATTAGTCATTGTTAATTATTGATGTGTCCTCTTCTCACTGTATGACAAATTATGATGGCTGTTTGGTAGACGTTTGCAAACTATGCATACTCTCTCTTCATATGTGTGTGTCTGTCTTTTCTCTGGTGAAATTCAGTATGGTTGTGCCAGAGGGAGTGTTCGCCCAGGGCGCCAAACAGGCTAGGACCGCCACTGGATGAATGTATGGATCAGAGTCTCTGGGTGGCATCTAGACAAGATGAGCTTAATTTTTTAGAGCCACGTCAACTGAAAGAAAGAGGACTTGACTACAGTATTCCTTAAAGCTTTACTGTGACTCTTTGGGCACATGCATTTGAGACTAATGTGGGATAAGTCTGGGTTTGCCCTGCCCATACAGCTTTAGAGTTCATCCCACCCACTTTGGGCCTGCGCAGCCATTTTTGATAAAACATATTTATTAAATAGGAAATGGTCACCACCTTGTTGCTGCATTTTCTTTTAATCAGTCTCCAACAGCAAAATAGTTTGATACAATTACCAGAAAACCATTTATTTTTCCTAGTCACAAGGACATGTCATCCTATTTTAACTCAAAATAGATGAAACAACACAAACACACACAGTCATTAAATGCAGATAAACCTCAGATAGTATCAGGTTCCATCGCCTTACAACATCACTTTGTTGTTCATGATTTGCAATGCAAATCAAGGGTTTTTTTTATGCAAATGCAAAACTTTAACTGTGAGAGACAGAATGTGAAAAAAAAATCCATGAATTCACATGGTAGGATTTGTAAAGAATTTATTCGTAAATTAGGGTGGAAAATAAGTATTTGGTCACCTCCAACAAGGAAAATCTCTGGCTCTCACAGATCTGTAACATCTTCTGTAAGAAGCTTTTCTGTCCCCCACTCGTTACCTGTATGAATGGCACCTGTTTGAACTCATCATCTGTATAAAAGACACCTGTCCACAGCCTCAAACAGTCAGACTCCAAACTCCGCCATGGCCAAGACCAAAGAGCTTTTGAAGGACACCAGGAAAAGTATTGTAGACCTGCACCAGACTGGGAAGAGTGAATCTACAATAGGCAAGCAGCTTGGTGTGAAAAAATCAACTGTGGGAGCAATCATCAGAAAATGGAAGACATACAAGACCACTGATAATCTCCCTCGATCTGGGGCTCCACGCAAGATCTCATCCCGTGGGGTCAAAATGATCACGAGAACGGTGAGCAAAGATCCCAGAACCACACGGGGGGACCTGGTGAATGACCTGCAGAGAGCTGGGACCAAAGTAACAAAGGTCACCATCAGTAACACACTACAACGGCAGGGAATCAAATCCCGCAGTGCCAGACGTGTTCCGCTGCTGAAGCCAGTGTATGTCCAGGCCCGTCTGAAGTTTGCCAGAGAGCACATGGATGATACAGCAGAGGATTGGGAGAATGTCATGTGGTCAGATGAAACCAAACTAGAACTTTTTGGTATAAACTCAACTCGTCGTGTTTGGAGGAAGAAGAATACGGAGTTGCATCCCAAGAACACCATACCTACTGTGAAGCATGGGGGTGGAAACATCATGCTATGGGGCTGTTTTTCTGCCAAGGGGACAGGACGACTGATCCGTGTTAAGGACAGAATGAATGGGGCCATGTATCGTGAGATTTTGAGCCAAAACCTCCTTCCATCAGTGAGAACTTTGAAGATGAAACGAGGCTGGGTCTTCCAACATGACAATGATCCAAAACACACCGCCCGGGCAACAAAGGAGTGGCTCCGTAAGAAGCATTTGAAAGTCCTGGAGTGGCCTAGCCAGTCTCCAGACCTCAACCCCATAGAAAATCTGTGGCGGGAGTTAAAGTCGGTGTTGCTCGGCGACAGCCCCAAAACATCACTGCTCTCGAGAAGATCTGCATGGAGGAATGGGCCAAAATACCAGCTACTGTGTGTGCAAACCTGGTAAAGACCTATAGTAAACGTTTGACCTCTGTTATTGCCAACAAAGGTTATGTTACAAAGTATTGAGTTGTATTTTTGTTATTGACCAAATACTTATTTTCCACCCTGATTTACGAATAAATTCTTTACAAATCCTACCATGTGGATTCATGGATTTCTTTTTTCACATTCTGTCTCTCACAGTTGAAGTGTACCTCTGGTGCAAATTATTGACCTCTGTCATCATTTTAGGTGGGGGAACTTGCACAATCGGTGGCTGACTAAATACTTTTTTGCCCCACTGTAGCTGTTTTCCCATGGGCTTTAACTTTTGACTTGTAACAACTGGAGGAAAATCACACTGTGCATAAACTGGAAATTTGTGTTCATCTTAATTTTGTTTCTCAAAATCAGAATCAGTTTTATTTTCAATTGTATACACACAAAACTTAATGTAATACTGTGTTCTGCTGTTCATAGTCATAATACAATTTTCTTGATATTGATCAATGACTTGCTTTGAGGGGAAAAAAAGTAGCTTTAGTAGTAGTTTTATTGCTGAACATGTGAACAGGGTAAAGTATAATATTTCAATCACGTCATCCTGTATTTGATGCATACTGAGTAGTGACAAGGAAGATAAGAAATGTATTTTTTGTCAGTTGATACTTCCTCTTTTTTACTCAAATTCAACCAAGCCCCCCCCCCCCCCCCCGTCACTTCTGTTTTGCTCTGTGTCCTCTATTAACTTAGTTCCACAGCAACATGGAAAGGTAGGGTATGCTTTGGTTCACTTTAAAATACATTTTACTTTCTGTGTTGATGCTAATAACAAGGGTTGTTAGTGTTATTAGGGTCATTCGACTTTATACTTTTTTTAATTTGTGATTTTGTTTCAATGTATTTCTTAGGATTACTGGTAGTAGAAATAGGAGGAGTAGAAGTTGAATTCGTTTTATTTCTATACCTGTGTTTTTTATAACTTGGTACAGTCTCTAAAACTCAAAATCTTTATGTAGAAAACATATTTTGCATTGTTCTGATGATGAGTCTTCAGGGTGATGATGATCTACCTTCAGCATAATAGCAACAAAATAAATTTTGTGCTAATCTAAAAAAAATTAAGACATTTTAATCAGAAAAGAACTTTGACTGAAAAGCATTGCCTTTTTTTCCATTCTAAATGAGAGAGTCTCTTTACAGGAAGAAGAGCTGGATATTCTGGTGGTTGATGCCTTTTATGTCTTATTACATGCTTTATCAGAATTGTCTGTCGGAACAGTATTTCTGTAGGACTGCATGCAATATATCAGCTACAATAAGTAAGTTGTTATATTAACTACTGTAACAAAAGAATGACTTTATTACTGGAACAGCCAGACAATTTAGATTCTAACCTAAGAAACAAGGCTTATTCACTTTTTCTTTTTGCCTTTTATGAGTTTGAATAAAGTAAACTCAGCTTGTTTTCTGTCAATTTTAGCTACATGTTTCTTTCTTTTATACTATATAAAAAGTCTGTACACACTATATTCTACCACAGCCCTAAAATGTCACGTCCCTTTAAATTACATTAAATTACGTTACTACACTTTAGAAGAACACATCCTATCCTCAGTGTACTGTCTGCAGCTACTGTAGACACTACGTCATCCTTTAAATTTGAAAAACATTATTACTGAAAGACTCATGTGAAGTCACATGAGCAAATATTTTATTTACCACAGAACATAAATAACATAAAAGATGCTTAAACTGAGACATTTGTCACAGGCTGGGTCTCTGACCCAGCGCTCTGAGTTCATGTTTGTATTTGTCTCATTTTGTTATGTGATTTAGTTTGTGTTATTTCCTATCTGCCTTTAGTTTAGGCAGTTATTGTTCCTGGGTTTTCTATGTTTTGGGGTTTTGTATTTATTCATCACGTATTAGGTCTGTTAAGTTGTGTTGTCATGTTTAGTTTTAGTATTTCCTGTTTTATTTTGACAATGTCATGTGTTCTTTGTTCATTGTATTTAGCTTTCCTCTCCCGGTCCTGTCATTAGGTTTATGTCTGTCAGCTGTTCCCCCATGTGTCCCCACTTCCCCTGATCACCTCATGTCTGTATTTAAGCCTTTTGTTTTCTTCATGCCATTGTCGGTTCGTCTGTTTACCTCAGCCATAGTTCTAGTTTTCGTCTGTTAGTTCCACGTTAGTCTTAGTCTGTTTATCTCACCAGAGTTACAGTTATAGTCTTAGTCTTTGCCTGTTATTTTCCACCTCAGTTATAGTTATAGTTTTTGGTCTTAGTACCTTTAGTGTTTTGTTTCTTAGTGTTTTGCCAGTTTAGTGTTTTGTTTCTTAGTGTTTTGCCAGTTTGTTTTGGTTTCCTGGTTTAACCCTGCCGTCATTTAAATAAAGCCTCACCTTTCTGTTAAACCTTACTACTCCTCATCGTCATCTGCTTTTGGGTCCTGTTTCCACACACACCGGCGCACCCCGCCGTGACAACATTTTACAATTTTAAGCACAAAATTAGCTCATTTTAAAATTGATGTTTGCTACAGGTGCATGTTTACCTTGGTCTTCTTTTCAAAGCAGTTTGAAGACCTCTGGGAATGGAGGTTCTGAGTTTTTGTAGTTTTGGTGTTTGAATTTGGTCTCCTGTTTGCCTGCTGAAGAGTTTGTAGTCATCTTTGACATTGTTTTCATTTAATGAGGCAGCAAATGTTCTGTATAAGTGAAAGATCTGGACTGCAGGAGAGGCCATTCAGTACCCGGAGTCTTCTCTGACAAAGCCGTGCTGTTGTAGCATTATGCAGTTTTGCAATGTCCTGCTTTTTATTAGGATTTTTTTCATATACAGAAAATGGAACATTGCAGATGACAGTTCAGATTAGAAGTCCATTGACAATGGTAATACAATTTCTGGTGATGCCCTTCACTCCCGCCACCCAATGAAAACAGACAGCCAGTGGCCACAGCCCCGTCCTCCAGGGCATGAAGCAGGTATGGAGGAGATCCTGTGGTGTTTGATACTGCAGACCATAATATCCTATTAGAGCATTTACAGCATGCTCTAGGTATTACAGGTACTGCTTTGCATTGCTTTTTGTATCACGTCTATTTAATAGACTCCAATTTGTTCATGTAAATGGAGAGTCCTCTTCATACAATGAGGTTAATTATGGAGTTCCACAGGGTTCAGTGCTAGGACCAATTCTGTTTACATTGTACATGCTTCCCTTAGGCAGTATCATCAGAAGACATAGCATACATTTTCACTGCTATGCAGATGACACTCAACTTTGTCTATGATCCATGAAGCCAAAGAACACACACCAATTAGTTAAACTTTTTGTGTCTTAAACACAAAAAGACCTGGGTGGCAGCTAACTTTCTGCTTCTAAATTCGGATAACACTGAGGTTATTGTAGTCTGCCTTGAAAATATAGTATCTAACCAATATGTACACAGCAAAATCTCCAGTGTTAAATTAACACTAGAGAGAAAATAACTCAAAATGTTAGAAATATTCCAGTGTTAGAAAATCAGCACTGCTCAGTGTTAGCCATTGTTAATCTTCAAAACTAACTAGGTTACTTTTAAACATATAACACTGTCAAAAGTGTTAATTTAACACTCAACAGTGTTGTATTTAACACTCAGAGGTGTGCACCCATATAGACACTCTCTAGTGTTAATTTAACACTGGAGATTTTGCTGTGTGGAAACATTCCTTGGCCCATTAAGTAATGTCAGTGACACAATCATGCCAGTGAGTGATTAATAAACATTTTCAGCCTCGTCCTTTATGCACAAAGACATCTTCAATTTCTCTGAATCTTTTGATTATGTTATGCACTGAAGATGATGAGAGTTGCAAACCCTTTGCAATTTGATGTTGAGGAACATTTGAAGTATTGTACGATATTTTTACACACTCTTCCATAGATTAGAGAGCTTCAGCCCATTTTTACTTCTGAGAGACTGCCTCTCTAAGACATCTCTTTTATAGCTAATTATATTAAAGCAGGGTCTTCCTCTGGACTTTGCTTATACATGGCTCTTTTACTTCATTATTCTCTGCTAGCCACTTTCAGCTGGATGGCCTTGGAAGGTTTCCACTTATATCTTCTCTTAGTCAAAGTCTTCAACATCTATGTCAAGAAATACCTGCTCAAACTCGGCGTGGTGGGATGGGGTGAGTGGAATCAATTAGGGAGGGAGCTGTCATTATCAATGTGGATGTAGATATTAATTAATTAATTTTGATCAAGGTGTCCCTGCCATGATTGTGTCAGTGGTGGTGATCATAGACAGAACGTTTTATGGCCTTACCCCTCTGGACGCATCTAACTCCTCCAGTACTGCAATGTAAGATTTGCCAGCATGTAAAATCAAGAATAATGATTCACATTTTCACATTTACTTATTAACTGTTTTGCCAATCAGTTTCTGTAAACATGCATGTTGGAGAAGCAGAAAGCTCCTTTTCACCAAGCATGTAGTTTGCTAAAATTGAAACATTAATTCCTTTTTAGCTCTGGTGATGCTTTTACTGCACTACCTGCATTAATGTTTCTTTTACAGAACGCATCATTGATTTTTCAATTTTGGAGGTTAAAACATGATCTGTTCTTTCTTTTTAGATGTTATATAACCAATGACAAGGTAAAGTGGACTACAGTGGGATTGTTCAGCTTGGTGTTCCTCTTTAATGTAATCATGTTTGGGGTGACAGTCAGACAAGTTTTTATTCTCCACCACACCAGAGAGGTAATTATCTAGTCTTAAAAATAATATATGAGTAGTAATCCATCAGTGTATTCATTGGAAACTATAAACTAGCAATGAAGTGTTTGTTGTTTTTTTAAATGACAATTTAAGGTCTCAAGTCAAATTTAAAACTGTCTGTAACCTGCTTCTATTCTCTATTTGGCAAATCAGTTTGGGCAGAATAACCTTGACAAATTCAAGAAAGACATTTGCTCCCTGGCTGGAGTCATGACTCTGCTCGGTATTACCTGGGGCCTGGTCCTTTTTTCATTCGGTCCCCTGACCACTCCTGCCCTCTACCTCTTCTGCATCTTGAACTCCCTGCAAGGTCTGTAAACTCTCACACACACACACACACACACACACACACACACACACACACACACACACACACACACACACACACACACACAGTTGAGTATGTGGGTTCTGGCCGAGACTCAATATCTCATGTCAATATCTCTGTTCCTTGACACGGATGAAACTGATGACAAGGCTTGCTTTTCTAGTAAGGGAGCTGCTGCCTCACAGCATCACACTGATTCCACCAAACGTTGTCACCCATGGTGCAGCAATCAGCACATCATGCTCTGTGTTTGCTCCACGCCATGCCTTAGGCAGAATCAGGAGACATTGCTGAACATAATGTTCAGGATCCATTGCAGATGTTGCTGACTCCAGCTTAAACAGGCCTGACTGTGAAGTTCAGTCATGTTAAGCCCTGTGAGACTGGAGATTGACTGTTTGCAGCCTATTCAGGATTGCCTGGGTAGAGTTTTGTCAGCCATATTGTCCTGCAAACCTTGACTTCAAATCTGTGGAAGGCAGTGTTGGGTAAGTTACTTTAAATTAGTAACTTAGTTACATTACTAGTTACTTCTATCAAAAGTAACTCAGTTACTTCAAGTTACTCGTTACTTTCAGAGTAACTAGTTACTAGGGAAAGTAACTTTGGTTTTACTCAGAATTCTCTTGTTAATGTGTTGCTTCCGTAACTGGATACCCAGTAAGATTGCCAGTCTTCTAGCTTGCTTACTTGCCACAAGTGCACTGTGCCACCTACCAACAGAAAGGAAAACAATAATGTGCACATTTCCACGAGAGAAATCCCACGCCTGATTCTATCCTAGCCTGCTTTTTACATCCAACACAAAAACCGCAGTCGTGGTGCTTTCGATTGTACACAGAACTCGGAAATGCTGCCTTCTGAATAGGAAGATGTAGGTAACACCAGACTGCAGATGAGCTGCATACAGGGCTGGACTGGGACAAAAAAATCATCCCGGGCATTTTGACTAGAGACCGGCCCACCATTATAGGAAAAATCATAAAGCCTTTGAATGAAAACAAACACTGTTGTGACAGTGATGTACACTGTTCTGATGGTATATATGTATCAATTTATCAATCGTTTGTTGTAAGATTCAGATAATTATTTTTTAAAAGCGAGACATTTTAAATGGGAATAAGAAAGAAAAGTATTTCTTTGTGCCCCCCTTTCCCTTTTAATGCCCTACATGGACCCCTGGCAACACTTTGCTAGACCTGCCCCTGCACAGTTACCAGCTGTCAGCTACTTAGAAAAGGATCCTGGTGTTATTTGTCTCTCAGAAACAGTTCATAACTTCCCTTCAACTCATTCATGTCACCTAAAAGGTAAACCTGTTTCTCCATCACAGCTCTGATGATTCAGTAAGGACATCTCCTGGTTTCATCTTCATGTTTCCCTCTCACCACATAACCAAACCAATATCATGACCAGCAGGTTTACAGCTGAGGCTCCAGCAAACATCAACTGATACTAGAAATTAATATTAAATAAATTCTAACAACAGCTGATCAAGCTTAAACGTGCTGCTGTTGTTTAGCGCGAAATCCGCTGGTTTCCTCTTTCTGGCGCAAAGTGGGCGATAAACAAACGAGAGAAAAGCCGATCAGCTGACCATTGATCAGTTTCATGACTGAAGTAGGGGAGGGTGAGAGGATGAGAGAAGAAGAGGCAGCTGTGCAGCGTAAACACAGAATAACTCCAGCTTTGTGTCTTTTTCATTGTAGCTGAAGTCCGGGACAAACTGTGTTTCTTTTCACCTCAATACGAAACGCATGATATTTTCTTTGAATACGAGACGATTCTGTTTTTTACTGGACGGTTGGCAACTCTAATAATTAACCTTATGAACAAAATAAAGTTCAACATCAGTAACATAGCACCACCCAGCTGTATAGAAACTCTGTCATGCTAGCTAGCACGCAGTACGAAAAAGTCAGCATAACGAAAATAAACTCCACATAAACTTGGTTCATATCTGACCCAGAGAGACTGCAGGTTATAACTTCTTACCTGAAGTTCAGTTCACCTGATACTCTCGGACCAGCGGCCGAGAGTATCAGGTGTCTCTCCTCTTGCCTCCCTTTTCTTTCATCCACCTGCTGGCCTCCACCACTTGCTAATGTTATTGAATCTGTGGAAGCTCCGCGATAGCCACCACACGAAGTAACGAATAACGAGCCTATCTAAATCCCAGTAACGAGTAACGCGTTCCCGGTTTTGGCATAATAACTAGTTACTCGCTCGTTACCACAATAATAACGTAGTTACTGTAACGCGTTACTTAATAACGAGTTAGTCCCAACACTGGTGGAAGGCTGCCTGCGGGTCCCAAGTGCTGACAGGGAGAGGAAACAGTCCTTTTGTGGTGTCCTCTTCTTTGGATGCCCACTTTGTTTGGTGTTTTTTTATGGGTGGACACACATACTCAACTCTGCTGCTTAATACAAAAATCCATTTTCATTATAGTTACCATTTAAGAGGAAACAGTAGTATAAGATTTTTTTATTACATTTTACATAACATTAAAAAGGAAATCTCACTAGAGTTAAATTTGACACAGATGCATGATTTCATGAACTCATCCATTTCC